>NW_027465857.1:3010815-3311897 GCF_049634645.1 Pelodiscus sinensis | reverse complement strand
TCCCGTTTCTTCTATGCCCTGGAGAAAAGGAGGGGGGCTAAAAAGCACGTCACCTGCCTCTTGGCGGAGGACGGCACCCCCCTCACGGACCCGGCGGAGATGCGCGGAAGGGCCAGGGCCTTCTACGCCAGTTTGTTCTCCCCGGATCCGACCGAAGCCGACGCCTGCAGGGCGCTCTGGACCGAGCTCCCGACGGTCAGCGCGGGCGACCGAGACCGGCTGGAGCTGCCTCTCACTCTGGCCGAGTTCTCGGAAGCCCTCCGTCTCATGCCCAACAATAAAACCCCGGGCATGGACGGGCTGACCGTGGAGTTCTACCGCGTGTTCTGGGACGTCCTCGGCCCGGACCTCGTCACCGTCTGGGCCGAGTCCTTGGAGAGCGGGGTCCTCCCTCTGTCGTGCAGGCGAGCGGTGCTCGCCTTGCTGCCGAAGAAGGGGGACCTCCGCGACCTACGGAATTGGCGTCCCGTCTCGCTCCTCAGCACGGACTACAAGATCGTAGCGAAAGCCATCTCGCTGCGACTGCGGTCCGTGCTGGCGGACGTGATCCATCCCGACCAGACCTACACCGTCCCGGGCCGTAGTATATTCGATAACTTGTATTTGGTCCGGGATCTCTTGGAGCTCGGGCGTAGGGACGGCTTGTCGTTCGCCCTCCTGTCCCTGGACCAGGAGAAGGCGTTCGACAGGATGGACCACGGGTATCTCCTGGGCACCCTGCAGGCCTTCGGCTTCGGGCCCCGGTTTGTGGGTTTTCTCCGGGTGCTGTACGCCCTCGCGGAGTGTCTGGTCAGGCTCAACTGGACCCTGACCGAGCCGGTCAGCTTCGGGCGGGGGGTGCGTCAGGGGTGTCCGCTGTCGGGCCAGCTGTACGCTCTGGCGATCGAGCCCTTCCTCTGTCTCCTCCGTAGGAGGTTGACGGGGTTGGTGCTTCGGGAGCCGGAGCTGCGGCTGGTCCTGTCGGCGTACGCCGATGACGTGCTCCTCGTGGTCCGGGACCCGGGCGACCTGGCGCGGGTGGAGGCTTGCCAAGCCGTCTACTCGGCAGCCTCCTCCGCCCGGGTCAACTGGGTCAAGAGCTCTGGCCTGGTGGTCGGGGACGGGTGGCGGGCCGGCTCCCTCCCACCCGCGCTTCAGGCCATCAGGTGGAGCGCGGGTCCGCTGCTCTATCTGGGCGTCTATTTATCCGCCACGCATCCTTCGCCGCCGGAAAACTGGCAAGGTTTGGAGGCCAGGGTGGGTGAGCGGCTGCGGAGATGGACAGGACTGCTCCGGTGCCTCTCCCTTTGTGGGAGGGCGCTGGTGCTCAATCAGCTGGTCCTGTCCATGCTCTGGCACCGGCTCAACACCCTGCGCCCGCACCCGGAGGTCCCGGCCAAGCTCCAGAGGGCAGCTTTGGGGTTCCTTTGGCCGGGACTGCACTGGGTCTCTGCAGGGGTCTTGTCCCTCCCCCTGGAGGAGGGGGGCCAGGGCCTGGTCTGCGTGCGCAGCCAGGTCCGGACCTTCCGCCTCCAGGCCCTGCAGAGACTCCTCTTTAGTGCAGGTAGTCCGGCATGGAGCATTTTGGGGCACGCCTTCCTCCGCCGCCTCCGAGGGCTCCGATACGACCGGCAGCTCTTTTTTATCCACCCGAGGGGTCTTCCGCGAGACCTCTCAGAACTGCCGGAATTCTACCAGGAACTCCTCCAGACCTGGAAGCTCTTCTCGGCGACCAGGTCCGTTGTGGCCTCCGAGGGAGCAGACCTCCTCGCGGAGCCCCTGCTCCACAATCCAGCCTTGTGCGTGCAGGTGGCGGAGTCTCCCTCGGTGCGCCGGAGGCTGATCCTGGCAGAAACCACCATGGTCGGGGACCTCCTGGACTACGACAGGGGGGACTGGGTGGATCCCCGAGCGCTCGCTCAACGCATGGGGCTCTCCACCCTTCGAACCCCCCTGCGCCTACTCCGGGAGGTGAAGGCGGCTTTGTCGCAGCCCGCTCGCGATCTCCTACAGAGAGCCCTGCGAGAGGGAACGCTCCGCCCCTCCCCTCCTGCAAAGCCTCCGTCCCTCTTTATTGGGCCCCTGTCCCGCGGGCCCCCCCGGCCTCCCCACCCTTGGACCCCCAGCCGGCTGCAAAATCTGCAGCCGGTCTGTTTCCGGACCGCGCCCAGGGAACAGCTGTACACGCTCGTGCTCCACGCTTTGCATTTCCCCACCCTCGTGTCCCGCCCCGATACAACGTGGCGGGACTACCTCAGACCTATAGAGGGTGGGGAACCCCGATGGGCCAGCGTTTATTCGACCTTAATTCCGCGGCCTGTCGGGGACATCAGTTGGCGGCTCCTCCACGGAGCCGTGAGCACGGGCGTGTACTTGGCGCGGTTCACCCCTATCCCAGACACTTGCCCCTTTTGCGGCGTGAGGGAGAACCTGGCGCACGCCTACCTTGAATGCGCCAGGTTGCAGCCCCTATTCCGGCTCCTCCAGAACCTCTTATTGAGGTTCTGGCTGCACTTTTCCCCTCACCTTTTTATTTATGCACACCCAATCCGTGGCCCCACAAAGTCGCGAGACCTCCTCGTCAACCTCCTCCTGGCCTTGGCGAAAGTTGCCATCTACAACAGCAGGAGGAGGATGCTAGACGAGGGGGTTCTCTGCGACTGTGGGGCCTATTTCCGCTCCTCCCTCGTGTCACGAATCCGGGCAGAGTTCCTCTGGGCGGCGTCCACTGGCTCCATCGACAGCTTTGAGGAGCAGTGGGCGCTGTCCGGGGTTCTCTGCTCGGTGTCCCCATCCGGCTCCCTTATTTTGAACCTCTAGCCCGCACTTCTTGATCCTTTAGTCATTATTTGTCCCAAGAAATCAATTGAACATGGGTCCAGTGTCCCTCCCATAAGGTTGGGGAGGGGCTTTTAGAAGGTGGGCGGGCTTCGCCCGCCCACCATCCCATGATTTCAAATAGGCCCACACCCCAGGATGGAGGAGACCCCCGTCCCTGATGGTCCCTCGGCCCCATCAGAGCCATCGGCCCAGGCAACTGCTGCGGCCGACCTCCCTACCCCCGACCCGAGCTCTGCTGCTGCCACGGCCGCTGCCCCCCCTGACAAGGGTGGATCCTCTGCCTCGGCCGGCAAGAAAAACCGGGGAGGGAAGAAAGGCAAGGGCCCGGCCCGGAAAGCCGACCCCTCCGTGGCCAAAACCGCCCCGCCCGCTGCAGCCCCGACACCGGCTGCAGCTTCCCCCCTCCCTGCTGTTCCCCCCACCGGCTCTGGGGGCGATCCACCTCCAGCCCCCAGAGCGTACGCCCAGGTGGCCGCTGCCGCCCCCCCACGTGCCGGGTCATCCGCCCCGACTGCCGCCTCCAGCTCCATCCCTGGCGGCCGGGGCCCCTTTCCCGCCATGACCAGGAGGCACGGCGTCCGCTGCCTCCTGGTCGCCGCCTCGCCCCACATGGAAACCTACGTGCGGGCGATGGCGAGGGTGGTGGGGGCCTCGGCCGTGGTGGCGGCCTCTAAGATGTACGGCAAGGCGGTGTTCTTCCTTGCCTCGGAGGCCGCCGCCCAGGAGGCGGTGGAGAGGGGCCTGGCGGTGGGGGGCGTGCACGTGCCCCTCGAACCGTTGGAGGACCTGGGCGTACGGGTGGTGCTCACCTCCGTCCCGCCCTTCCTCCCTAATGCCGCCCTGTTACCTTCCCTCTCCACTTTGGGGAAGCCCATCTCGACCATCAGCCCTCTCCCGCTGGGCTGTAAGGACCCCGCCCTCCGCCACGTCCTATCCTTCCGCCGGCAGGTACAGCTGCAGCTGCCGCCGGCGGCGCGTGGCGGGGAGGCGCTCGAGGGGTCCTTCATGGTGCCCTACCAGGGGGCTCTCTACCGAGTCCACTACTCCTCGGGGGAGACCCGGTGCTTCCTCTGCCGGGCGATGGGGCACGTCCGGAGGGACTGTCCCTTGGCCCGGTCGGGGGAAGCGTCCGGGACCTCCGGGGCCCGTGAGGACATTGGCCCCACCACCGCCAGCCCCCCTGGTAGTCTGGCCTCCGCGGCCGCCCCTCCTCCAACCGACGGCCCTGCTCGGGAGCCGGAGGCGCCCCCTCCGACATGCCCGAGCGGGCAGGCGGGCCCCGCCTCTACTCAATCTGTCCCTGCGGGGCCCGAGGAGGAGAGGGTGGCGCGGTTGCCGCCGGGCAAGGGAGAGGGCCCTCCCCAGGTGGAGGTATCCCCCTCCTTCCCTCCTTTGCCACAACGACCTCCCCGAAAATCAAACGTGCCCCCCGGCCTTGCCCCTGCTGACCAGCCCTCCACCTCCACCTCGGAGGACTGGACGCTCGTCCGGGGGAAGCGCAAAGCCCGCCGTTCGCGGGCTTCCTCTCCCCCCTCCGATGCGGAGGGCGGGAAGGCCCCCCGAAAGATCCCGAGGGGGGCCAGCGCTGTCAAAATCCCCCCCGGCGAGCGTCAGCAGGAGGCGCCGGCCGAGGAAGCCGTGGCAGCGAGGGGGGACGATGAAGTCCCCCCTGAGGAGCCTATCCACGAGGAGGCCTCTGATGGAGCCCCCCCGGCCCAGGTTCCAATTGACCCCCCCTCCGTCCCCGCCGAGGTAATTGGTGCCTTGGTGGCCGGAGGGGAAGGCTCTGGGGCCGAGGGGATGGAGTTGAGCTCCATCTTTGAGGAGATCGAGGCCCTGGGTCTGACCCCGCTCACCCAGGGGGAGGACGACCCTCCGCCAGCGGGCCTCGGTCTGGGCGGCGACTCCGTGGCGCCGCCCCCTCCTCTCCCCAACCCCGTGTCCCAGGTGGCCGACCCCATCCTCACGCTCGGGGCACCCCTGATACTGCCCACTGGCCCGGCCGACTCGAGCGCCGGAACGGATGCTGCCGAGCCCCCCGGGGCGACAGCTGGCGCCGAGCGACCGAGTCCAGGGGCTGAGGGTGCCCCCCCTCCAGTAACCGGGGTGGGGCGGTCATCCTCCCTTCCCGTTGGGGGCCCACCACAGGATACCATACTGGCCGACGCCGAGGCACTAATACTAGCTTTTCCATCTGAGCCCGGCGTCGGCGCGGACCCCCCCGTTCCTGATCCCGACCCCCAGGTCCCCATCCGGGAAGCGCCGCAGCCTGGTGGAATGGCCACGGGGGACCCCTTCCCAGACCCTGCCTGGGATTCCGATGCCCCCCCACGTCCCGATCCTCCCCCCACCCCCGCTTCTGCCCTTTACGAACCCATCTCCGGTACCGAACCCTCCCCTGTTCCCGATCCCTCTCCTACCCCCATGTCTGCCCCTTTCCCCAACCCTGACCCATCGTCCAGCCTAGAGCCCACCCTCCCCCCCACCCCTACCGTGGAAAACACCCTTCCGTTGCTGTCCCCCCACCCTTTTCCCATCCCGGCCCCGGCCGTGTCACCCGATTCACCCCTACCACCTCCCCAAATGTCCGCTAGTGCCACCCCCGCGAGGGCCGTCTCATTCCCGCTAGCTATGGGCGGCCCTCGGGGGGTTGTTTTTGTATCCCCAGTCCCCGATCTGTTAGGGGCTGCCGTGTTCCCTCCGCCACCTCCTCCCTTGCCGGGGTCGGGGGCGGGCAGCTCGGCGCCAGCCGTGTCGGCGCAGCGACGGGGATCGGACCCCTGTCTGCCCGCCTCCGTGGCCCGTGAGCTCCACCTGAGGGCCCGGACGGAGGAGAACCCCGGTTCCCCCTCGGCGCTGAGGAGCGAGCTGCGCCAATTCCTCGCGGACAACCGCGGGGCAAGAGGAAAGGTGCAGCTCGCCCTCCAGCGCTGGGGGGACTTTCACTCCATCCTTCAGGCCACTAGAGCCCTGTTGCAGCAGGGGAGAGGGGCCAATAGGCAGGACGACGCGGCCTTCCGCCGGGCCCGCAAGTTTCGAGACTCTCTCCTGACCTTCGGGTCGGGGAGCGGTCTGCTGCCGGGCCCGCGGGGGGCCGCCGACTCACCTGCCCGCAAGGATCCACCCCAGCCCTCAGTATGACTTACGCCACCATCGCGACACTGAACGCCCGGGGCTGTAGGGCGGGTCTCCGCAGGAGCCGGGTGCTCTCCTTCCTCCGGGAGGGGGGGTACTCGGTGGTTTTCCTGCAGGAGACCCACACGACTCCAGCCGTCGAGGCTGGCTGGCGGCTGGAGTGGGGGGACGGGGTGTATTTTAGCCACCTCAGCGCTCGCTCGGCCGGGGTGGTCACCCTGTTCTCCCCTGCCCTACGGCCCGAGGTGCTGGGGACCGCCGAGGTTGTCCCGGGCCGCCTGCTGCACGTCCGGGCCCGCGTGGAGGGGCAGACGTTGAACCTGGTCAACGTCTACGCCCCGAACGCGGGCCCGGACCAGGTCACCTTTTATCGGCAGGCGGCCACCTTCCTCGGCACTTTGGATCCTCGCGAGTGCCTGGTCCTGGGCGGGGACTTTAACACCATCCTCGATGACCGGGACCGTGTAGGACTCGCGAACTGCCAGGCCGCGGCGGACGTCCTCAGGGAGATCGTGGAACATCACTCCCTGGTGGACGTCTGGCGAGACCACCACCCGGACGACAGTACCACCTTCACTTACGTCCGGGTGGGGAACGAGCGGTCGAGCCACTCCCGGTTGGATCGCATCTACCTTTCGCGATTCCATCTGGCACGAGCCCACTCCTCCAGCGTCCGGCCGGCCCCGTTCACGGACCACCATTTGGTGGCCGTGAAAGCCTCTCTGACGGCGGAGAGGCTGGGGCCGGCCTACTGGCACTTCAACAATAGCCTGCTGGAGGACGCGGGCTTCGTGGCGTCCTTCCGGGAGTTCTGGCAGGCCTGGCGGGGGCAGCGGCCCGCCTTTCCCTCAGCGCGGCGCTGGTGGGACGTGGGGAACGTGCGCGCCCGGCTCTTCTGCCGTGACTACTCCCGGGGCGCCAGCCGGCGGAGAGATGCGGCGATAGAGCAGTTGGAACGGGAGGTGTTGAAGCTGGAGGGGCGCCTGGCGTCCGCCCCCGAGGATCCACTCCTCCGCGAAGCGTACCGGGAGAAGCGGGAGGAGCTCCGGGCCCTGGAAGATCACAGAGCCCGGGGCGCTTTTGTTCGATCTCGCATCCACCTCCTTCGGGAGATGGATCGCGGCTCCCGTTTGTTCTATGCCCTGGAGAAAAGGAGGGGGGCTAAAAAGCACGTCACCTGCCTCTTGGCGGAGGACGGCACCCCCCTCACGGACCCGGCGGAGATGCGCGGAAGGGCCAGGGCCTTCTACGCCAGTTTGTTCTCCCCGGATCCGACCGAAGCCGACGCCTGCAGGGCGCTCTGGACCGAGCTCCCGACGGTCAGCGCGGGCGACCGAGACCGGCTGGAGCTGCCTCTCACTCTGGCCGAGTTCTCGGAAGCCCTCCGTCTCATGCCCAACAACAAAACCCCGGGCATAGACGGGCTGACCGTGGAGTTCTACCGCGTGTTCTGGGACGTCCTCGGCCCGGACCTCGTCACCGTCTGGGCCGAGTCCTTGGAGAGCGGGGTCCTCCCTCTGTCGTGCAGGCGAGCGGTGCTCGCCTTGCTGCCGAAGAAGGGGGACCTCCGCGACCTACGGAATTGGCGTCCCGTCTCGCTCCTCAGCACGGACTACAAGATCGTAGCGAAAGCCATCTCGCTGCGACTGCGGTCCGTGCTGGCGGACGTGATCCATCCCGACCAGACCTACACCGTCCCGGGCCGTAGTATATTCGATAACTTGTATTTGGTCCGGGATCTCTTGGAGCTCGGGCGTAGGGACGGCTTGTCGTTCGCCCTCCTGTCCCTGGACCAGGAGAAGGCGTTCGACAGGATGGACCACGGGTATCTCCTGGGCACCCTGCAGGCCTTCGGCTTCGGGCCCCGGTTTGTGGGTTTTCTCCGGGTGCTGTACGCCCTCGCGGAGTGTTTGGTCAAGCTCAACTGGACCCTGACCGAGCCGGTCAGCTTCGGGCGGGGGGTACGTCAAGGGTGTCCGCTGTCGGGCCAGCTGTACGCTCTGGCGATCGAGCCCTTCCTCTGTCTCCTCCATAGGAGGTTGACGGGGTTGGTGCTTCGGGAGCCGGAGCTGCGGCTGGTCCTGTCGGCGTACGCCGATGACGTGCTCCTCGTGGTCCAGGACCCGGGCGACCTGGCACGGGTGGAGGCTTGCCAAGCCGTCTACTCGGCAGCCTCCTCCGCCCGGGTCAACTGGGTCAAGAGCTCTGGCCTGGTGGTCGGGGACGGGTGGCGGGCCGGCTCCCTCCCACCCGCGCTTCAGGCCATCAGGTGGAGCGCGGGTCCGCTGCTCTATCTGGGCGTCTATTTATCCGCCACGCATCCTTCTCCGCCGGAAAACTGGCAAGGTTTGGAGGCCAGGGTGGGTGAGCGGCTGCGGAGATGGACGGGACTGCTCCGGTGTCTCTCCCTTCGCGGGAGGGCGCTCGTGCTCAATCAGCTGGTCCTGTCCATGCTCTGGCACCGGCTCAACACCCTGCGCCCGCACCCGGAGGTCCTGGCCAAGCTCCAGAGGGCAGCTTTGGGGTTCCTTTGGCCGGGACTGCACTGGGTCTCTCCAGGGGTCTTGTCTCTCCCCCTGGAGGAGGGGGGCCAGGGCCTGGTCTGTGTGCGCAGCCAGGTCCGGACCTTCCGCCTCCAGGCCCTGCAGAGACTCCTCTTTAGTGCAGGTAGTCCGGCATGGAGCATTTTGGGGCACGCCTTCCTCCGCCGCCTCCGAGGGCTCCGATACGACCGGCAGCTCTTTTTTATCCAGCCGAGGGGTCTTCCGCGAGACCTCTCAGAACTGCCGGAATTCTACCAGGACCTCCTCCAGACCTGGAAGCTCTTCTCGGCGACCAGGTCCGTTGTGGCCTCCGAGGGAGCAGACCTCCTCGCGGAGCCCCTGCTCCACAATCCAGCCTTGCGCGTGCACGTGGCAGAGTCTCCCTCGGTGCACCGGAGGCTGATCCTGGCAGAAACCACCATGGTCGGGGACCTCCTGGACTATGACAGGGGGGACTGGGTGGATCCCCGAGCGCTCGCTCAACGCATGGGGCTCTCCACCCCTCGAACCCCCCTGCGCCTACTCCAGGAGGTGAAGGCGGCTTTGTCGCAGCCCGCTCGCGATCTCCTACAGAGAGCCCTGCGAGAGGGAACGCCCCGCCCCTCCCCTCCTGCAAAGCCTCCGTCCCTCTTTATCGGGACCCTGTCCTGCGGGCCCCCCCGGCCTCCCCACCCTTGGACGCCCAGCCGGCTGCAAAATCTGCAGCCGGTCTGTTTCCGGGCCGCGCCCAGGGAACAGCTGTACACGCTCGTGCTCCACGCTTTGCACTTCCCCACCCTCGTGTCCCGCCCCGATACAAAGTGGCGGGACTACCTCAGACCTATAGAGGGTGGGGAACGCCGATGGGCCAGCGTTTATTCGACCTTAATTCCGCGGCCCGTCAGGGACATCAGTTGGCGGCTCCTTCACGGGGCCGTGAGCACGGGCGTGTACTTGGCGCGGTTCACCCCCATCCCGGACACCTGCCCCTTTTGCGGCGTGAGGGAGAACCTGGCGCACGCCTACCTCGAATGCGCCAGGTTGCAGCCCCTATTCCGGCTCCTCCAGAACCTCTCATTGAGGTTCTGGCTGCACTTTTCCCCTCACCTTTTTATTTACGCACACCCAATCCGTGGCCCCACAAAGTTGCGAGACCTCCTCGTCAACCTCCTCCTGGCCTTAGCGAAAGCTGCCATCTTTAATAGCAGGAGGAGGATGCTAGACGAGGGGGTTCTCAGCGACTGTGGGGCCTATTTCCGCTCCTCCCTCGTGTCACGAATCCGGGCAGAGTTCCTCTGGGCAGCGTCCACTGGCTCCATCGACAGCTTTGAGGAGCAGTGGGCGCTGTCCGGGGTTCTCTGCTCGGTGTCCCCATCCGGCTCCCTTATTTTAAACCTGTGACCTGCACTCCTTGACCCTGTAGTCATTTTTTGTCCCCCGGATTCAGTTGAACATGGGTTCAGTGTCCCTCCCATAAGGTTGGGGAGGGGCTTTTAGAATGTGGGCGGGCAAAGCCCGCCCACCTTCCCATGATTTCAAATAGGCCCTCTCTGCAGCAGCTCCCTGGCCTGACCCTGTCACAATATACAATGCGACTCCACCACCTTTACCCTTATTTCTGTCTTTCCTAAACAGCACATACCCTTCAATACCTGTACTCCAGTCATGCCTAGTATTCCACCATGTTTCTGTTATTCCTATAATATCTGGTTTCACTTCCTGGACCAATAGCTCTAGTTCCTCCTTTTTGTTACCTAGGCTCCTCGCATTGGTGTACAAACATCTTAATTTTTGCTGTTTGGCCTCATTCACATTCTTTACCCAATTTGGCACGGACATTGTACCTCCAATATGACCTATTAAACTGGTATCCACCCCACCCTTCCTTATGTACATTCTCCTACCCCGAGCTATATCCTTTCTTACTTCATTTTCTTCCCTCTCAGTGTTAAAATCCGTCGTAGAGATTACCTGGGCATCTCCCAACCGTCTCCCCCAAATTCCTAGTTTAAAGCTCTCTTAATCAGTTGAATAGTGATAGAAATGTAGCCGTGTTAGTCTGGGGTAGTTGAAGCAAAATGCAGGACAATGTAGCACTTTAAAGACTAACAAGATGGTTTATTAGATTATGAGCTTTTTTGATCTGAGGAAATGGGTCTGGCCCACGAAAGCTCATCATCTAATAAACCATCTTGTTAGTCTTTAAAGTGCTACATTGTCCTGCATTTTGCTTAATCAGTTGAGCCAGCCTCCATCCTAGAAATCTATTTCCCTCCCTACTTAGGCGAAGTCCATCCCGAGAGAACAGTCCTCTGTCCATAAATGCCTCCCAGTGAGCATACATCCCAAAGCCCTCCTTATAGCACCACTGCCTAAGCCATCTATTGATCATCATAATCCTGTCACATGTTTGTTGCCCTTCTCTAGGAACAGGCAGAATCCCACTAAAGATCACCTGAGCCTCAATTTCCTTGAGCGTCCTCCCCAGCCTAGCATAGTCTCCCTTAATTCATTCCAGCGAGAATCTAGCCGTATCATTTTTTCCTACATGAAGGATGATCAATGGATTCCTTCCTGCTCCCTTAATAATCCTCTTCAACCTCAGTTCCACCTGCATCTCCAGTCCTCGGATCTTTTCTTCCATCAGCTCTATCAGGCGGCACTTCATGCAAACAAAACTCCTTTCAGGTACCTCCTCCAGAATCATGTACATACCGCAGCTACCACATCCAATCATCCTCCTTGTGTTCTCTACTACTTGGGTCATGGCCACTAATGCCTCTGCGTTTTATCTACTTTCTCACCAAAATCCTATTAGTCCGGTGAACACAAAAACAGACCAAAACACCCCCTCCACAGCAAAAACAAACCCCAAACAAGTTCCAGTATCCAAACTCCCACTCAAACTCCCCTGTTTACAGCTCTGTTTGCTGGCTCCTGTGCCGCTGCAGCTATCTATCTAAACTAAACTTTAGTCTTAACTAAAGCTTGGTTTCTGCTAAGTGTGGCCATGATCCGTATGCTGGTACCTGCCATAGTAATTGTATCTGCAACTATCAGTCCATTGTATGGCTCCCTGCTATAGGCCTTTCTGGCAGAAAGGAAAGCATCTCATCAATACATTGTCAAGATGATTTAGTTGGGTTGGTCCTGCTTTGGGGAGGGGGCTGGACTCGATGACTCCTGAGGTCTCTTCCAGCCCTAGGATTCTACGATTCTAAAGTTTGTGAGTATGGCAAAGGCATTAACCCTGTTCCTTTCATTTACAAAAATGCCACCGTACTCTAAAGCAATGACCCAAAACAGTGCCTCAATAGTGTTTCTGCCACTGTGTCTCCACTGCACAGGCTAATGGGAGCTGAATTAGGGCTCTTGCTATGGGATACTGTACATTCAAGAGAGGCTTACAACCATCCTTTCCTTAATGAATTAGCAATAAGATCGGTTCTTATTAAAATAAAGAACATATTGGATAATTAATAGTGTCAAGGAAGACTGTCAGGTTTACATCTCTGTCCTATCTCCTCATATGCCTGAATCCAAGCATTGCAGGAGGAGTAACAGTTAATCCGAACTAAGGACTTCGTTCGGATTAACTTCTGACTGCCGCGTGTAGCCGCGGGCAGTCAGTTCGAACTAAGGGGATTTAAAAATGGCGCCCGCCCGGGAACATGCAAATGAAGCCTGGGATATTTAAATCCCGGGCTTCATTTGCAAGTTCGAATGCCTACATTAGCCACCCTAGTTTGAACTAGGGGGCTAGTGTAGACATACCCATAGGGATTAATGATTGCCCCTCATCCTCCAGACCCTACGTTGGGGCCTCAGGTGGCTGACCTGGATACCAGGGAGTCAGCAGAGGAGCCTGCACTCAGGAACACCCTCTCACCCCGACAGCGTGTAGACGTTCGCCGCCTGCTAGACTCCTTCCAGGAGATGTTTACCGCACGTCCAGGATACACAACAGTAATCTATCATAAGATCCAGACGACCCCAGGGACCGTGGTCCGGGAAGCAACTTGCCCTCTACCCCGACAAAGACGGGAAGCCGTCCAAAGGGAAATCCAGACTATGCTAGAACTGGGGGTGATAGAACCCTCCTGGAGTGAATGGTGGAGCCCTGTCGTGTCGGTGCCTAAGCCTGATGGAACCTGGCGTTTTTGCATTGACTTCCGCAAAGTGAACGCTATTTCAAAGTTTAACAGTTATCCTATGCCCCAAGTGGACGAATTGTTGGAGTGACTAGGGACAGCCAAATATATTACCACACTGGACTTGACTAAGGGGTATTGGCAAATACCCCTTGATCCACAGTCTCGAGAAAAGACAGCCTTTGCCACCCCCACCGGTCTTTACCACTTTGTGAGGATGCCTTTTGGGCTACGCAGGACACCAGCTACGTTTCAGCGACTAATGGACCGCCTCTTGAGCACCCACACACAATACGCGGCAGCCTATTTAGATGACGTTGTGATATACAGCAAAGACTGGGACACACACCTGAGGCAGGTAACAGCCATCCTTCGGACACTACAATGGGCGGGGCTCACAGCCAACCCAAAATAATGCAGGGTGGGTTGGCAAGAAACAACTTATTTGGGGTACATGTTAGGCAGAGGACAGGTCCGACCCCTTATCGGAAAGGTCCAAGCATTGCAAGACTGGCCAGCCCCGGACTAAATGCCAGGTCCGACAATTTCTCAGCCTGGCTGGCTATTATCAGTGATTTGTTCCTCAATTTGCGACCATTACGGCCCTCCTCACCTCTCTCCTGAAGAAGGACAGCCCCCGACAGGTTAGGTGGACTACTGAGTGTGAGGAGGCCTTTTGTAATGTGAAAAGGATCCTGTCACAGGAACCGGTGCTTTTTAGCCCGGACTTTGATAAGGAGTCCTCTCATAAGAGGCAGATGGAGATGAACATCCCATTCTGTATTTGAGTAGAAAGCTGCTCTCACGAGTGTGCAGATACTCCACAGTGGAAAAAGAGGATCTTGCTGTCAAATGGGCCATTGAGGCCCTCCGTTATTATTTATTAGGTGCCCCCTTTGTCCTTGTGACAGACCATGCCCCGCTACAGTGGCTACACCGGATGAAAGACACCAACGCCTGCCTCACATGCTGGTACCTAACACTACAGCAATATGTCTTCTCGATCTGACACCGAGCTGGTAAGGAACACGTAAATGCTGACTTTTTTTCTCCCGCTCAGGGGAAGAGCCAGAATCCAGCCTCCGTGACCTGAGTCTGGACTTGGGGGCGGGGAGTGTAGTGAGTCGGCGTGGCCCCCCGCTGACTCAGAGGAGGAAGCTCCCACAGAAACTCCTTGGTGGGCGGTGCCAGAATCACCCAGCCCGGCCCACAGGAAACAGGAAGTGAGAGCTAGGGGTATAAGAAGGGAAGCTCCCAGCTCAGTCAGAGCCTAGCTGCTAAGCAGGGCAGAGGCTCTTCCCCAGCCCCAGCATCGGAAGGCTCTGCCGCGCCGCACTCTGGTGGATGAGTGGGTTGGACTGCCCGGGCCGCTACCAGGCCCTGAGCCCAGGCCTAGACCGCCCTGGCGGCTGATGGGCCTGGATCCCGGGACACCCCTGCAGAGGCCACCACCCGGGCCCACCAATCTACCTGGCCCCTCAGGGCTGGTGCAAGACCCAGATGAGTGGGCTGGACCACCTGGACCCCTGCCTACCTCGGATCCCAAGCTGATGGACACACTGCCAGCACCCCCGTTCCTAGCTGACAGCGAGGAGCGGCAGCCAACCCAGGTAAGCCCCCAGGGGGAGCAGGGAAGTGGCCCAGGGACAGCCAACCCTGGGACGGCTGAAGAAATGGAGGTCGGGTGGGCAGCGTGCTGCGGTTCAGACCCCCGCTGACCCACCGACCATGATGGCGCGTTACGGCCTGGAGCCCCGCTGGTCCCGCTGGCTGCAGCACTGCCACTGTTAGGGCCCTGGGCTGGGACACGGTGGAGTAGGGAGGGCCCGCGTCCCCCCCCACCACCCCTTCCCCTGGGTGGCAGGTTTCCCCTTGTGGGCGAAAACCCCTGCGCTTGTTGGCTCTCTGCCAGCGAGGAGTACCGACCCCTGGCTCAGCCTGCGAACAGGCCTGTGCCGAGGAACCACCCTACTGTTTACCTGTGTACTTACTCCCTTGCCCTGACCCTGGACCTGGGTTCACAAACTGTTGTGAAGCCCCTAAGACTACTGTACAAGTGTTTATTTGTTGTTTTGCCTTGACTCAGGGCCTGGGCTCCCAGACTGTGGGGTAGCCTGCCGGACCACTGTTTAACTGTTAATTTACTGCCTGGCCCCGAATCAGGGCGGGCCACTAGAACTGCAAATTAGTCGCCATCCGGCCATTGAGGCTCTGGATTCGGGGCTTGCCATGAGTCAGCATGGCCCCCACTAACTTAAACAGCTACACAGCCCTTCTGACTAGGGTCTGTGGCATGGCTGCATCCACACTGCAAAATGACCAGCTTGACCCTAAGTCCTAGCAAGCTTTTGGCTCAAACCCAGCCTTGAATGAGTCCTGAGCCCTTGCTGACCCATATCTGACAGATTTTTGTGCAGACAGCAAAGCAGTTTGAGCTCAAACCTGAGTATGAGACTGGATTTACACAGCAGTGTAGACATACCTTCAGTGCCAGAGAGGCAAACTGAGGCAACCACATTTTCAAAGGTTTTCATAACTTTTGGTGCTTCTGTTTTGGGACGCCTGACCCAAAAGACTTTGGGTCCGATTTTTTTAGAGGTGCAGCTTCCCTGCAGCTCACACACACGTGCACATACGCACACACACGCTCTCCCTCTCTTGTGGCTGCCTCTGGGCAGCTTTGTTCCCGTACTTCCATATGTAAGTGTAAAGAGTGACTAATAAGAGGCTGTTCCAAATTATGTTTAATATGGCTGAAAAAGCATCAAGACTTATCAACCATGCAATCTTTCATGTCAGTGCATTTTACAGGCATGCAAAAGAAAATATCAATAACCCACATGTGCGGTTACTGCACACACATTTCATCATTAATCTCCAGATTTCACTCAGTAACCGAATGGCCATTTTTTACTCCACTTGGCCTGGGTGGCTGAGGGTCCCAGGAGCACAGAAGGTAGAGGACCAGGAATTCCACTCCAGGGTCTGCTCACGAGTGAGGAGGGCAGTGCTCAGTGGGGGACATGGGAGAATGGTAAATGGTTTAGGGCTGGTCTATACCTAAACCTGAGGTTGACCTAGTTATGTTGCTCAGGGGTGTAAACAATAAGGGTATGTCTACACTACAGCACTAATTTGAACTAACTTAGTTCGAATTAGTTAATTTGAACTAACTTAGTTCGAATTAGTTAATTCGAACTAAGATCATTCGAATTCGCGCATCTAGACTTAAAAACTAGTTCGAATTAGCGTTTTGCTAATTCAAACTAGCGTGTCCACACCGATTGGACGCTGGGGTGCACTTAAGGGCAGCTGAAACCGGTTCCGGCAGGGCATCAGGTCAGTAGTTGCTTTGTGTGGCTGCTGTCTGAGGCTATCTGAGGCTCGTGCTTAAAGGGACCCCCCTGGACAGCTGGTTCTCAGCTTTTCCTCTTGCTTGCCTACCTCGCCAAGGGACAGCAAAGCGTTTTTCTCTGCGCCTGTCTGTCGGTGGTTCCCTTTGGGGCCGCCGCCGCAGTTGGCAACATGGAGCCAGAGCTCGCCCTGGGCTTTCTGGTGCAGTTTTTGGACTTGCTGCTGCAAGCCTGCCAGCAATGGCTGAAGGCTGCCTGGCACCACCTGGTGCACGTCAGCCCCCTACCTCTCCGCCTGGCCTCCCCGGGAGCCGTGGAGGAGCCGCAGCAGCGCCCGGACGCCAGCGTGCCCCGCCGCATCTGGCGTCTGGACACCAACAACGACTGGTGGGACCACATCGTTCTGGAGTGCTGGGGAGACAGACAGTGGACCCAGAACTTCAGGATGAAGAGGGACACCTTCCTGGAGCTCTGCGAGTGGCTCGCCCCTGCTCTGCAGCGACGGGACACTTGCATGAGGCCCACCATCCCCCTCCAGAAGCGTGTGGCCATCGCCCTTTGGAAGCTCTCCACGCCGGACAGCTACCAATCCGTCGGGAACCAGTTCGGCGTGGGGAGATCCACCATCAGAGCAGTGCTCATGCAGGTATGGCACCCACCGGCCACGGGGCCGGGGGGGAGGGGGGCTGTAAGGAGGGGAGGGGCCGCCCCACGGAAAACGTGGGGGGAGGAGGTGAAAGTGCCCCGCACCAGAGGGTTTGGTCTGTCCCGGCCGTACTACACGCCGCCCGGGGGGTTGCTTCCGGGAGTGGGGCGCGGGGCAGTGCCAGGGCACGAACACTCCCAGCCACCCAGACACCCCAGTGATTCGCGGTTTGCTTTGTCTCTCTGCAGGTGGTCAAGGCCATCAACCGAGTGCTGCTCCGCAGGGTGGTCCGCCTCGCCGACCCGGACGCCGTCATCCGGGGGTTCGGCGCCCTTGGCGTCCCCAACTGCGGGGGGGCCATCGACGGGATGCACATCCCCATCCGTGACCCGGAACACCAGGCCTCCCAGTATGTCAACCACAAGGGGTACTTCTCCGTGCTCCTGCAGGCCGTGTGTGACCACCGGGGCCAGTTCATGGGGAGGACATTCATGTGGGCTGGTCTGGCAAGGCACACGACGTACGGGTGTACCGGAACTCCTCCGTGTGCCAGAGGCTGCAGGCCGGGACCTTCTTCCCCGACCGCCACATCAGGGTTGGGGACGTGGACATGCCCATGTGCCTGGTGGGGGATGCGGCCTACCCCCTACAGCCCTGGCTGATGAAGCCATACACGCGGCACCTCAACCCCTCCTGCTAGGCCTTTAATGCCAGGCTGACCAGAGCCAGCATCGTGGTCGAGGGGGCCTTCGGATGCCTGAAAGCCAGATTTAGGTGCCTCCTCACTCGCCTCGACCTTGCTGAGCACAATATCTCTCCCATGGTGGCAGTATGTTGTGTGCTGCACAATTTGTGCGAGAGGAGGGGGAGACTTTCCTGCCAGCCTGGATGGCTGAGGCTGAGCGCATGGCTGGCCACTACGCTCAGCCCCGCACCGCCGCCGTCCGGGAAGCCCAGCGGGGGACCGTCCGGATCTGGGAAGCCCTGCGGGAGAGCTTCCAGGTGGAGGAGGAGGACTGAACTCTCCCTGCATGCCCCACTGGGGCCTTCTTCCACCCTCCCCCCCTTCCCCTCCCTAACCCCCCTTCCTGATGTCAAATAAAGACACCTGTTTTAACAACAAAAATCTTTTTAGTTTACATAACTGGGGTGGGGGGAGGGAGGGGAGGGGAAACCTGGGAGGAGGGAGCTAGAAGGGGAGGAAAGGAAGGGAAAGCTCAGGCTTGGGGGTCCTGCTGGCTCTCTCGTCTCGCAGCACTGCGGGTGTGGGGGCATCGGGGGGGAGTGGGTGTGGAGGGTGGGGCAGGAGGGACGGGGGGGTGCAGAGGAAGTAGGAGGGGGAGCAGGGGCAGGAGGAGGAGCGAGAGCTGGGACAGCCGGAGCAGGAGGAGGCAGGAACCTGTCAACCAAGGTCTGGAGGTGGCCTCTGAGGGCACGGACCTGCTCCTTCAGCGCCTCCACACTCCACTGCCGCAGCCGCAGGTCCTCCCGGACCCAGTGGTCCTGGGTGCGGCGCTGGTGCTCCAGGAACCGCAGATGCCGCCGCTGGTACTCCTCCTGGTTCCTGGCGCGCCTGCTGGCCCGGGTGTGGGTGGCTGTTGCAGGCGGGGTGGTGCGCCCTGCAGTCCCAGGTGCTGCGGCTGTGGTGAAACAAGAGCAGCGGTCAATTCTCCCTGGGGACAAGGTGGGTGAAACCCAGCCCCCCTCTGCAAGGCCAGGGCCCCTGCATGACACCCAGCTGCTGCTCCATGGTGGGCAAGGCCCAGGCGCACGGTCCCTGGGCTCCCTCTCCCCCCACCCCCCTCCATACACATAAGGGGAGCATGATGGTACTCACATGTGGAGCCCTCCCCGGCCTCGGACAACACAGGCGATGTGCTCTGTGGGGTGCCTCGGGGGTCCTGGGTCATGGGCTGGCTCCCTGAAGGCTCCTGGCTCTCGGCGTCCTCCTCCTCCTCCTCCTTGGTGTCAGGGACGGGGCCTTCTGCCCCGGGGTCGATCACCACCTGGGGGGCATGGACGGTGTGAGCCCCCAGGATGCAGTCCAGGGCCTCAAAGTGGGGGCAGGCCTCCCGGTTGGCCCCTGGCTGGCAGGCCCGGGAGTAGGCCTGCCGCAGGTCCTTTATTTTGCAGCGGACCTGCTCCGGGGTCCGCATGTGGCCTCTGGTGTCCAGGCTGTCAGCCACGCGGCTGTAGACGACCGCGTTCCTGTGGCTAGTGCGGAGATCGTGGATGTTGGAGGCTTCCCCCCAAACCTCGATGAGGTCCACGATCTCCGCACTTGACCAGGCGGGCGCCCACCTCTTGCGGCCCCGGGCAGGCTCCTGGGAGCCGCCAGCCTGGTCCCGGGAAGAGGGGGAGGGCTGGGTGGCAGCGGGTGGCTGGCTCATGGCGTGGCAGGTGCAGGGTCTGCTGGCTGGGTGCTGGCAGGCTTGTAACTGGCACGGGCACCGTAGCCAGACCGTGGCCCTTTAAGGGCTCCAGGGCAGGGAGGAGGGCAGACAAGTTTCCCTGGTTTGGCCAGAGTGGCCACCAGGGCAACCTGGGAAGGGCTAGCCTCCAACTAGTTCAAATTAAGTGGCTACACAGCCCTTAATTCCAACTACTTAATTCGAACTAGGTAAACCTCATTCTACGAGGACTAACGACTAGTTCGAATTAAGTTCAAACTAGCGGAGCGCTAATGTAGCGCCTATCAAAGTTAATTCGAACTAACGGCTGTTAGTTCGAATTAACTTTGTACTGTAGACATACCCTGAGAGATACAGGTTAGCTGATTTATGCTGCTAGTCCAGGGGTGGGCAATAATTTTTGACAGGGGGCCACTCCAAGAATTTGGTAAGTGGTTAAGGGCCGCACTCTTCCACAATATTAATGGAGGACGTGCACGGGTTTGGGATGGAGGTTGGGTGCAGAAGGGAGCTTGGGGTAAGGGATTCGGGTGTGGGATCTGGGAAGGAGTTTGGGTGAAGGAGAGAATTGTGACCTGGGGCAGGGGTGCAGGGGTTTGGGTTGTGGCCAGGGATAGCAGACTGGGGTGTAGGGTCTGGAAAGGGGTTGTAACATGGGTCAGGAGTGCAGGAGGGGATGTAGTATTTGGGGAGGTGTATGGGGGCTGGAGTGGGGGTGCAGAAGGTTTGGTTTACATGGGGTAGGGATGCAGGAGGGGGGCAGAGGTTTGGGGGAGGGAGGGGCTGGGGTGCCAGAGGCAGGATCTGGCTGGGAGAAGCTTACCTGGGTGGCCACCAGCCAGAAGTCCAGCAGGTTCCTTAGCTAGGGTCCCTGTCTTCCATGCCACTGTACATGCTTAGAGCAGCTACAGGAGCCATGTTTGCTGCTCTGAACTGAACGCCATGACCTATGTATAGCTCCTGGCCTATGTTTCCAGCCCCTGTGCTAGCATGCAGGCAAAAGCATGCAGTTATCTGAGACCAATACTGGTCTGGCCATATTCTGCTCTCAATTAAACAACATAAACTGAGAGCGACTCCTTGGCACCTCTGGCATTATTCTGGATTTACCCTACCATGAATCCAAGAACAAGGTTTAGACATTCTGCACGTGCTCCATGAAAAAGATGCCTGACGAGTCTAATCGCGAGCTAACCTGAAGGCCCTCAGGAGCAGCAGTGGGGTGGAATGAAGAGTGAGAGTGGCTTTCTCTTTGCAGTCCAAGAAGGTCCTTTGTAATGTAGTTGGTGAAACGCCCCAGCCATTTGGAGCCCCTCCATGTGGAAGCATTCTGTCACACATGGGTTTTTCTTGTCAAATGCTGAAACACTTTGTGGAATGATCATAATTATTATAGCACTAAAATGAAGCACCAAAAGCTTATTACTTTGGAGAGATCACTAACTATCTTTGTCTAATTCCTTGGCTCCAATTAACATTTTACCACAGATTTCTTTTCCAAGCAGTTTTCTTGAGAGGAAAAGAATGCAATCTGACAATTACAAAATTAAAAAAAAAACAAAACAGTGCAATACAGAATCTGAACCCTGGATGGAAAACTTTACCAATGTACAAGCATCCAGTGTTATCACAGAAGAGAATACACTGCATAAAGACAAATTGGCAGCCACCTGTACAAAGGAAAGGAACTAGACAAGTTGGAAGAACACCAGAAATGTGTATGTTACCTCTTACCACGTCCACATCTGAGAACTGTGTATTACCTGCCAGTCAAAGAGCAGTCAAGTGACCTCCATGTGACAGGCCTTTTTATGCCACGGGCTGTACCTGGGACTATTATTTTTTTTGTCAGAGGGGGAACATTCTCCTCTCCCCTCTTTGCGCCTGGGCCTAGCCCTCACTGGTCGAAGGGTCTTGTACGTTCCCAGTGTTCCTGTTTGCACGGGCTATTTGCCATCAGCATGAGGTGGTGCTGTGGCAGATCAGCAAAGCCAAGGTTTGTTTTGTTGGGGAGAAGCTCTCCAGGAGGGCAACAAGTGAAAGGTTGGTTGAATAAGGAGAAGGATGGGATGGAATGTTTGCACACCTCCCCTGAAATGGCTCAGAACCACTGAGGTGCTCTAGGGTTTGATTGGCGGCTGTGTTTGTTCTAATGTTGCTGGGTCACCCATCTTTTGTCACTTTCCAGCGGATTTTTGGTTGAGGTGCTAAAATCTCCAGATATCAGGGGAAATGTGCTGGCCACTTTCCTGAAATTTCATGGTTCACTTTCAAACCGTTTCTCAATTTTCCCCACAAACATTTTGTTGCAATTGTCACCTTCACAGAAACCATTTTGGCTTTGACAAAGTGTCACTCTGTCCTAGGAAACTCATGCCTCTAATGGTGTTCTACCCACTGCAGCGCAGTGTGACTGACAGCTCTAGCTAGTTGTGGAACAGGGAGAATGCTGATAATGGGAGGCTTAGGGAGAAATCTCAGCTTCATTTGACTTCAAGAGGGCCATGAGTTCCCCCCCAGAGTTGATTTCATGTCATTCCATAAAACATCCATACGTTTTAACACAATCAGCAACAGGAGTGTTTTTTAGTAATAATTCTGATCAGATCTCCCAGTGCAACAAACCCCAGCTCTAACGCAGCATCTCTGCTCAGTCAGTATTACTACACCTAATGCTGCCCATGTCCCTGGCCCTGGGAGGCAGTGTGCTGTTGTCATCAGAGCAGAAGAGTGGGAATCAGCCAGCATCCTTGCTTCTGTTCTCAGCTCTGCCACTGGTACACTGTGTGACTTTGAGCAAATCCCTTCTTCCTATGTGACATGGGTGTATTTAGACTCATTGGATCTTTGGTATTTGTGAGGGTTAGCAATAGCTACAGTGATCCACCAGCTAAGCCTGCTGTATTATGTAAGTGCAAGGTATCATTAGCATTCTAAGCTCCAAAGCCATATTTGGTTCTTATCTGATTATTCCCTGAAATCTCCTTGCCTTTACAATGCAGAACTGGCTAGTAACGGAATTGCCCTGGAGAGTGCAAACAGGGAGGAGTGGTCCTACGAAGGCTAAATTCTCAACCCCGATCTCCATGGTCTGAGGTTTTGATGCTGCCATTTTAGATTCTACAGCCACACAGCACAGAGAACAATCCCTTTTCATCAGGGTAGGTGGCATATGGCCACGAGCAAGAATGACTCTGTACTGGCTAGTCCTTGGCCCAGCAGTGGGATTTGCTTCCTCGTTCCTGTGTGTTATGGAAGGAGAAGGCTGTGCCAGATGGGAAGTGTTTGTAATTGCAGATGGTCTCACTGGAGTCTCTGGGAAAGAAGAGACAGGTTTCCCATGCACTCATGTGAGTTTCATGTTCACTCGGCATCTGGAATTTTTGCAGAGGTTTTAAGTAGCAAGACAATGTCCCAGATCACAGGCACAGAGGGTGTCACCAGTTTGGGTCCTTCAGAGTTGTATTTACTGTTTTGTCATAGAATAGCTTGTGCACAGGGGAACCAGGAAATGACAAACTGAGCGGGGGAACCAGGAAAAATGGAAACAGCACGTAATGACCACAGCTTTTTTGCACACAGCAGTGAGCACAAATGTGGGTGGAGGACCTTGTTCACTGGGCACTAGCCCAATCCCCCTGGAGGGCAGGACAGGAGGAGAGGAGAGTGAGTCAAATAAGTTTGCACTTCTCCTGGGGCTGACAGCAGCTGGACCCCCCTCTGGCCTTCCTCATCTCCACAGGGGTGCTCTTTCACAGCTGGAGTGAGGAGCTGGCACTCCCCACTTTTCTCTCCCCCGAACCTAGAGGCACCAAATCTGGGTCTGCATGGCTCCTGGGGCTGAGGCAGGAATGATGAACCCACCCACCATTGCTAAGAATAATTAAATTCTATATTTCCCACAGAGATAACCGGGCTGGGTCATGACTCACGCATGGCTCTGTCTGTAGAATGGTGCCAAAGCCGAGCACTATGGAATGAATTTCAGAAAGTTTCCACTGCAGGAAGTTTGAAAGTAGCTATTTCTGGCTATGAGAACCAGAAGCGTGCTTTAGACTGTACAGATGTAGCAGAAAACCCATCCAAGTTCTACTTCTTCTGTTGCCAAAGGGCCCTAGGCAGGGCCAAACTAGGCAGCCCCTCCAATGTCTAAATTCAGCAGTGCATTTGCTATGCTTCCTAGAGCTTGCATATTTACATACATTCTATAATTGCCATCTGCACAGCCAGAGGCCTTAACTGGAAATGGGCTGATTTCATCTGTTGATGCAATTTTTTCACAGGAATTTTCATTGATCACTTTTTTATGCAAAGCTTTTTTATAGATTATTTTTTCCTATTTTTAAAAATAGGCTCTTCTGGTGAGGTCTAAGAGCCTGGCAAATAATTCTTGGCCCTCAGAATAGCCAAACCATGTTATTTGCTCTCCCATCTATCCCAACAACAACTGCTAGTTAATACTGGCTGCTCTAAGATGGCATATTTCACATATTTATTGTTTTATTTTATATTTGAGCTGGTGACGCATCCTTAATGCAATGACCCTAAATTAAGGGAAATGGGGTGTGGTAATTGTCAGTCAACTGATTATTCTAGATCAGAGATTTCAGATTCAGTACCTGGTAGGACCAGATGGGACTTTTTGCATATTTTTGACAGCTATAATGAACAGGGCAGTATCATATTGATTAAATGTCTAGGAAATCAATACAACTCTCTGGAGTTTGGTTATTTACTGTAACGGTTCAAAGTCTGTAAAGTTTACACAGATGAGGCTCTGTGGGGTGGAGGCATGTGTTCAAGGTGTTTGGGGAGGTGCCTGCATGCTCCTAGGGTTGGGGCCATGGAGGTGTGGTTCCCCCCCACAACTCTAGGCATGACCCAAGGAAGGCATTTGGGGCGGGGTAGCTACTGGAATCAATCTGTGCACTTACACTGTAGGACATCCAGGGCACCAGCTGTGCCACATGTGTCCAGCATTAGGCACAGAAACTTTGGACTACACTTGGCCAAACTCACCACTGAATTTGGAATTTGTCCCTGCCACTCCCCCGCCCCCAGGCCAATCAGGGCCTAGGGACCAGGAATCATGCAGCGCTTAGAGTCAGTCCTGGCGGTTGACTCTAAGCACCACGTGCCTGAGGGCAGGGAGCAAGAGACTTCACGTGCTTCCCCCTCCCCCAGGCTCTGAATGGCCTGGGGGCAGGGGGGGGGGGAGTGGGAGAAGTCTCCTCCCACCGCCAGGGACATGGGCACCTAGAGGGAACTGCCAGCTGTTCAGAACAGTTGGTAGTTCTCTCTTGGGGGGGGGTGCACAAAGACTTCATGTGCTCCTCCACCCCCAGACCAATCAGGGTCTGTGGGCAGGGAAACACAGAAGTGCCCTGGCCCCGTCCCTTCTGCCTGAGGCCACTTCAAAAATTTCTGAAATGTCCCCCCGTCAAAAATTATTGCCCACCCCTGATCTAGATCCATTGTTGAGAAGCTCGGCTGAATTTGGACCATGAGCACCGATGCACCAAGCTACAGGGGAGTTCCCATGATGCAAAGTGGCATAAAGGCTCCCTTCATCTTTGCAGGCCCATATCTAGAGGGAAGCTATCTCCAGGCCTGGAATGGGCTGGGGGAAATTTGACTGGGTGCAGGATCCCAGGTCCAGAGGCAGTCCTGGATGAGACAAGGCAGTCATTACATTTTCCTTTGAGTGGTTTACAAACCCAACCCCACTCAGGAGACTCTCTGCATCCAGAGGGGTTGGGAAGTGAGGGGAGGTGCATATCCTGGCACACCGCAATCCATGGCTGGGGTTTCATGCAGGGAGCCCACATGCAGATGCCTGTTCATTGTTTCTGTTGAATGAAAGATTACTACTATGCTATGCAGTTATTTATGGCACTCATTAGAAACACCTAGATGTAAGCAGGGGCTGAACTGCTGCTTGTTATCAGCCAGCTAAAAGGAGGGAGCTGCCCTGGGGGTGGGTGTGCTCACTACAATTGTTTAGCTCTGCAAGATAATTCACTGTTAACTGTTAATATGTAAATACAGCTCATGCCAGGAGGGGGAGGGAATCCGAGGTGTGACTATGTAAATCCAATTCAGCCAGGGCTGATGGAGGGTCAGTGTTGGAATGGAATGTGGAGAATTGTATATCATTTGGGACTGTTGTGGGGGTCACTAATCATGCTACCCCTAAATGTGGGAACTGTAAAACATGCCACCAGTGCTTGCTGGAGAGACACCATCATTGCAAGAGGTCTCCGAGGAACAAGCCTCCCCCTTCCAGAGTTGAGTGAACTGAGCTGGGGGGAAGGGTTAAAGGGCTTGAGTTAGGCTGCTTCAAACCTGCTAAGTGTGAGCTGTAAGACTAGCTTAATCTGCCTCTTTCTCCCTTTTGCTTTAAGGACAGACCTAAAGCCAATCTAGACGTGCTTTTGCGGAAATACTTTTAACGGAAAAACACAGCCCATGAGGAGTCTTTTTGCTCATCTAGTGGAAGCTGGAATCCTTTGCCAAGCTAGGTGGTGGCTAAAGAGCTGAAATCACTGGTTTGGCTGGGAGCCAGACCCATTGCAGCCAGCGAAGCAGCAGCGGCCAGCAGAGTGGCTGGTGGGAGCGGCGGCAGGCGACCAGTAGCATGGCGCAGCAGGCGAGGAGCGGCGACAAGCGACGTGGCACAGCGGGTAGGAGTGGCAGCAGGCAACCAACGGCATGGCATGGCATGGCTGGTAGGAGCGGCGGCAGGCAGCCAGCTGAGCGTCCAGTGGAGTAGGACGAGACAGCTGGTGGAGCGTGGCGGAGTGGCTCACGTTAAAAACTGCAGCAGAACCCTACGGAGAGGTGGGGCCGTCGGCCTCAGACCACGTAAGGAGCCCCTATCTATCCCCCGCCCCCATTTCTACCCAGGTTGGGAAGTAAAACCCTGCAGGTGAACTTTTGGGCTGTGTCTACACTAGGCCACTTATTCCAGAAAAGCAGCCACTTTTCCGGAATAACTTGCAAGCTGTCTACACTGGCCACTTGCTTTTCCGCAAAAGCACTGACGATCTACTGTACAAAATCAGCCGCTTTTCCGGAAAAGCTTTGCCGCTCCTGTTCGGGCAAAAGTCCTTTTACCGGAAAACTGTTCCGGAAAAGGGCCAGTGTAGACAGCTAGCTAACGCTTTTCCGAAAAAGCAGAAGAAACAGAAAAAAGCGGTTTGGACGCCTGGAGACCCCCGTAGGAGCCCTGGACTTCCTGGTAACCCGAGCGCTTAAAGAGCATGCAGGCTGTTGGGCGCACATGGCAGGAGCGTGCCTCAGACCCTGCAGCCTGAGCTCTGCCACAGCGCCCCTGTGCTGCCCAACCACATCTCTCAGCAGCAATGGCAGCTCCCGCTGGTGAGCCCCCTGCACCCCCAGCGGAGGAGGCCCCCAGGGGCCTCAAAAGGAGGGCTCCATCCTGGACCCCCAGGGAGCTGGAGACCCTCCTGGACCTCTGGCAGGAGGAGGAGGGTCTCCATGACATCAGGTCCCGGCGCCGCAACGTGGAAATTTTTACCCGGCCCAACAAGGTCACCCCGCCCGGAACTGTGAGCAAGTCCGGGTGAAGGTAAAGGAGCTCCGGCTGGGGTACGTCTGGGCCAGCGAGGGCAGGGGGGCAGGACCAGATGCCTGCCCCCACTACGACCGGCTCCATGCCATACTCGGGAAGCCAGCCCCGCAACCCCCGGAGGTGCCCGTGGACAGCTGCCAGCGGCCCCCCATCATCCGACCCAGCGAAGCGGAGGAGGGAGAGGACAGCGGCAGCGCGTCAGGAGAGGAGGCCAGCATTACCACCACCCAGCAGGCCCCCTCCAGCAGCTCCTCCAAGGCCGGGGAAGAATCCACTGGTGAGTCTTTGCAGTTTACACTACAAGGGTGGGGGGCGGGGGGGGGAGCCAGGTGCCCGGAGGGGGGAGGGGAAGAGCATGTCACTCAGGCCACGTGAGCTGCACGTTGTGTAGCATTAGGCAGCAAGTAGCACGTGCAGCCACGTGTAGCCTGGTGACCGAGCGGCACGTGGCCGCGGCAGGCAGCTGCAGGGCACGCCTGGGACCGTGCTGCTCACACACATGCGGCGGGACCAGGGGGAAGGGTGGATGCCGGCTGGAACCGGACAGGGCCCCAGGGACTCAGCCCAGAGCCCGCACCTCCGCAAGGGTGCAGCACACAGAACGGCAACACTGTCCCATGCCTGGCTGTGAGGTACAGCCAGCTG
Organism: Pelodiscus sinensis; assembly: GCF_049634645.1. Classification (NCBI taxonomy): domain Eukaryota; kingdom Metazoa; phylum Chordata; order Testudines; family Trionychidae; genus Pelodiscus; species Pelodiscus sinensis. The sequence continues at coordinate 3,284,620 of NW_027465857.1, read as the reverse complement.
CTTCTGGGAAAACCACAGCGTCACAGCCCTGTGAGCGTGGCCCCCACCGAGCCCCTCGCCTGCTCCCGGTGCCTTGGCTGGCTCCCCGAGGGAAGTCCCCACTGCGGCCACACATGTCACTGGGCTACCGGGCTTGCGGAAGGGATAGTGGGAGGGAGAAGGGCCCCTGAGTTTTGCTGCTAGGATGGGACACCCCCCCCAGTCACTCTTCTGGCTCCGTCCAGGAGATATCCCACGCGATGGGGATCTGAGAGCCCAGACCACGTCTGCCAGATGTGCTCCCAGGCACTGTGTGAGGATGCATCTCGCTCCCTGTCAAACACCAGTGATTAGCCCAAAGCTTTTCACAGTCTCCACCAGCAGGGAGTTCCACAGGTGAACGCAGCACAAGCACCCTCCTGCGCTCCACAGGGCCAGGACACAGACCGGTGGTTACAACACATGGAGGAGGACCCTACTCCAGGGGCGGGCCTCCTTGCCAACATACAACACGGGGGGCAGGGGGGGAACCGAGTGGGCCCAAGCCACACTACTGTGGGGTCACCTGGGCTCAGGGGTGGAGGGCATGAGGTGTGGGGACAGTGGCCGGCCTGCCTGACTGACCCATCCTTCCTTCTCTTCCCTGCAGCGGGACCGAGCACAAGACCCTCCAGTCCGGCAGCAGCGGTGCCCCCAGCTGGCCAACCCCAGAGGCGCAGGCTCCGACAGCGGGACCAGCTGCTTTGCCGCCACATTGTAGCGGTGGAGGCAATCCAGGGCTCCATTCGCGAGCGCGTGCAGGGGGACCTGCAGTGGCGGCAGGAGGGCTGGGCTGCCTTCCTGGCAGAGTGCTGAAAGATGGGTGACTCCATGGCCATCCTCACAGCACATTTAGTGCATGCCGTCCACTATGGCATGGCCGTACCCCATGCCCCTGCCATCCCTCCCGGAGCACTGCCCATGTCCCCTGCCGCCCCTGCAATGGCCCCTGCTCCTATGCCCCCAGCTCCTGCCCCTGCTCCTGCCGCCCCTGCTCCTATGCCCCCAGCTCCTGCCCACTTCCCCGTGCAGCCTGCCCCGATGCGGCCTGCCCCGCATGTGCAGGTCCACCCCCGCAGGAGCGCTCGCAGGGGCCACCCGTCCCAGTAGCTCCCCCCCTCCCCATCCCAGTTGAAGGTCTCCCCCTCTCCCCCTTGTAAATAAATTTTTCTATGTTTCAGTTGATTCTTGTGTTGGTTCTTGTGTTACTCTAGTAACTGTAAGAAATGATTTGAGATGCCAATTAGCCATCTACATTTAAAAGGGTTACAAACTGTGGACACCAAAATTCTGTATCTATCACTGGGGGTCCCTTTGTAAGTGGTCATTGGTTTGTGGCGCATAAATAAATACTGAGACTTTTCAGTAAAATTTAAACCACAAACTATATTTACGTAGCTAACAAACAAGCAAGCAAGGTTAGAAGATGCACACTAAAGATTATGTAACATAGTCTAGACGCAGGGGACGATTGTAGTGTTGCTGGCAACCTCAATCCTTTGGTCCTTCAGGGCCTTGGGAGAGGAACAGCCAGGAGATCCCTCGAAGACGACTGGAATCGGGTACGCTGACTTGAGCCTTCCACACGAACCCTGAATCCTCTTGGCTGTTCTTCAGGACAGGCGATGGTGGCCTAAACCCTAGCTTAAACTAAAAAGAAAAACCCTAACTAAGCCCGACGCACCCGACGAACAGTCACGATGACGGCCGATGTGCTTGGAACCGACGCTTTACAATTGGGGGGAGGTAAGGGGGGCGTGGGGAAGGGTAGAGGATGGGAGGGAGTCGTCTGGGGAGACCCAGGCGACCCTACTACGGGGCTTGGGCAAACATGTCCACCAGGGCCTCTCTGATGCGCACCCCATCCTGGCGCGCCTGGCGGACGGCAGCTGTGTGGGGCTGGTCGAATGTCTGTGCCTCGGCTGCCATCCATGCAGGGAGGAAGGCCTCCCCACTGTGCTCCACAATGTTGTGGAGCACGCAGCACGCGGCCAGTACCTCCGTTGCATTCCGCTCACCCATCTCGAGACGGGTGAGCAAACAACGGAAGCGGGCTTTTAAATGTCCAAAGGTGAGCTCCACTGGATTTTGGGCCCGGTTGAGGCGGTCGTAGAACCAGGCCCAGTCCTGGTCCGGCCGCCCCGTGTAGGGCCGCAATAGCCAGGGCAGCAGGGGGTAGGCCGCGTCCCCAATGACGCAGATGGGCATAGGCACATCCCCGACAGTCAAGTCCTGCTGGGGGTACGTCTACACTACAGCGCTAATTCGAACTAACTTAGATCGAATTAGTTAATTCGAACTACGCTAATACGAACTAGCGCATCTAGAACTAAAAACTAGTTCGAATTAGCGTTTTGCTAATTCGAACTAGCGCGTCCACACTGATTGGACGCAGGGGGGCATTTCAGGGCGGCTGAAACCGGTTCTGGCAGGGCATCAGGTCAGTAGTTGCTTTGTGTGGCTGCTGTCTGAGGCTATCTGAGGCTCGAGCTTAAAGGGACCCCCCTGGACAGCCGGTTCTCAGCTTTTCCTGCTTGCTTGCCAACCTCGCCGAGGGACAGCAAAGCGTTGGTCTCTGTGCCCGTCTGTGTCGGTGCTTCCCTTCGGGGGGGCCACTGCAGGTGGCAACATGGAGCCACGGCTCGCCCTGCACCTTCTGGTGCACGTTCTGGACTTGCTGCTGCAAGCCTGCCAGCAATGGCTCGAGGCTGCCTGGCACCACCTGGGGAACGTCAGCCCCCTGTGACAGTGGACCCAGAACTTCAGGATGAGGAGGGACACCTTCCTGGAGCTTTGCGAGTGGCTCGCCCCTGCCCTGCGCAGAAGGGACACTCGCATGAGGCCCACCATCCCCCTCCAAAAGCGGGTGGCCATGGCCCTCTGGAAGCTCTCCACGCCGGACAGCTACCAATCCGTCGGGAACCAGTTCGGCGTGGGGAGATCCACCATCTGAGCGGTGCTCATGCAGGTATGGCACTCGTCGGCCACCGAGCCGGGGGGGGGGGGGAGGGGGGCTGCGAGGAGGGGATGGGCCGCCCCAGGGACAAAGGGGGGGCGGGAGGAGGCGAAAGCGCCCCGCACCGGAGGGGTCGGGCTGTCCCGGCCGTACTACACGCCGCCAGGGAGGTTGCTTCCGGGAGGGGGGCGCGGGGCACTGCCAGGGCACGAACGCTCCCAGCCACCCGGGCGCCCCACTGATTGGCGCTTTGCTGTGTCTCTCTCCGCAGGTGGTCAAGGCCATCAACCGGGTGCTGCTCCGCAGGGTGGTCCGCCTCGCCGACCCGGACGCCGTCATCCGGGGATTCGGCGCCCTCGGCTTCCCCAACTGCGGGGGGGCCATCGACGGGACGCACATCCCCATCCGTGCCCCGGAACACCAGGCGTCCCGTTACGTCAACCGCAAGGGGTACTTCTCCGTGCTCCTGCAGGCTGTGTGTGACCACCGGGGCCAGTTCACGGACATTAATGTGGGCTGGTCCGGCAAGGCACACGACGCCCGGGTGTACCGCAACTCCTCCGTGTGCCAGCGGCTGCAGGATGGGACCTTCTTCCCCAACCGCCACATCAGGGTCGGGGACGTGGACATGCCCGTGTGCCTGGTGGGGGATGCCGCCTACCCACTGCAGCCGTGGCTGATGAAGCCGTACACGGGGCACCTCAATCCCTCCCGCCAGGCCTTCAATGCCAGGCTGACCAGGGCCCGCATCGTGGTGGAGGGGGCCTTCGGACGACTGAAAGCCCGCTTTCGATGCCTCCTCACCCGTCTGGACCTGGCTGAGCACAACATCCCTCCCGTGGTGGCAGCATGTTGTGTGCTCCACAATTTGTGTGAGCGGAAGGGGGAGGCTTTCCTGCCAGCCTGGATGGCTGAGGCTGAGCGCATGGCTGGACACTACGGTCAGCCCCGCACCGCCGCCGTCCGGGAAGCCCAGCGGGGGACCGTCCGGATCCGGGAAGCCCTGCGGGAGAGCTTCCTGGTGGAGGAGGAGGACTGACCTCTCCCTTGCATGCCCCACTGGGGCCTTCTTCCACCCTACCCCCCTTCCCCTTTCCCCTCCCTACCTACTGTAAAATAAAGACACCTGTTTTTGAAACCAAAATGTCTGTTTATTTCACAGAACTGGGTGGTGGAAGGGAGGAATGAGGGTGGGAGAGGGGAGGGGGAAACCTAGGACGAGGGAGCTGGAAGGGGCGGGAAGGGAGGAAGGGAAAGGAAAGCTCAGGGGTGGGAGTCTGGCTGCCTCTCCCGTCTCGCCACACTGCGGGTCCGGGGGCATCGGTGGGAAATGGTTGTGGAGGGGGGGGCAGGAGGGACAGGGGGTGTGGAGGAAGCGGGAGCAGGGGGAGGAGGAAATGGGAAGCGGTCGAGCAGGCTCTGGAGGTGGCCTCGCAGGGCACGGCCCTGCTCCTCCAAGGCCTCCAGATTCCTCCGGCGCAGCCTCAGGTCCTCCTGGACCCAGTGGTCCTGGGTGCGGAGCTGGTGTTCCATGAACTGGAGGTGCCGCCGCTGATACTCCTCCTCGTTCCTGGCTCTCCTTCTTGCCCAGGCACTGGCAGCTGCTGCAGGCGGTATGGTGCGCCCTGCAGGCCCAGGTGCTGCAGCTGTGGTGCAACAAGACCAGCGGTCAATTACCCCAGGGCCCCAGGTGTGTGAAACCCAGCTCCCCTCTGCAAGGCCAGGGCCCCTGCAGGCTCCCCAGCTGCTGCTCTGTGGTGGGCAAGGCCCAGGCGCACGGTCCCGGGGCTCCCTCTTGCCCCAGCCCCCCGTACACATAAGGGGAACACGATGGTACTCACAGGTGGACGCCTCCCCGGCCTCAGATGACGCAGGCGAGCGGCTCTGTGGGGTACCTCGGGGGTCCCGGGTCCCGGGCAGGCTGGCGGCAGGCTCCTGGCTCTCAGAGCCCTCCTCCTCCTCCTCCTCCTCCGTCTCCAGGAGCGAGCCCTCTGCCCCGCGGTCAATCACGTCCCGGGGGGCAGGGACGGCATGAGCCCCCAGGAGGCGGTCCAGGGCGTGGAAGTGGGGGCAGGCCTCTGGGTCGGCCCCTGGCTGGCAGGCCCGGGAGTAGGACTGCCGCAGGTCTTTGACCTTGCAGCAGACCTGCTCCCGGCTGCACTGGTGGCCCCTGGCGGCCAGGCTGGCAGCCATGCGTCCGTAGACGGCCGCGTTCCTGTGGCTAGTGCGGAGATCGTGGACATTGGAGGCTTCCCCCCAAACCTCGATGAGGTCCACGATCTCCGCACTTGACCAAGCGGGCGCCCGCCTTTTGCGCCCCCGGGTAGGCTCCTGGGAGCCACCAGGCTGGTCCTGGGGAGCAGTGGAGGGCTGGGAGCCCTCGGGTGGCTGGCTCATCCTGTGGCAGGTGCAGGGTCTGCTGGCACGGGTGCTTGCAGCCTTGCAACTGGCACAAACTGTGTAGCCAGCCCGTGCCCCTTTAAGGGCTCCGGGGCCGGGAGGGGGGCAATAGAGTTTCCCTGGTGTTGGCCAGAGTGGCCACCAGGGAAACCTGGGAAGCCTTAGCCTCCCACTAGTTCGAATTAAGGGTCTACACACCCCTTAATTCGAACTAGTAAGTTCCAACTAGGCTTAATCCTCGTAAAATGAGGTTTACCTAGTTTGAACTAAGCGCTCCGTTAGTTCGAACTTAATTCGAACTAACGGAGCGCTAGTGTAGCGCCTAGGAAAGTTAGTTCGAACTAACGTCCGTTAGTTCGAACTAACTTTGTAGTGTAGACATACCCTGGGGGAAGTAGGTGCCCGCCTCCAACCTGCGAAACAGTCCGGAGTTGCAGAGGATGCGGGCGTCGTGTGCCCGGCCGGACCAGCCCCTGTAGATGTCCAGGAAGCGGCCCCGGTGGTCCACGAGGGCCTTCAGAACAATGGAGCAGTACCCCTTTCGGTTCATGAAATGGGCTGCTCGATGCTCCGGGGCCCAGACAGGTATGTGGGTTGCGTCCAGGGCTCCCCCACAGTTGGGGAACCCGAGGGTAGCGAAGCCGGCCATGGTATCATCCACATCGCGCAGGCGGATCACTCTCGGTAGCAGGACATCGTTGATGGCGTCGACGACCTGCAGAAGGGTGCAGAGAAACACAAGGGAACACATCACATACGGCAGGGGTGAGTGTGCGCTCCCTTGGGCCCCCCCCCCTTGATTCCCTCTGTCCTCTCACACACACACACACACACACACACACACACACCAGGGCCCCCCTCGCCCCACGGCCACCCCCACCACCACCAGCGGGCCTGTGCAAGGGAGGGGCGGCCCAAACCCCTGGGCGACCCAGCCTGGAGTCTTGGCTGCCCCTGGGCATGGAGTGCAGCACCCTCCCCCCACCCCACTCCCCCTGGGACTTACCTCCACAACGATCACACTGATGGTTGGTCTTCCCACCCCGAACTGGTGTGCCACCAAGCGGTAGCTGTCTGGTGTGGCCAGCTTCCACAGCGCGATGGCGACCCTCTTGTTGACGGGGATGGGTGCCCGCAGCCGGGTGGTGGCTCTCTGTAGCGTGGGGGTGAGCCAGGCACACAGCTCCAGGAACATCCGCTTTCGCATGCGGAAATTCTGGAGCCATTGCTGGTCGTCCCATTGTCCGAGGACCAGCCAGTCCCACCAGTCGGTGCTGGTGTCCAAACTCCAGACTGGCCTCTCCATGGTGGGGTGCTGATGCCACAGGGCCACCAGGGCCTCTCTGGTGAGGGAGTCCAAGGCGATCGCTGCCTCCTGGTCCTGGAACACCAGGGCACCGGCCTCCAGCACGAGCTGCACGCACTTGCACAGCTCCAACAGGGGCCCGAGCAGGCACATGGCCACCCACGGCTCCATGGCAGACAGGGCAGGGCAAAAGAAACAAAACGCAGGAAAAAGCAGTTGGGGGCCAAAGGGTGGTGTCCCCAAAACTCAGACGGCAACCACCGAACCTGCTAAGGGTGTCAGTCCCTGGCAGAGGCCCCAAGGCACGGGAGCAGGAGACCAACGGTTGTCCGGCGAGACCCCTTTAAGCACGTGTCTGAACCGAGCTCCGGCCCCGCCCCTGGAAAGGTCTGGTGGCCTTTTGCCCTCTTCAAAATGGTTCCGGGCTTCTGCTTTTCCGGAAAAGTGCGCCGCCAATGTAGACGTGCTTTTCCGGAAAAGCGCATCGTTCTAACGATAACTCCGGGACCAATGTAGATGCGCTTTTCCGGAAAAGCGCATCGTTATAACGGTAACTCTGGGGCCAATGTAGACCCTCCTTTTCCGGAAATACTTATAACGGAAAACTGTTCCATTTTAAGCATTTCTGGAAAAGGGTGCCAATGTAGACACAGCCTTGGACGGCACTGACCAGGGACAGAGACTTTTGGGGTGTCGGACTTTGGGACTTCAGGTGATTCTTGGTTGGGGGGCAGGGGGATTAGCTCATGTTTGGGCTATGAACTCTGTGGCTGTCTACACACTGGGCCACTTATTCCGGAAAAGCATCCTGCCAATGTAGATGCGCTTTTTCCGGAAATACTTATAACGGAAAACTGTTCCGTTTTAAGCATTTCCGGAAAAGGGTGCCAGTGTAGACGTAGCCTCTCTGTTTCATTAAGGCTACGTCTACACTGGCAGCTTATTCCGGAAGAACAAGCGTTCTTCCGCAAAAACTTGCTGGCTGTCTACGCTGCACGAGCGTTCTTCCAGAAGTAAATTTACAGTATGGCTGTGTCTACACTGGCCACTTATTCCGGAAAATCAGCCGCTTTTCCGGAATAACTTGCCAGCTGTCTACACTGGCCCCTTGAATTTCCGGAAAAGCACTGATGATCTACTGTAAGAAATCAGCTGCTTTTCCGGAAATACTATGCTGCTCCCGTTTGGGCAAAAGTCCTTTTTCCGGAAAACTGTTCCGGAAAAGGGCCAGTGTAGACAAAACAGTAGTGTTTTCCGCAAAAAAGCCCCGATCGCGAAAATGACGATCGGGGCTTTTTTGCGGAAAAGCGCGTCTACATTGGCACGGACGCTTTTCCGCAAAAAGTGCTTTTCCGGAAAAGCAGCCTGCCAATGTAGACGCACTTTTTCCGGAAATACTTATAACAGAAAACTGTTCCGTTTTAAGCATTTCCGGAAAATCATGCCAGTGTAGACGTAGCCTCTAGCTTTGTAAAACAGGGCTTCTTCCGGAAGAGTTATTCCTCTCCCCACGAGGAATAAGCCCTCTTGCACAAGAGCTCTTCCAGAAGAGGCCAGTGTAGACAGGCAACATGAATTTCTTGTGCAAGAAGCCCCTATGGTTAAAATGGCCATCGGAGCTTTCTTGTGGAAGAGAGCGTGGATGCTCTTGAGCAAAAGCACATGGCAGTGTAGACGCTCTCTTCTGGAAGAGTTTTTGCACAAGAACTCTTCCGCAAAAGAGTTCTTCCGGAAGAAGCTGCCAGTGTAGATGTAGCCTATGGCTGTGTCTACATTGGCACCCTTTTCCGGAAAAGGGATGCTAATGAGACACTTCGGAATTGCAAATGCCACAGGGGATTTAAATATCCCCCACGGCATTTGCATGAACATGGCTGCCGCTTTTTTCCGGCTCGGGGCTTTGCCAGAGAAAAGCACCAGTCTAGATGGGATCTTGCGGAAAATAAAGCCTTTTCCGGAAGATCCCTTATTCCTACTTGAAATAAGTTTATTTACCTCCAAATTCTGAAGGAAGGGATGTCCACTGACCATCAAGCTGTATTGGCCCTGGGCGTTTTGGTTGGAAACGCATACACAGACATAATGAAGTGGAGTATGGATTTACAGAACAGGAAGGGAAAGAAAGTAGCTTCAACCAACACTATAAAGGCAGCGGCCACATTCCATCCAATTCAGGCCACTCTCTGCTACACCTGCGGGAAGCCGGGGCACATAACACGGGACTGTGGGCACAGAAGGAAGCCCAGCCTTTGTAACAACTGCAAAAAGACTGGCCACACTAAAGAATGCTGCCACCCCGGAGGGGGGAAGGCAGGACAGTGGCTGAGTAGGAGTGCCCCCAGCACACAGGACACACACAACCACACGCAGGAGCAGGAGAAACTGCCAAGTAACTCAAGCAACTCCAGGAGATTCTTAAGCTCCATGCCAGCAAATAATGTTTCATAATACATGAACAGGGAGGGCAGCCGGGCAAATTATTAATAAGCAGCCAAACCTTCCCCTCACATGCCGTTATATTTGGCTCGAAGGCGTGGGAGGAGGTAAATTAAAAGCCACCTTAAGCCAGCTAGTGCCAATTGAATTAGGAGATCTAGGTTGCCAATTTTGTCTCCTTGTCAGGGGCCAATGATGATTACATCTTCAATCAAGTTTGAGGAAGTAGTTAACCCCAAAGCCAGCATAGAATGAACTGTTTCAGAGAAAACCCTACAGACTTTGAAGTAAATTGACAACGTTTACAATCTCTTAATTTTACTATAAAAAACAAAACACCACAGACTCTGCTGCAGCATGGATGTTATGAAAACCCTATACTGAGAAGTTTAAAATTAGTAATAGCTGACTGCAATAATACACATTCGGATTTACCCACTGAAAAGAATCAGGAGGTGTGGGGGCTAATTGGAAAGCCCACCCTCCTTACCAAATTAATACTGGACAAACTTGTGTCATTGGGAAAAGTCATTTAGCAGGAATCAGGGCGGATCATAAGAAGGAAAAAGCATGTGAAAGGGGAAGGGAAAAGGTTTGGAGCCCTATGGGCATAGTGGAAGGAATAAGGAAAGTAGGACAGACATTGGAAAGTTACTAGGAGTGAGGAACATGTTCTTTGGAAGGACGAAGCAAGCGATTGAGGGAATGTGAAGGTGAGAAGTGGACTCCGTAGGAGTGTGGAAGGAATTAAGTGATTGTTGTAATATGTGAAGGGAAACCTGCTTTAAAAATGACACCTCGTTTCTTTGCAGCCTCTTTCTTAAGCACTGTGCAAACCATCTAGGCAAAGAAACAATCAAATTTAACTATTTGGCTACAGACACTTTGTTAAATCTGTAAAGGGGAAATTAGGGATTCTACTGAAACTTCATTGGTTAACTGCATAAAAGAATGAGCTCTCTATACTGTAAATATTTTGTAGGTTTCAAATGAACTAGTTTTATTCGTTTTGGATAATGCCCTCTTACTTAAAATTGCAAACAGACAAGGCACAAATTGGCTAGTGCTTGTGTTGGGCATTCAACTTTTAAGATTAAATTTAATTCTCTAGAAACAAATTATTATTTTAGGAATCCAAGCTTTGGAACTTCACTGTCTCTTTTCAAGGCTGAGTTGATAACACTTTTGGCTTGCTTTCAGATCCAACATTATATGTGAATACAGGCTGCCTGTGTGGGAGAAAAATCAAATAACTCCAATTGTGTCTAAAGGGGGGACTGTGCAGGAAATCAAAACTCTCTAAAAGAAAACTGCTGTAAGGGTTAAAAGTTTTCCAGGCCTCTCTCCCTGTAACAGAGAGAAATCAAATTAACTCTAATCAAGACCCTTACAATGCCTCCTATGTCAAGTTCATGGATACTCCTAGTCTGTCACAATTTGTCATGTAAACCCTTATCTTTGTCACAGTTTGCCTTGTAGACTCCTCCAGTCAAGTTCTCATGTGGCTTTGTGTACTGTAAAAACTTACTTCTAGCACTCCTGGGGTGAACAGAAACGTCTCAGAGTACTTCTGCTGAGACTTTGATATGTTAAAGAAGAACAATCAACAACTGAACTGTCTAAGCCAGGCATGTCCAAAGTCCGGCCCGCGGGCCAATTGCTGCCCGTGTTCCGGTTTAATATGGCCCCACAGGTAATTTGGCAATATCTATCTTTTATGGCCCCCAACGAATCCATATGTATTGATATGAATACATTGTAAAATCTCAGTTAATGTCAGTTGGTCTAAATCAGTTATAAATATATTTGGACACAACATGTATACTTGGTGTTATGTTCCTGTTCATATTTTTTGAACTTAAAATTGACAGACAACCTTTATTTCCAATAATATGTAATGTACTTTACAATGTTCCTGACATATATTTCAGCTTCCTGGATTTTTTTTTCCATCTGGCCTTCAGATATGAAAGGCAGAGTGATTTAACACCTGTTTAGATTTGTCATCCATGTGACGAAATGAAAAGTATGCCGTTTGCAATAAACTTTGCATAAAATAGTTAATTTGCATTTTATTTTAATGGTTCAAAGAATGTCAGGCAAAATGGTCGGCCCTCACGCATGTTCACTTCATCAAATCTGGCCCTCTTTGAAAAAAGTTTGGACACCCCTGGTCTAAGCATTCTGTATATAGGATACCTGAATCTGTCTGTCAGGGCTGCTGCTTTCACTCTTGGAAGTGACAGCCTGCATGCATGCATCATAAAGTTTTCCCTTCTAGATTTCTCTCCTGCCTCACTGATTTGACCTCCGGCCTCGGACCCTTCTGGGGGCTCTGTACCCCAGGGGAGCGAGATTTCCCCCTCACCTGGCTATTTCAAAGGAATATAAAACACCTGTCCCCTGAAGTAAATTGTCCAAATACAAACAAAATATTTATAAGCACCCATTTAACAAAATTTAATATCAATATTATTATTACTATAGTCTTAATAAGTAACACTGTATATGATTCTTTTTCAGGAACTGAAAACCTTTTTGATTGCTGGAATGGTAATTGCCAACACCTAGTAGTAAGGAGAATGTCTATAACAGTGAAGCCTCTCAGTTAACACCCGTGAATAGTTTGACGCTTCACACATTAAACACCTGGTCTGCAGTACAGGAGGGAAACTGAGGCATGCCACCATTAACTTAATAATTGAACAATAAAGTAATTCACTCAAACCCTCTGAAGCTGATTTACAAAATAAAAGCATACCATTAGGTAACAACAGGCTGATCAAATTAACAAAGAACATCTGTAAAAGAAAAGTATTTTAAGTTATAATGTGTCACCCCGACGGGGGTAGAAATGTTTTCTTGTCTTTCAGGTCATCAGAAAGTGCTGGTGCCAGCTGAAGAAAAACAACAAACAAGAACAACAAAAAACCATGGTTCCGTGTCATGACATAATGAGTTTGTGTTCTGTCCAAGTTTGTCTTGTGTGTCCTAATCGTAATACGTATTGCAAATATTGTTGTGTGTAGGATATTGTTTTAATGAAAGGATATTTTAAGTAAAGCAAAAGCATGAATTTAAACAAAACAAAATTAAAGTTGCCAATTGATTGGGCCCAATTATTAACATTTAGTGAAAGGATAATAGTGAAGTAATTGTTTAAGCTAGGAGAATGTTAACAATATCTCCACAGGTGAACAAAAGAAACTGAAAGGAAGCAATAAGTGTGCCACGTGAACAGTGTCGTACCTCGGTGTTTTCGTACCTCGGTACCTTCGGTGGTCTGGACTGTCAGTGTCAGCGTCGTCTGGTCAGGGTTGTCCTGGCGCGCTCCTGACAGGACCTCTACTCCGTTGATAAACTTTCGGCTGTGTGCATAACAATCGGTACTCCCTTTATCTAGAGTGTTAGACCCCGTGCACTTGGGTCAACACAGGAGATCTCTGAGAGGCCCCGGAAACGACAGATGCAGGCAAGGTTTGAAATCAATCCAGCAGGTTTATTGTCAAATGCGAAGCTCTACCAGTTGGTAACAGAGATCAGTACAATGTTACACCACTGGGCACTATGGCCCGCGTTGACACGGTACCAACACCGGGCAGGCCTATTGCCATATAACAGATATTAACAGCAGTTAGTCAAAGTTAAGCTACTGTGCATTCTGTAAGTTTAGGCAATGACACCTGCCGTTCAGGCGCCTAGTGCGCCCCCCAAGGTCGGCCGGAGAGCACCCTCTGCGGTGTCCTTTTATAGACAGGTACAAACAACTTACATCACTTCTTTACGTACCAGCTTGCCACCCTCTGTTGCCTAGATACCACCCCTCACCTTACGGAAGGGGGGCTTACTTACTATCCTTCATGCTGTCAATTTCGACCCGGTCCTGAACCTAGGTCAGTATGTGCATTAGTTTTTAGGGAGTTTTTGTACCAAGACATTTCTTATGAAGATGTTCCATTACTCCCCTTTGGCTTACAGTCTGTACCCAGTGCCTCCCTGTGTCCTTCCATGCTCCACCTAACTTACACAATCACACAATTATCAATAGGGCCTCTTTCTTGGCTCCTGTGTTCCTGAACCAAAGTCTTGCTCACTAGATTGCAGGCCTGTTGCTGTTTTCATGTTACAGGCCTCTATTTAGGCCTGCTGACTCCATGTTACTGACCCTCAACTTACTACAAACAGAAGGACTGGAAGTGGGGTACCAGCCCCCTCCCCCACCAGATTAGTTTTGCTTTAATGGCCACACAAATGAAATATTTAGCTTCTACAAATTTGCACACCAACCATAAACGTGATTTGGCCAGAGATAATAAGAAATCTGTAAGAAACAACACAGGCAAGTGGGACATCAGCATATTTAAGTAAAGATGCCCACAACAATGAGGAAACTAGTAACCTCACCATTGCAATAAAAGCTACTTGCCCTGCTACTCATTGGTGCCTGATGCCTTAAAAGGCCTCAAGAATTATGGAATTGCATGGGTCCTATTAACAATTAAACATCTGTGAACCATGCTTGGTCCTATAAGAAAAACAGTGATTCCAGTCAATGAAACCAGCCTTCAAGTCACATACATAGAACAAATACACACTAATAGCGATGGGGAATACACGGCCTTGGGCCTCCCCTCATTCACACAGAATTATTTTGTTTATTGTAACAACATGAACACTACGAGGACAATATCAGATCTAATATCAGATCATGTACCAATTATACTGACAAGGTACCTGTCGGAGTGGGACCTACTGACTCCCACTGGGGTTTACCATGTAAAGCCCAGACAAAGGTAACCCCTGAGGCATGGCTGTCATTTGTTAAACAATGGCCATTGCTAACTTGCCCTCATTTGAGTATTATTAACCAGGTCCTTAAGGACAAAATAAAACCTCCTGAATGTACATCATGCCCCAAGCAGATCCCTGTCCCAGAACCCGGACTGGTAATGAAAGGACCAGTGTTGCCAGTCCTCACCTCAGTGGTGTTCAACACTTACAAGGTTGAGATCTGCATTGCCCTAAAAGGTATAGGCCAGCAATGCACTAACACTACCAGATTGGCTAATCAAATTGGTAAACACCTAATTCGGCAACGGGGCTTAGCAGATACCATCGCAGGCTGGTCTGGGCCTGGAAACTGTCAGCAACACTTATGTCATAGCCCAGAAATTGTATAGAATCCAGGCTGGTAGATGCAGTAATATCCAGTGCCTGTAATGGCCTAGACACCAGCCAAGCTAATCGAGTGATCCTAAATAGTTTGAAGGATCTGTCCAGCTCTGTGTCCACTTCATTAGACACAACCAGATATTTGGACCAGAGATGAGTTGGATTGTTAATTAATGGAACTAAATTAGAGGAATTAGAAGGCCAGTATTGAAAAACAGGGCAAGCTTTAGCCACTACCACCCAGCCCCTATGGAGATGGTGAGTCCCCATCTCCCCCGTGCCTATCCATGGGAGTGGGGAAGTAGAGAATCCTTGAGAATCCAGAAGCCTATTGGGACAGGCCATAGTATAACCTTTCGGCCCCTCTGGGTATTTCCACTTACAGCAAGCAAGAGCATATATAGATACAGTCGAGGGCATCATTTATTCTGAAGGTGTAGGGGCCTCCCTATACCCCGGGGATTGTTGCACACACTTTAATAAGGAAATTTTATGTACCTGCCCATTTAACATCATGATGAATCTGCCTAGGTTTGATGTGGTTGTCACAGAAAACAAATGAACACCGAGCTGGTCCAAATGAATGGTACCTACTGGTGTTTGACTACACAGACAGATCACTCCATCCTGCCCCTCTACATATCCATCTGTGTGCCCCTCGCCGGATGATCCTGACCGTTGATGGAATGCGGCTCTATCGCACTTCGGCAGTGATAAGTAACCTAACATGAGATCCTGAGTGGCACGGCAGAAGTAAGTACCAAGAGGAGGGTTCACTGGCCCTGCAGGCAAAGATCGAGGAGTTGGTGGCCAATACCCAAAGATATATCGGGGCTGGCTGTCTGAGGTACACACAGATAGGGAAACACCGTTGACCATGCCAAACACCTACCTCTGCGGCACTCGACCAGGCAGTAGAGGTCAAATCTATCATCATGGGCAGCGCCTTTACTGGCGACAAAATATCTTGGGGATGGATTTGGGTAGTATTTTGCCAAATTATGTGGGGGGTTTCGATTACAACATTCATAATAGTGCTGGTGCTGTACCGGCACTTCCAGAGTAAATTAAAATCCCTTACATTGTTGCATTTAACCTGGCGGGTTGAAGAACCCTAAGGTCAAGAGGAGGGAACTGTAGGTAAATTGAGGCAGCCCATGGTATCTTGCTGAGAACTGACAAACTCAAATCTGAAAGTATTAGGCCAGCCCTGAGAAACATCCAGTACAGCAGTTACTGTGCCTCTGGCAACCACATTCCAAAAGGGCCTCACTTTGATAAGGCCGGTACCAAACAACCAAACAACCGTGCGTGGGATTGTTTTTCATTGTCTGCTTTGTTCCTAGAAAATAAGCTTGGATCCCAAAGATTGCACCAAGGCAATACCACCCCCACAGGAGACGCATTATATTTCTGGCTGACAAAATGACCATCAACATGCCTTTGTTTATGTTGGCTCATTTAGCTTGTTAGAAATAACTATTTGTATTAGTGATAACATGTTAAATTGGTAATGGGCAGAGATACTGTGTAACTTTGTAGCTCATTGGCTTATGCGCATATCTCACTTCCGCTGCTAGACCTATCAAATCACTTCTCCTCCGTCCATCTGCGACCTATATAATCTAATGTATGTTTTGGTTAAGTTAGTGCTCACCAGGTTAACCCCTGATGGGTACTCCACCAGCTGTGTGAACCAATAAATCCTCTGCTTGTTTTCACCTGCACCTAGTGTGTCCAGAAATTATTCTCTACAGTTTACACTACTATGCTATGCAGTTATTTATGGCACTCATTAGAAACACCTAATGCAACAACTGAATACATGCCTTTGTAGTGCAAAAGATTAATGAACTGCTGGTGTAAGTGTAAACACAGTGTGTCAGTTTGAAGGAAGGTGGGATGCATGTCTGAATTTTCTTTGTTGTTAAACAGGGTGGTGGAGTGACTCCTCCAATGGTTTGCTTTCACCTTTCCTCTTGGGGAGTCACATGCACTTAATCTACTGCAGATTCTGTAGTCCTCTAGAATCCCTTCACATTTTGTGTTTATGTACCATAAACTTACTTCCTGTGGAATATCCCAGGCTGAATGGACTGCTTCCAGCAGCTCCACTCATGCTGCCACAGTAACAGATACGTACTCAGTCAGATACCAGGCCTCGTACATTGTGATTTCTGCTGCACTTCTTCAAGGGTGTGTCTAAACTACATGGCTCCATCAATGGAGCCATGTAGATTAGGCTGATCGGCAAAGGGAAATGAAGCCGCGATTTAAATAAATGAGCTCCCTTCACCAGCCAGGTGTGAGAGGCATGCACGGACTGCAAGGACTTTCCCCTCACTCCCTGATAGTCCGGGGAATGGGATGAAAAGCTACCCAAGTCCTGGAGCGCACGGCAGCTGCCCCCCCCCCCCCCCCACACACACAAAATTCCACCCTTGGTCCCAGCCCCAGTCAGGCTTCAGCAGCCTATCCTGGGGCAGGGGAAGGGTCAGATGACCCCAAGGCACAAATATTCCACACTCACCTCCTGACCTGAAGTCTGTGCAACTGTACCACTCAACCAGTAACCCTCCTGCTGCCTCTTGGGGTTACAATTTCCCTAGGCCTGCTCTCCATCCTGTCCCTCTTCCTGCCACAGCCTCGTTCCAGCCTTGTCTATACCTTATTCTGACCTCGCTCCAGTCCCACTCCAGCCCTTCACCTGCCTCCAATCCCCCAGGCCCTTAGATTCACTCCAACCCAGCTTTGACTTTCAGCCAGCATGTGGATTCCGGATTTGGCTTGTCTACAGACTCTGGCCCCAGGCTGGACCCCCAGCCTGTCCCTGGGTCCTGGTTTCAGCCCAGCCCAGTCCCAATTATACAGCTGACTGAAATCCTTGGTACCAGTTCTCAACCACCACTCCAGCCACCAGGCCAGGCTACCTAGGATCCAGACATTTTCTGTGAAGTTCTGTTCCCACTGCCTGCAAAACACAGATCTGTCTACATCTACACTGGCATGATTTTGCACAAGAACTCTTTTGCGGAAGAGTTCTTGTGCAAAAACTCTTCCAGAAGAGAGCATCTACACTGGCATGTACCTTTGTGCAAGAGATGTGCTTTTGTGCAAGAGCATCCGTGCCAGTGTAGATGCTCTCTTGCTCAAGAAAGCTTTGATGGCCATTTTAACCATCGGGCTTTCTTGCGCAAGAAATTCATGTTGCCTGTCTACACTGGCCTCTTGTGCAAGAACAGTTGTGCAAGAGGACTTATTCCTGAGCGGGAGCATCAGAGTTCTTGAGCAAGAAGCACTGATTTCATACATTAGAACGTCAGTTTACTTGCGCAAGAACACGCGGCCAGTGTAGACAGGCAGCAAGTTTTTGTGCAAAAGCGGCTGCTTTTGCTCAAGATTGCACCAATGTAGACACAGCTCGAGCTTCTAGCAATGGAAAAGGAATTCTTAAAAAGTATTAAATAAACACAAAATAATTTCCACACTCTGCAGCAAGAACAAAAAGGTGGTTCTGCGGAGGACTCTAGCCAGAGTTATTTTCATCAGCGAGAACACCAGACCTGATAATTGCAGGAGATTTGGCTGGGTCACTGGAACCTGCAAGCTCCCATTGCCGTGGGAGAGAAAAATACTTTTTAAAAATCCCACTGTGCTGTAACCAGTTATCAGGAAAGAGCAGAGAAAATGAAACAAAATCTTCCAATGCATCATGGAACATTCCTGTATTTCATTTCCTGGCACACCAATTAGATGGGAGCCTGTTCTATTAACATGCACCCTTGCAGATCCATGCTAAATTAACTACTAGATCTTCACTACACCAGTAACACAATTGATTTCGCTCCTTAATCAGTTTATTTAATTAGTTATACATTTATTTTTACATGCATTTTGCCAAGCTGCAGTGAAATGACCTATCAAGGTATGTGACATCACAGAGTGATTTGAATATTAACCAAATAGCTATTACAGCAGTGGCAGTGCTTAAAGATCATATGTAAATCAAATGTCAGGGGATAAAATTGCTGCAAGGGCTGTCAGAAAACAATTTAGCGGTGGTTAAAGGGACAGCTTACGGCGGTGTGAATTGTGAACTTTGTAAATGAAAAATCTCATTGGCTTTGCTTTGGCTTCCGTGTTTCCAAAAGAAAAATGAAATAAAGTTTTCCCTGTTCTGTACTTTTCTATTTGGTTAAATTAATTGCACCATTCCAAAAGCTTCCCTTTTCTATTTAGCATCTGGTTACTAAGCAGCAATTGGCACTTTAAGGTTGAGTTAGTTGCAGAATAATTTCCATACCGGACCTGAGAAAGTATGTTAAAAGTAAATAGCTGTGAATAGTAAGAGGTAAAAATGACTTATCCATTCCTGTAATTATGGGAAATGTACTCCCAAGGGGAAGGAGAAGACAAATGATGTCTAATGACACATTCTTAATATTGTGTATTTTAGGCAGACATATGAATTTTTTTTTTTTGCCTCTGTTACCAATACACCGATGACATTTGTGGTGATTGACTGTAGGGCCTGGGAGCTGGAATCCAAAAAGCCCCACACACTATGGCTACGTCTACACTGGCCCCTTTTCCGAAAGGGGCATGTTAATTTCACAGGTCGTAATAGGGAAATCCGCGGGGGATTTAAATATCCCCCGCGGCATTTAAATAAAAATGTCCGCCGCTTTTTTCCGGCTTTTAGAAAAGCTGGAAAAGAGCGTCTACACTGGCCAGATCCTCCGGAAAAAAAGCCCTTTTCCGGAGGATCTCTTATTCCTACTTCAAAGACTTCAGAGGCTGGGAAGGAGTTCCTACCCCCCCCCCCCCCCCCCGGAGTCCAGCCCCAACTGAGCTGTCTCCCTGGCTTTTATACCTGGACCACAGTTGGAGCATGCCCAGCACTGCTGCGGGGGCGGGGAAGGGCCCAGCCCAGCACGCCAGTTTGCTCCTCCCTTGACCGCTGGACCGCCCCGTCGCAGGGACGAACTAGTAGGGGAAGTAGAGGTGGGTGACAACCTGGGAAGCAGTGATCATGAGATGGTAGATTTCAGGATCCTGACCAAAGGAAGAAAGGAGAGTAGCAAAATACACACCCTGGACTTCAGAAAAGCAGACTTTGACTCCCTCAGAGAACTGATGGGCAGAATCCCCTGGGCTGTTTACATGAAGGGGAAAGGAGTCCAGGAGAGCTGGCAGTATTTTAAAGAAGCCTTATTGAAGGCACTGGAAGAAACCATCCCAATGTGCAGTAAGAAAAGCAAATATGGTAGGCGACCAGATTGGCTTACCGGGCAAATCCTTGGTGAGCTTAAACACAAAAAGGAAGCTTACAGGAAGTGGAAACTTGAGCAGATGACTAGGGAGGAGTATAAATATATTGCTCTAGAATTCAGGGGAGTTATCAGGAAGGCGAAAGCGCAATTGGAATTGCAGCTGGCAAGGGATGTGAAGGGTTGTGACGGGGAAGAAGCTCCCTGCACTGCCAGCCCCTCCCCCGGGGAGGCGCCGAGCGGCGCGGCGGAGCTGAGCCTGGGGGAAAGCTCCCGGGGAGAGGAGTGGGGGCGCACGGCCGCAGGCGCGTCGGGCACGGCAGGCGGCGGGACCCAGGAGGAGGCGGACAGGAGACGCAAGGGGGAGCGGCACGCCCCTGGCGTGCCGGCTCAAAAGGGGGAGGGGCCGGAAGGGAAAGGGGCTGCCGGCATTTCCTTCCACTCGGCAGGCAACCAGGGGAGCGGAGCCGGGGGAGCCGGAGGAGCCAGAGGACCGGAGGAGGGGGTCCGGACCCGCGCAGCCCTTGCCCGGGGCGACGAGACTCCCCAGCCGGGGGCACGGAGGATTGAGGCCGAAGACGGACGGCCCCACCTCCTGCACCCGAGGAGGACCGAAGGTCGGGCCCGACGGAGGGCCAACCCCCGCGGCTGGTTCGTGAGCGGGGCGGAGAGCGGGGGGCCCGCCAGAGCCCGCGGGCTGAGCGAAAGCCCGGGTGCGGCGGCCACAAACCCGGGGGCCAGGACAGAAGGATCAGGACTCGGGGGCCGAGACTGTGGATGAGGGATATAGGCGAGAGAGGGGACCGGCAGCGGCGGCGCTGACCGGGGGGCCCGACTTCGCCACAAGGGTAACAAGAAAGGTTTCCACAGGCATGTTAGCAAGAAGAGGGTGATCAGAGAGGGTGTGGGGCCCCTACTGGATGAGGGAGGTAACCTAGTGACAGATGATGTGGGGAAAGCTGAAGTACTCAATGCTTTCTTCGCCTCTGTCTTCAGACAAGGTCAGCTCCCAGACTAATGCACTAGGCAACGCAGTATGGGAAGGAGGTGGACAGCCCTTGGTGGGGCAAGAACAGGTTAAGAACTATTTAGAAAAGCTAAACATACACAAATCCATGGGCCTGAATTCAATGCATCCGAGGGTCCTGAGGGAATTGGCAAATGTCATTGCAGAGCCTTTGGCCATTATCTCTGAAAACTCGTGGAGATCGGGAGAGATCCCAGATGATTGGAAAAAGGCAAATGTAGTGCCCATCTTTAAAAAGGGGAAGAAGGACGATCCAGGGAACTACAGAGAGTCAGCCTTACCTCAGTCCCTGGAAAAATCATGGAGGGGATCCTCAAGGAATCCATTTGAAGCACTTGGAAGAGGGGAAAGTGATCAGGAATAGTCAACATGGATTCACAAAGGGCAAGTCATGCCTGACCAATCTGATTAGCTTCTATGATGAGGTAACTGGCTCAGTGGACATGGGAAAGTCAGTGGATGTGATATACCTTGACTTTAGCAAGGCTTTTGATACGGTCTCCCACAATATTCTTGCCAGCAAGTTAAGGGAGTATGGCTTGGATAAATGGACTGTAAGACGGATAGAAAGCTGGCTAGACTGTCGGGCCCAGCGGGTAGTGATCAATGGCTCGATGTCAGGATGGCGGTCGGTTTCTAGCGGAGTGCCCCAAGGATCTGTTCTTGGATTGGTTTTGTGACCTGGGTCAGGGGATTGGGGTGTAGCGTCAGGGAGGGAGTATGGGTGCAGGAGAGGATCCTGGCCTGGGGGAGGGGCACTAGGAGCGGGTGAAAAGTCTGGGAGGGAGCTGTGACCTGGGAGAAGGGGAAAAGGGGGTGCAGATTGCAGAGGGAGTAGGTGGGGACTTGGGGCAGGGGAATGGGATGCAGGATCTGGGAGGGTTATGGGTGCAGGAGAGGGTTCTGACCTGGGGAAGGGGTGTAAGAGGGGGTACAGGGTCTTGGGAGGCAGTTGTGACCTGGGGCAGGGGGTGTAGAGGATTTGGATGGTGATCTGGGGGAGGGAGTTGGGGCACAGGAGGGGCTGGGGTGCCAGAGGCAGGCTCTGGCTGGGAGGCACTTACCTAAGCCAGCAGCCCTGCAGCACCCCCAAGGCAGTCTGGAATCCCTGCTTGCTGCAGCCCTCCTTGAAGCTGCAGGCTGCTCCCTCCACATGGCTCTCAGCTCTGGGAGGGGAAAGAGATTTGCGCTGCTCCCATCCCCCAGGCCAATGTCTCAGCTCCTATTGGCTGGTTGTTTCTGTCCAATAGGAGCTGAGGATTGGTCTGGGGGCAGGGAGATTGCACAAAGCTTCCCCCACCCTGCAGAGCAGAGAGCTGCATGGACTGCGCTTTATACTGCACAGCTGCGTGCCTGAGGATCCCAGCAAGGTGGTCCATGGGCCAGATCTGATGGGTTGGCGGGCTGGATCTGGCCCCTGGGCCACATTTTACCCAGCCCTGAGATTGAATATAGATTGTGTTATAAAGAAAATATGAGGAATGAATAAAAGTTTGTACTAATAGAAGCTTTGTATTGAAAACCGATTGATACCTTTTGTATGGACAATTGTATCCCTTTTCCCATGTGACAGTTGTGTAGTTTCTGGGGAGGGGGAGTGAATGAGTTTGTAATGTGTGTGTTTGGAAACATAACAACGTGTAGGTTCAGCAGTTTCAGAGTCCACATAGTCAAGGAAGTGGGGAGCAGCTGCCGTAAAACCCAGAGGTGCCATGATAGCATCAATTTGGCTCAATAGTAGACAGACCAGTGAAAGACATATGGACGGCCTTGGAGTTAAGAGCAAGCACTCCTTTACGGATAAACACTTGGAAGGAGGCACCAACATACTGATGTCACATGAGAAAGGAGAATAACTTCCAGATAAATAGATTTTAAAACAGAACTCATGGTGATTAAGAGCTGATGCAGCAAAATGTACAGACCTGAAAGGGAGAAAAGTCCTATAAAAGACGGGGTGCCTTGCATGAACCCATTCCAGTGCTTCACCACCCTCCTAATATCCAACCTGGACCTCTCCCACCACAACTTGACACAATTGCTCCTTGTTCTGCCATCTGTCACTACTGCGAACAGCCTCTCTCCATCCTCTTTGGAACCTCCCTTCAGGAAGTTGAAGGCTGCTATCAAATCCCCCCTCACTCTTCGCTTCTGCAGACTAAACAAACCCAAATCCTTCAGTCTCTTCTCATAGGTCATGCACTCCACCCCCTAATCATTTTGGTTGCCCTCCGCTGGACCCTCTCCAATGCGTCCACATCCTTTTTGTAGTGGGGGGCCCAGAACTGGATGCAATATTCTAGATGTGGCCTCACCAAAGCCGAATAAAGGGGAATAATCACTTCTCTGGATCTGCTGGCAATGCTCCTCCTAGTGCACCCCAATATACCATAAGCCTTTTGTTGACTTTTGTCCAACAAATTATGTTCTTCTACATGCTTCACAATTTTATTCTTTACTATTGTTTCGACTAATTTTCCCGGTACTGACGTCATTAGGTACGGAAGCCGATTTAAAGGATAGATTACAAACCACAGATCATAGCTCAGCAATTTCCCATTTGAGTTCTTTTAGAACCCTTGGATGAATGCCACCCGGTCCCGGAGATTTGTTAACATTAAGTTTTTCTATTTGTTCCAAAACCTCCTCTAATGACACTTCAATCCGGGACAGTTCCTCAGATTCATCACCCACAAAGGACGGTGCAGATTCAGGAATCTCCCCAACGTCCTCAGCCGTGAAGACTGAAGCAAAGAAATCATTTAGTTTCTCCGCAATGGCTTTATCGTCCTTGATTGCTCCTTTTATAGCTCGATCATCTAGGGGACCCACAGGCTTTTTAGCAGGCTTCCTGCTTCTAATGTACTTAAAAAACATTTTGTTATTTCTTTTTGAGTTTTTGGCTAGCTGTTCCTCAAAATCTTTTTTTGCTTTTCTTATTACATTTTTACACTTGATTTGACAGTGTTTATGCTCCTTTCTATTTATCTCACTAGGATTGGACTTCCACTTCTTAAAAGATACCTTTTTGTCCCTCACTGCTTCTTTTACATGGTGGTTAAGCCACGGTGACTCTTTTTTAGGTCTCTTGGTATGTTTTTTAATTTGGGGTATACATTTAAGTTGGGCCTCTATTATGGTGTCTTTAAAAAGTTTCCATGCAGCTTGCAGGGATTTGGCTCTAGTCACTGTGCCTTTTAATTTCTGTTTAACTAACCTCATTTTTGTGTAATTCCCCTTTTTGAAATTAAATGCCAGGGTGCTGGACTGCTGAGGTGTTCTTCCCACCACAGGAATGTTGAATGTTATTATATTATGGTCACTATTCCCAAGCGGTCCTGTAACGGTTATATCCTGGACCTGATCCAGCGCTCCACTCAGGACTAAATTGAGAATTGCCTCTCCCCTTGTGGGTTCCTGCACCAGCTGCTCCAAGAAGCAGTCATTTAAGCCATTGAGAAATTTTATCTCTGCTTCTCTTCCTGAGGTGACATGTATCCAGTCAATATGGGGATAATTAAAATCCCCCATTATTATAGAGTTCTTTATTTTGGTAGCCTCTCTAATCTCCCTCAGCATTTCAATGTCAGTATCGCTGTCCTGGTCAGGTGGTCGGTAATATATCCCTACTGCTAATTTCTTATTATTGGAGCATGGAATTACTATCCATAGCGATTCTATGGAACGTGTAGATTCACTTAATATTTTTATTTCATTTGATTCTACGTTATCTTTCACATACAGTGCCACTCTGCCACCCACCCGGCCTGCTCTATCCTTTCGATATATTTTATATCTCGGTATGATTGTGTCCCACAGATTTTCCTCATTCCACCAGGTTTCAGTGATGCCTATTATGTCAATCTCCTCCTTTAATATGAGGTACTCTAGTTCACCCATCTTATTAGTCAGACTTCTAGCATTTGTGTAGAAGCACTTTAAAAATTTGCCACTGCTTATTTGTCTGCCCTTCCCTGATGCATTGGATTCCTTTGTATGCGGTTGTTTGTCTGCTCTGACCCATGGTTTGCCCTCTCCCCTCCTCTTTGACTACAGCTTAGAGAATCTCTATCAATGGATTCTCCTCTAAGAGACGTCTCCCTCCGATTTACGTGCATCTCCGCACCAATCGGCTTTCCCCCATCTCTTAGTTTAAAAACTGCTCTACGGCCTTTTGTCACCTGCAAACTTGCTGAGGGTGCAATCTATCCCCTCATCCAGGTCATTAATAAAGATGTTGAACAAAACCGGTCCAAGAACAGATCCTTGGGGCACTCTGCTAGAAACTGACCGCCAGTCTGACATCGAGCCGTTGATCACTACCCGTTGGGCCCGACAGTCTAGCCAGCTTTCTGTCCATCTTACAGTCCATTTATCCAATCCATACTCCCTTAACTTGCTGGCAAGAATATTGTGGGAGACCGTATCAAAAGCCTTGCTAAAGTCAAGGTATATCACATCCACTGACTTTCCCATGTCCATAGAGCCGGTTACCTCATCATAGAAGCTAATCAGATTGGTCATGCATGACTTGCCCTTGGTGAATCCATGCTGACTATTCCTGATCACTTTCCCCTCTTCCAAGTGCTTCAAAATGGATTCCTTGAGGATCCCCTCCATGATTTTTCCGGGGACTGAGGTAAGGCTGACTGGTCTGTAGTTCCCTGGATTGTCCTTCTTCCCCTTTTTGAAGATGGGCACTACATTTGCCTTTTTCCAATCTTGCGGGATCTCTCCCAATCTCCAAAACTTGCCAACTCCCTCAGTACCCGCAGATGCATTAAATCCAGGCCCATAGATTTGTGTATGTTTAGTTTTTCTAAATAGTTCTGTAGCCCGGGGGGGGGGGGGGGGGCTCCCCTCAGGGTCAGTGGGTGGCCAGTCCAACCCACTACAAGCCCCTAAGCAGTCAGTAGCTCGGCTCTAATCCAGGGCAGGGGCTGCAATAAACAAGCAGTTTATAAACAGACAAGGAGTAGCCCAGCCCTAACACAAGGCAGGGGAAGGGCTTCTCCCAGGACAAACCAACCAGATCAGTCAGTACACCCAGGTACGTAGTCTGTCTCCTTACTCAGGGAAGGTTCAGGCCTTTTGCCTGTGGCTGCACGCCACCAGAGGGGAGACTGCCACCCAATTAAGGGGTGGCAGGGAGGACACGGGCCCTCCCTTCACCACCGTGCCCCAGCCCAGGGCCCTAATAGCAGCTGGTACTCAGCTGCCAGGTCAGCAGGGACCCGGGCCAAAACTCGCTGACCTGTTGCACCGGAGTCAGTGGGGGATCCACTTTGCAACCCACTGGCCCCCGGCCAGACTATGGTCGGCTACCCCTGGGCTGGCTCCAGTTCTCCCCTCTGTCCCTTGTACCTGGTTCCCTGGAAGGTCCTCCGGGTGCCAAGGGTCAGGGTCCTCTGACCACAACAGCAGGCCCGTGTGGTAATCCTTCTGGAGAGGGCTGGGAGGACCAAGCCAGTTGTCCAACTCTGCTGGTTCTGGCTCTAACTCCTCTGCCAGCCAGGGCGGGGAGGCTTTTGGCTCCTCAGCTGTCAGGAAGGTGGAAGCCTCTGGCTCCCTTGCTGGCTGGGAAGAGAGTGCCCGTGGCTCTGTCTCTGGCAGGGCCCAGACTGGCCTTGCAGGAAGTCCTTTTATATCCCTGGGCCTGACCCCTGACTTCCTCCCAGATGAGTCCTCCAGGTGAGCCCAACCTGGCTTAGGGAGGGGCACTTCCTCCTCCAGCTCCATGGGCGTCCACTCTGTGCCCCACTCCAGAGAAGGAGGAGAGAGAGCAGGGTGCAGGTGCCACTCCCTTCCTCTTCTCCCCCCTGTTCCTGTTCCTGCTGCCTGCACCAGCTGGAGCCCTCCCTGCCTGCCTGCCGAGGCCTCAACGCTGCTGGGCTGCTCCCCCTGGACAACGATGACGCTGCTGCTGCTGCTGCTGCCTACAGTCACCACCAGCTGCTCCTGCTGCCCGAGGGGGGGGAGCCTGCCGGCTACGCCCCCCTCCCCTCCTCCGCTCCAGAGGAAGAGGACCCCACCGGCACCCAACATCCAGAGGCCTTCCCCGCCTGGTTACCATCTGCCCGCTGCTGCTGCTCTACCACCTGCACCCCGCCGAGGGAGACGAGGACCGCTAGTTGGCCTGTGGAGGGGGTTTGTTTGTTGGGACTGAGCCTTTCATCCGCTCTTGGGGTGGTGGTGGACTGAGACACCAAGAGGGGGGCTGGGGGAGAGGTGTAGAGCCCTCCCCCTAGTCCAGCTGCCCCCCCCCTGCTGCCACCACCCCCAAGGCCCCCTCCACAGCTCCTCACCACCTGGACTGTCTCTTCTCCCCCTGGCGGGGTTTGCTGCCCCGCCCTCCATCTGGGACTCTGCCGCAGCCGTGGGCGAGGTCGAGCCCTCACAGCTCTCGTGGGCATGCTCCCTTCCCACCCCCTTGGACTTGGACCCCTCCTTCAGCCACATTTGGCTGGGGGGCCTCCCTTACCCCTGGTCACCCACCCTACCCCAGCAGCTTGGTCTCTCCCCACTGCCTGCCCCCCCCCCCGTTAGCCTAGTTTGTTTCTTTCCCTCCCGCCCCAAAGAGACTTACCCACCACACCTGCTCCCAAAGTTATTTGCCACACCCCTGCCCTAGCTAGCCCAAGTGTGTGCACCCCGCCCCACCCAGCTGTTGTTTTCCCTCCGTTTTACCCCCCCCAGCTGCCCGCCAGCCCCCGAGCACTACCCAGTCTGCCTTGTCTCTCGCTGCCCCGAGCGCTTGTGCCCCACCCCCCCCTTTTTAGCTAGTCCCCCTGTTCATTGCACTTCCCCAACGGCCCCATAGCCCCCCTCCCCTTAGTATCCCAGTGCAGCCGGAGGAGCCGGCCCCCGCCCAGTACCTGTTACCCTGCCCCCTGTCCGCCCTGCCAGCGCCCTCCTCCTCCGCCTCCAGCCTTGCGGGGAGAAGTGGTTGCTGGCCTTTCAGTTTCCCTGTCCCTATCCTGCCTTTCTCTGGTTCCCTCCCTCCCAGCAACTAGTCGGCGGGAGGGAGTGGTTGCCCCCCCCTTCCTTCCCCCCCTTCCCCCCCAATTGCACCCCCTTCCCTCGTGTGTCCCTGCCCCCGCAATAGCGCCCTCCTCCTCTGCTACAGCCTCAGCAGGGAGGAGAGGCTGCCAAACGCCCCCCACATCCTCAGTCGCCCCTCCCGAAACCAGCGTCCTCCCTCTCCCCCACCCTCTCCCTCACGGACACCCTCCTCCCCTGCCTGTTGTCTGGTGGGGAGGAGAGGTTAACCCTTGCTCCCCCCTCTTGTCACCTGTGCCTCCTTCCTCCTCCCTTCCGTGATGGAGGAAGCCCGTGCCCCTGTCAAACCCATGGTCCCCCCGTTGCCACCGGGCCCAAAGAATGCCGCGGCCGACCTCCAGACCCCAGGCCCGAGCTCCACCGCTGCCACGGCCAACGCTCCCCCAGATTTGGGAGCAGCCACCACCTCGGCCGGGAAAAACGGGGGGGGAGGAAAAAGGGCAAAGGCCCAGCCCTAAAGGCCAAATCCACCACGGCCAAAGCTGCCCCGCCCTCCGCAGCCCCTCCTTCCCCTGCTGTTCCCTCCACGAGCTCTGGGGGTGACTCAACCAAGGCCCCCAGAGCGTACGCCCAGGTGGCCGCTGCCGCCCCCTCACCTGCTGTGTCATCCGCCCCGACTGCCGCCTCCAGCTCCATCCCGGGTGGCCGGGGCCCCTTTCCCACTATGACCAGGAAGCACGGCGTTCGCTGCCTCCTGGTCGCCGCCTCGCCCCACATGGAAACGTACGTGCGGGCGTTGGCGAGGGTGGTGGGGGCCTCGGCCGTGGTGGCGGCCTCCAAAATGTACGGCAAGGCAGTGTTCTTCCTTGCCTCGGAGGCCGCCACCCAGGAGGCGGTGGAGAGGGGCCTGGCGGTGGGGGGCGTGCACGTGCCCCTCGAGCCATTGGAGGACCTGGGCGTACGGGTGGTTCTTACCTCCATCCCACCCTTCCTCCCCAATGCTGCCCTGCTGCCTTCCCTCTCCACTCTGGGGAAACCCATTTCTGTCATCAGCCCTCTCCCGTTGGGCTGTAAGGACCCCGCCCTCCGCCACCTATTATCATTCCGCCGGCAGGTACAATTGCAAATGCCACCGGCGGCGCGTGGCGGGGTGGCACTAGAGGGGTCCTTTATGGTGCCCCACCAGGGGGCCCTCTACCAGGTCCACTATTCGACGGGTGAGGCCCGGTGCTTCCTCTGCCAGGCGATGGGGCACGTTTGGAGGGACTGCCCCTTGGCCCGGTCGGGGGAGGCGTCCGGGCCCACCGGGGCCTGGGAGGGCGCCGGCCCCACCATCGCCGGCCCCCCTGGTAGTCCGGCCTCCGCGGCCGCCCCTCCTCCAACTGACGGCTCGGCTCGGGGGCTGGAGGCGCCCCCTCCGGCGTGCCCGAGCGAGCAGGCGGGCCCCGCCCCTACGCGATCCATTTCTGCGGGGCCCGAGGAGGAGAGGGTGGCGCGGTCGCTGCCGGGCGAGGGAGAGGGCTCCCCCCGGGTGGGGGCTTCCCTCCCCCTCTCTGTCCCTCCCTTGCCTCAACGCCTCCCCTGAAAACCAACTGCGCCCCCTGGCCTTGTCCCCGCTGACCAGACCTCCACTTCCACCTCGGAGGGCTGGACGCTCGTCGGGGGCAAGCACAAAGCCCGCCGGTTGCGGACTCGATCCCCCCCTCTGATGAGGAGGGCGGGAAGGCCCCCCTCCGAAAGATCCCGAGGGGGGCCGGTGCTGCCGAGAGCGCCCCCGACGAGCATCAGCGGGAGGCGCCGGCCGAGGAAGCCGTGGCGGCGAGGGGGGACGATGACGCCCCCCCTGCGGAGCTTCTCCATGAGGAGGCCTCGGGTGGAGCCCCCCCGGCCCCGGTTCCAACTGAGCCCCCCTCCGTCCCCGCTGAGGTAATTGTTGCCTCGGCGGCCGGAGGGGAGGGCTCCGGGGCCGAGGGGATGGAGCTTAGCTCCATCTTCGAGGAGATCGAGGCCCTGGGTCTGACCCCACTCACCCAGGGGGAGGACGACCCTCCGCCAGCGGGCCTCGGTCTGGGCGGCGACTTTGTGGCGCCGCCCCCTCCTCCTCCCAACCCTCCGTCCCAGGTGGCCAACCCCGTCCTCACACTCGGGGCGCCCCTGGTACTACCTATCGGCCCGGCCGACTCGGGCGCCGGAACTGAAGCCGCCGTGCCCTCCGGGGCAGCGGCTGGCGACGAGCGGCCGGGTTCCGAGCTTGGGGGCGCCCCCGTTCCAGTAACTGAGGCGGGGCGGTCATCTTCCCTTTCTGTTGGGGGCCCAGTGGAAAACCCCAATCAAGCCGAGGCCGTCGCAGCAACTCCTGCCCTTCCATCTGACCCCGGCGTCGGCGTGGGCCCCCTTTCTGCCCTTGCCACCTCGACTCCCACTCGGGAGGAGCCACAGCCCGGTGGCACAAATAAGGGGGACTCTCCCCTAGATCCCGCCCCTGCCTTTGGTTCCCTTCCCTGTCCCGTTCCTTCCCTCACCCCTGCACGTGCCCCTGGCCTAGACCCTACCCTTTATGAACCCATCTCCAGCTCCGAATCCTCCCCTAACCCCGACCCCTCTCCTACTATTACCGCCCCCTCTCTTCCCACCCCCGCTTCACCATCCGGCCATGGACCCGCCCCCCCCTTCCACGTCTACCATGCCGCCTGTCCCGCCCTCACCGTCCTCCCAAACCACCATTATTGCCACCCCTATGGGGGCTGTCTCATTACCGCTCACTGTGAG
Organism: Pelodiscus sinensis; assembly: GCF_049634645.1. Lineage (NCBI taxonomy): Eukaryota > Metazoa > Chordata > Testudines > Trionychidae > Pelodiscus > Pelodiscus sinensis. Next base: position 3,254,267 of record NW_027465857.1, on the reverse strand, counting down.
CGGCCCCCAGGGGGTGGTATTTGTGTCCCCGGTCCCTAATCCATTAGGGGCTGCCTTGTTCCCTCCGCCGCCTCCTTCCCTGCCGGGGTCGGGGGCGGGCAGCGCGGCGCCAGCGGTAACGGTGCCGCGTCGGAGATCGGATCCCTGCTTGCCCGTCTCCGTGGCCCAGGAGTCTCATCCGGGGTCCCGGACGGAGGAAAACCCTGGCTCCCCCTCGGCGCTGAGGAGTGAGCTGCGCCAATTCCTCGCGGACAACCGCGGGGCTAAAGGAAAGGCGGAGCTCACCCTCCAGCGCTGGGGGGACTTCCACCTCATCCTCCAGGCTACTAGGGCCTTGTTGCGGGAGGGGAGAGGGACAAATAGGCAGGACGCGGCCTACCGCCGGACCCGCAGGTTTCGGGATGCTCTCCTGACCTTCGGGTCGGAGAGCGGTCTGCTGCGGGGCCTGCGTGAGGCCGCCGATTCACCTGCCTGCGAGGATCCACCCCAGCCCTCATTATGAATTGTATCACCATCGCGACGTTGAATGCCCGGGGCTGTAGGGCGGGTCTCCGCAGGAGCCGGGTGCTCTCCTTCCTTCGGGAGGGGGGGTACTCGGTGGTTTTCCTGCAGGAGACCCACACGACTCCGGCCGTCGAGGCTGGCTGGCGGCTGGAGTGGGGTGACGGGGTGTACTTTAGTCACCTCGGTGTTCGCTCGGCCACCCTGTTCTCCCCTGCCCTACGGCCCGAGGTGCTGGGGACCGCCGAGGTTGTCCCGGGCCGCCTGCTGCACGTCCGGGCCCGCGTGGAGGGGCGGACGTTGAACCTGGTCAACGTCTACGCCCCGAACGCGGGCCCGGACCAGGTCACCTTTTATCGGCAGGCGGCCACCTTCCTCGGCACTCTGGATCCTCGCGAGTGCTTGGTTCTGGGCGGGGACTTCAACACCACCCTCGATGACCGGGACCGTGTAGGACTCGCGAACTGCCAGGCTGCGGCGGACGTCCTCAGGGAGATCGTGGAACATCACTCCCTGGTGGACGTCTGGCGGGACCACCACCCGGACGACAGTACCACCTTCACTTACGTCCGGGTGGGGAAAGAGCGGTCGAGCCACTCCCGGTTGGATCGCATCTACCTTTCACGATTCCATCTGGCACGGGCCCACTCCTCCAGCGTCTGGCCGGCCCCATTCACGGACCACCATCTGGTGGCCGTGAAAGCCTCTCTAACTTCGGAGAGGCTGGGGCCGGCCTACTGGCATTTTAACAATAGCTTGCTGGAGGACGTGGGCTTCGTGGCGTCCTTCCGGGAGTTCTTGTGGGCCTGGCGGGAGCAGCAGCCCGCCTTTCACTCGGCACGGTGATGGTGGGATGTGGGGAAGGTGCGCGCCCGGCTCTTCTGCCGTGACTACTCCCGGGGCGCCAGCCGGCGGAGGGATGCGGCGATAGAGCAGTTGGAACGGGAGGTTTTGAAGCTTGAGAGGTGCCTGGCGTCCGTCCCCGAGGATCCACTCCTCTGCGAGGCGTACCGGGAGAAGCGGGAGGAGCTCCGGGCCCTGGAAGATCACAGGGTCCGGGGCGCCTTTGTTGGATCTCGCATCCAGCTCCTTCGGGAGATGGATCGCGGCTCCCGCTTCTTCTAGGCCCTGGAGAAAAGGAGGGGGGCACCCCCCTCACGGATCCAGCGGAGATGCGTGGAAGGGCCAGGACCTTCTACGCCAGTTTGTTCTCCCCGGATCCGACCGAAGCCGACGCCTGCAGGGCGCTCTGGACCGAGCTCCCGACGGTCAGCGCGGGCGACGGAGACCGGCTGGAGCTGCCTCTCACTCTGGCCGAGTTCTCGGAAGCCCTCCGTCTCATGCCCAACAATAAAACCCCGGGCATAGACGGGCTGACCGTGGAGTTCTACCGTGTGTTCTGGGACGTCCTCGGCCCAGACCTCATCACTGTCTGGGCCGAGTCCTTGGAGAGCGGGGTCCTCCCTCTGTCGTGCAGGCGAGCGGTGCTCGCCCTGCTGCCGAAGAAGGGGGACCTCCGCGACCTACGGAATTGGCGTCCCGTCTCGCTCCTCAGCACGGACTACAAGGTCGTAGCAAAAGCCATCTCGCTGCGACTGCGGTCCGTGCTGGCAGACGTGATCCATCCCGACCAGACCTACACCGTCCCGGGCCGTAGTATATTCGATAACTTGTATTTGGTCCGGGATCTCTTGGAGCTCGGGCGTAGGGATGGCTTGTCGTTCGCCCTCCTGTCCCTGGACCAGGAGAAGGCGTTCGACAGGATGGACCACGGGTATCTCCTGGGCACCCTGCAGGCCTTCGGCTTCGGGCCCCGGTTTGTGGGTTTTCTCCGGGTGCTGTACGCCCTCGCGGAGTGTCTGGTCAGGCTCAACTGGACCCTGACCGAGCCGGTCAGCTTCGGGCGGGGGGTGCGCCGGGGTGTCCGCTGTCGGGCCAGCTGTACGCTCTGGCGATCGAGCCCTTCCTCTGTCTCCTCCGTAGGAGGTTGACGGGGTTGGTGCTTCGGGAGCCGGAGCTGCGGGTGGTCCTGTCGGCGTACGCCGACGACGTGCTCCTCGTGGTCCAGGACCCGGGCGACCTGGCGCGGGTGGAGGCTTGCCAAGCCGTCTACTCGGCAGCCTCCTCCGCCTGGGTCAACTGGGTCAAGAGCTCTGGCCTGGTGGTCGGGGACGGGTGGCGGGCCGGCTCCCTCCCACCCGCGCTTCAGGCCATCATGTGGAGCGTGGGTCCGCTGCTCTATCTGGGCGTCTATTTATCCGCCACGCATCCTTCTCCGCCGGAAACCTGGCAAGGTTTGGAGGCCAGGGTGGGTGAGTGGCTGCGGAGATGGACAGGACTGCTCCGGTGTCTCTCCCTTCGCGGGAGAGCGCTGGTACTCAATCAACTGGTACTGTCTATGCTCTGGCACCGGCTCAACACCCTGCGCCCGGCCCCGGAGGTCCTGGCCAAGCTCCAGACGGCAGCTTTGGAGTTCTTTTGGCCAGGACTGCACTGGGTCTCTGCAGGGGTCCTGACCCTCCCCCTGGAGGAAGGGGGTCAGAGCCTGGTCTGCATGTGCAGCCAGGTCCGGACCTTCCGCCTCCAGGCCCTGCAGAGACTCCTCTTTAGTGCAGGTAGTCCGGCATGGGGCACCTTGGCGCGCGCTTTCCTCCGCCGCCTCCGAGGGCTCCGATACGACCGGCAGCTCTTTTTTATCCAGCCGAGGGGTCTTCCGCGAGACCTCTCAGAACTGCCGGAATTCTACCAGGACCTCCTCCAGACCTGGAAGCTGTTCTCGGCGACCAGGTCCGTTGTGGCCTCCGAGGGAGCAGACCTCCTCGCGGAGCCCCTGCTCCACAATCCAGCCTTGTGTGTGCAGGTGGAGGAGTCTCCCTCTACGCGCCGGAGGTTGGTCCTGGCAGAAACCACCAGAGTCGGAGACCTCCTGGACTACGAGAGGGGGGACTGGGTGGATCCTCGGGTGCTCGCCCAGCGCATGGGGCTCTCCACCCTACGTACTCCCCACCGCGTACTTCAGGAGGTGAAGGACGCTTTGCCGCCCACTGCTCTGGTTTACCTCAAAAAGGTCCCCTCACCCCCAGCCCTCCCGAACTCTCCATTGGCCCCAAGACCTGTGTACCTTCCCGACTGCCTCCCCCTCGTCATCTTAGCCGGCTGCACGCGATGCAGCCGGTCCCCTTTCGAACCGCGCCAAAGAGTCACCTGTACACGCTCGTGCTTCACACGCTCCACTTCCCCACCCTCGTGTCACCCTCCCACCTGCCGCCTCCCAAGCCGCCTCCCGGAATACCCGCGGCCCCTTTCCCACCCTGACCAGGAGGCACGGGGTCCGTTGTCTCTTGGTGGCAGCCTCGCCCCACGTGGAAACCTACGTGCGGGCGTTGGCACGCGTGGTGGGGCCCGCGGCCGTGGTGGCAGCCTCTAGGATGTTCGGGAAGGTGGTATTCTTCCTGGCGTCCGAGGGCCCCACCCAGGAGGCGGTGGAAAGGGGTTTGGCGGTGGGGGGAGTCCACGTTCCCCTCGAGCCTTTGGAGGACCTGGGCGTACGGGTGGTTTTGTCCTCCGTTCCTCCCTTCCTCCCCAATGCCGCCCTACTGCCTTTCCTCTCCACCCTGGGGAGGCCTCTGTCAGTCCTGAGTCCCCTTCCTCTGGGCTGCAAAGATCCTACCCTCCGCCACGTCCTCTCCTTTCGCCGGCAGGTACAAATCCAACTACTGCCGGCGGGACGTGGCGGAGAAGCCCTCGAAGGGTCGTTTCTGGTGCCCCATCAAGGTGCCCGGTACCGGGTATACTACACCATGGGGGAGGCCCGATGTTTTCTCTGTCAGGCGGCGGGGCACGTCTGAAGGGACTGTCCCCTGGCCCAGTTTGGAGAGGCACCCGGGACCCCCGATGCCCGGGAGGGCACCGGTGTCACATTACTGAATTGGAGGGAAGTAGCCAGATTGCTGCTGCACCCCTAAGTGGGGGTGTTGGACCCAGAAATTGGTATAAAAGGGAGCCATGTGGGGTATTGAATGGGAGCTTATTGTTTGTTGATCCTGTGTACACTGTTTATGTGAGTCTGTGTGTGTAGATAGGAATCTGTGTGGAAGCTGAATATTTCTTGGAATGGGTTAAGCATCGCTATGGACAGGCTGAGTAGCGAAGTCCTGTGGAACAATGGCACTTGATGGGCCAAGGACACACCTAAAGCAGGAGGGCGGAGACCTAAGAGCTGCCAGCAGAGAGAGGCTGAGGACCAGGTGACCGGCTGAGACCAGAAGAGGCCAGGAAGGGGGTATAAAGAGGCCATGTGGTCGATGCCATTTTGTTCTCAGCTCAGCACTTCATCCCAGAGGCAGCATTGCAGGGATCGAAGAGCCCGGAAGACCTGTGAACCCATCCTGATCTTAGGATGTGCAATAAGAACCTTTAAACCAGCAGCTGCAACATCTCTGCTAGAGCCTGCATCGAGAACTGGGAGATTCGGTGCATGTAACGTACTGTACTTTAATAACCTTACTCTCATGCTTTTCTTTCTTGTAATAATAATAAACCTTTAGATATATATTCTAAAGGATTGGCTCAGCGTGATTTGTGGGTAAGGTCCAGAGGGTAAATTGACCAGGGATCTGTGGCTGGTTTCTTGGAACCGGACAGAACTTGTTCGGGGTAGGTGGGATTGGGTGCGAGGACCCCCCACCTGTGTATGAGACCCGGGGCCATCTGGGGCACGGATATTGCTGGGGTGTCAGAGGGGTTTTGCTCGTGAGGCTTCAGGCAGGCAGCTGAAGCGCTCTGTGAGACTGGTTTGTGGCCTATTTGGAGAGGTCACCAGTCAGGGGGGCTGTAAGGAGCCCCGGATTTGAGCAATTCGCCCTGAGCGGACGCCCTCAGCTGTGCCCAGACACGGCCCGGTCCGTCACAACCGGCCCTACCATCGCCGGTGGCCCTGACGGTCCGAACCCTGGGGTCGCCCCTCCTCCAACCGTGACCGTCGTCAATCCCGCTCGGGTTCCGCAGGGCCCAGACGAGCGTGCGGGTGCTGTTGCTGCCACCGCCAAAAGCGGCAAGGCCGGGCCCGCCGAGGAGAGGGCGGCGGGGTCAGTGATGGGACTCGGGCAGGACCTGCCTCGGGGGGAGGCATCCCTTTCCCCTGCTGCCCAGCCCTCATCTACCCTTGCCCTCCTACCAGCGCCCTTGTCCCCTGGCTCTTCCTCCAATCAGGGTCAGCTCCCTTCTTCCGAGGGATGGGAGCTTACAGCAGGGAGGCGCCGAAAGCGTGCTCGGCATTCCACCCCGCCCACTGAGGAGGAGGACAACCTCCCTGCACCTATGGGGATGGACGCTGAAACCATCCCACCCTCTGAGCCCTTGAACGATTCACAGCACCGCGAAGCTGTTGAGGTGACCGCGGCGGTTGCGGGAGAGGTGAACACCTCCCTCCCGGGGTCCCTGCAAGAGGGGGCGTCCATGGAGGATGCTCCCACCTCCGCTGAGGGGGCGGCCGCTGACCTTGCCACCGACAAAGATCACCATCTGGTGGCGGGCAGCGGGCTCGCCTTCCTCTCTCAGGAGGTGGAGGCTTTGGGGCTGACCCCGGCTGCCTCAGAGGGGGATCCTCAGGTCCTGGAAGGACAACAACAGACCTCTCCTTCCCCTTCTGACTCGCTGCTGTCCCTTCTCTCTGCCTCTGAGTTGCCCCAGGGTGCGACCGTCTGCCCGGGCATCGGCAGCGTTTCGGCCGCGGCCGCCGAAACCCTTGAGGCTCTCAGTGGAAGGGAGGTCCCGTTAATATCCGTCACCCCCGGTGCTGAGGCCTCTGGTGCTGCACTCTCTGTGGTACTGGAGCCCAGCAATGGGGAGAGTATCACTACCCCTACCGTTGCCACCGATTCTCTGCCCTGCGAGGAGGCACCGCATCCCGATGCCTCCTCCGCTGAGGCTTCTCGCCCACCTCCTTCTCCTGATCCCTGTTCCACCCCCTCCCAACTGAGCTTCCCGCCCCCCCTCCTCCTCCCCCCCCATCCTTGTCTCTTCCCCAATCCTTCACCTCTTCTTCGCCCTACCCCTCTTCCTCGTCTCCCTCCCTTTCCTGATCCCCTGCCTGAACTCTTTTCCTCCCCTTACTCTGTTACTGCCGCCCCTGGGGTTGCCACGTTTACTCTAGACGTTGGCCCCCGGGAGGCGGTTTTCATTTCTCCTGCTCCCAGCACATCTGGGGCCGGTCTCCCTCCACCACTGTCCTCCCAGCAAGGACCTCAGACACCCCGCAACCTGGTGTCGATGGGTTACGGGACTCAGGGAGAAGTCTGGCCCCAAGGCGTTGGAGGGCCCGAGGCCCCGATGCCAGATGCGCTGAAGGGCGAGATGCGTGATTTCTTGGAAGACATCCGAGGCTCCAAGAACAAAGTCGCTCTCGCCCTTCAGCTCTGGGGAGATTTTCATCTCATCCTACAAATAGTAAGGGCCCTCCTGGGGGAGGGTAAAGGGACCGGGCGGCGGGAGGCCACGGCTTACCAGCGGGTCCGGAGCTTCCGAGACGCCCTGCTCGCTTTTGGGCACAGTCACGGTTTGCTGCGAGGCCCAATGGGGGCCGCTGGCACTCCTGCCAATAAGGATCTTCCCCTGCCCTCTCGATGCCGGCGCTCATCATTGCCACTCTAAACACCCGGGGCTGCAGGTCCAGCCTCCGTAGGTGTCAGGTACTCTCCTTCCTTCAGAAGGGGAGGTACTCTGTCGTATTCCTCCAGGAGACCCACGCGGCTCTGGCCGCAGAGGCTAGCTGGCAGCTGGAGTGGGGGGACAGGGTTTAATTCAGCCACCTGTCGGCCCGTCAAGCGGGGGTGGCTACCCTGTTCTCCCCAAACATTCAGCCCGAGGTGCTGGGGACCACCGAGGTCGTGCAGGGTCGCCTGCTGCATCTCCGAGTTCGGATGGAGGGGCTCACACTAAATCTTGTCAACATCTACGCCCCATCATCTGTCTCGGAGAGGCTCCGCTTCTATCAGCGGGCGTCTGCCTTCCTCGGCTCTTTGGATCCTGGCGAGTGCCTGGTCCTAGGCGGGGATTTCAATTGCACCCTCGAGGACCGGGACCGTACGAGGCCCGAGCAGTGCCCGGCCGCCGTGGACGTCCTCAGGGAGATAATAGAGCATCACTCCCTGGTGGACGTCTGGCGTGACCTCCACCTGGGTGAGGAAACGGTTTTTACCTACGTCCAGGTGGTGGGTCATCGGTCTTTCCACTCCCGGTTGGACCGCATTTATCTGTCTCGCAATCATCTCTTCCGGGCCCACTCCTCTGGCATTAGGCCGGCCCCGTTCTCGGACCACCATTTAGTGGCCGTGAAGGCCTCTCTTTCTTCAGAGAGGCCGGGGCCGGCCTACTGGCATTTCAATAACAGCCTGCTGGAGGATGTGGGCTTCGTAGCGACCTTCCAGGAGTTCTGGCTGGCCTGGCGCGGGTGGCGGTGCGCCTTTCCCTCGGCACGGCAGTGGTGGGATGTGGGGAAGGTGCGCACGCGGCTCTTCTGCCGGGACTACACCCGGGGGGGCAGCCGGCGGAGGGATGCGGCCATAGAGAAGTTGGAGCGGGAGGTTTTAGAGCTAGAGAGGCGGCTTGCCACCGGCTCAGAGGATCCGCCCCTCTGCGGAGCGTACCGGAAGAAGTGGGAGGAACTCAGGGCCCTCAAGGACCTTCGAGCCCGGGGTGCCTTTGTTCGTTCTCGTATCCATCTCCTTCGGGAGATGGATCGAGGTTCCCGCTTCTTCTATGCCCTGGAGAAAAAGAGGGGGGCTAAAAGACACATCGTCTGCCTTCTGGCAGAGGACGGCACCCCCCCGCACGGATCCGGTGGAGATGCGCGCGAGGGCTCGTGCCTTCTACGCCTCTTCCTTCTCCCCGGATCCGACCGACGCCGACGCCCGCAGGCTTCTCTGGAACGAACTCCCGACGGTCCGCGCGGGCGACCGGGACTGGCTAGAGCTGCCTCTCTCCCTGGCCGAGTTCTCGGAAGCCCTCCGTCTCATGCCCAACAATAAATACCCGGGCATGGACGGGCTGACCGTGGAGTTCTACCATGTGTTCTGGGACGTCCTCGGCCCGGACCTTACCAAGGTCCGGGCCGAGTCCTTGGAGAGCGGGGTCCTCCCTTTATCGTGCAGGCGAGCCGTGCTTGCCTTGCTGCCCAAGAAGGGGGACCTCCGCGATCTGAGGAACTGGCGTCCCGTCTCGCTCCTCAGCACGGACTATAAAATCGTCGCCAAAGCCATCTCCCTAAGGCTAAAGTGCTGGCGGACGTGGTTCATCCAGACCAGACCTACACCATCCCGGGCCGAACCATCTTCGACAACCTCTTTCTGGTCCGGGATCTCTTGGAGCTCGGGTGTAGGGACGGTCTGTCGTTCGCCCTCCTGTCATTGGATCAGGAGAAGGCGTTCGACCGGATGGACCACGGGTACCTCCTGGGCACCCTGCGTGCCTTCGGCTTCAGGCCCCATTTTGTGGGGTTTCTCCAGGTGCTGTATGCCTCCGCAGAGTGCTTGGTCAAGCTCAACTGGACCCTGACCGCACCGGTCAGCTTCGGGCAGGAAGTACTCGGCGGCCTCCTCCGCCCGGGTCAACTGGGTCAAGAGCTCTGGCCTGGTGGTAGGGGCCGGGTGGCAGGCGGGCTCCCTCCCACCCGCGCTTCAAGCCGTCCGGTGGAGCGCGGGTCCGCTGCTCTATCTCGGCGTTTTTCTCTCTGCCATGCATCCCTCTCTGTCAGAGAACTGGCAAGGTTTAGAGGCCAGGGTGGTTGAGCGGTTGCAGAGGTGGACGGGATTGCTCCGGTGCCTCTCCCTGCGTGGGAGGGCACTAGTACTTAACCAATTGGTCCTATCCATGCTCTGGCACCGTCTCAGCACCCTGGTCCCGCCCCCGGGTTTCCTGGCCCGTATCCAGCAGCTGATGCTGCGGTTCTTCTGGCCAGGACTGCATTGGGTCCCTGCAGGGGTTCTCCATCTCCCCCTGGAGGAGGGAGGGCAGGGCCTGACGTGTTTGCGCACGCGGGTTCATGTCCTCCGCCTCCGGGCCCTGCAGAGACTCCTCTTTGATGCAGGTAGTCCGGCGTGGAGCACGTTTGCGCACGCCTTCCTTCGCCGCTTCCGAGGGCTCTGATATGACCGGCAGCTCTTTTGAGAGGTTTTCCGCGAGACCTCTCCGGGCTGCCGGCCTTCTATCAGGACCTCCTCCGCACCTGGAAGCTGCTTGTGGCGACCAGGTCCTTGGGAGCCACCTTGGGAGCAGACCTCCTCGCAGAGCCCCTGCTACACAACCCCCATCTACGTGTGCAGGTGGCGGAGTCTCCCTCGGCGCGCCGGAGGTTGGTCCTGGCAGAAACCACCAGAGTCGGAGACCTCCTGGACTACCGCCGGGGAGACTGGGTGGATCCTCGGGCGCTCGCCCAGCGCATGGGGCTCTCCACCCTACGTACTCCCCGGCGCGTACTTCAGGAGGTGAAAGACGCTTTGCCGCCCACTGCTCGGGTTTACCTCGAAAAGGTCCTGCGAGAGGGTGCACCCCGCCCACCCCTCACCCCCAGCCCTCCCGAACTCTCCATCAGCCCCAAGACCTGTGTACCTTCCCGACTACCTCCCCCTCGTCATCTTAGCCTGCACACTAAAATTACAGCCCCTCTTTTGGTTCCTCCAGAACCTCTTGTTGAGATTCTGGCTGCACTTCTCCCCTCGCCTATTAATTTACGCACACCCCATCCGTGACCCCACAAAGTCACGGGACCTCCTGGTCAACCTGCTCCTGGGTATCACCAGGATGGTAATTTATAAGACCAGGGAGCAGAGGTTGGCCGAGGGAGGTGCCTATTTCCGTTCCTGCATCCGTTTACGCATCTAGGCAGAGTTCCTCTGGGCAACGTCCACTGGATCCCTGGACAGATTTGAGGAGCAGTGGGTGCTGTCCGGGGTTGTCTGCTTGGTATCCCCATCTGGTTCCCTCATTTTAGCCATTTGACCCTCACACCTGTCCCTGTTTCCTTTTTCTTTGTCCCCCGGAATCACTGGGTGTCCAGGGTTCTTTGGATCCTCCCTATAGGCTGGGGGAGGGTCCTTTAGATGTGGGCAGGCTAACTCCCTCCCAGACCCCTGTCATAATCAGGAGTGCTGACCAGCACCTGATGACTGAGGGGTTAACTCGGGTACCTAGCAAAGGTGTAGGGCAGTCAGCGAATAATAATGCAGGTAGGAATTTCAAACCGGGAAAGAGGGTTTTTTCTCTCTCTGTTCGTTGTTTGAGATCAGAGCAGTTTCTCCCAGGGATTGAGGGAGATGGTCCAAGAATGGACTTCCTGAAATGTGTAAGTAAGGGAAAGTTTGGTTAGTCAGTCAGGGTTTATTGTTTTCCTTGGTGGTTTGGAAATCATTTCTGAGCTGGCTAAGTGTTTTTTTCCCCCTCTCTCTTGTAACTAAGCATTACATCCCAGGGGTTTCCCCTGAGTATCTATATCAAATGTGGTGGCTCTTTCCATCTAGCCAATTTACTATGATTGCAACTGTAATTTTGTTTTGATAATAAAAGATTGTTTCTTTTTTCTAATTAACCAGTATTGGTTGGTTGTTGTGTCCTTAGGACTCAGTGCCTAGTTACAAGGGCAGAGTCCATTGTTCTCTGTGGATTACTTCTGTTTTTCCCAACTCCAAGCAAATGGAGGTTGGGGCAGGGGGAAGAACTTTACCTTAGGGAGGGGATTTCCCAAGTGATTCCTTCCCTGGTTTTCTTGGAATCACTTGGGTGGTGGCAGCAGGTCCCCCAAAATCTGGGTGTTAGGATTTTGGGGGGGGGGAGAGTTTTTGTACCAGAGCCTGTAGAGAGAGGTTTTGGAGTGCTCTTGCAGGCCCCCAACTTCTGCATTTGTCATGCCAGAGTGGGGAACTGTCTTGACAACCCCAATAGGGCCACTCTTTTGTAACCCTCTGCTCTGACCCTGTCACACAGTCTTTACTTTGCTCCCCCCTGCACCCCTCTCTTCTCCAGGAGGGGTGTGTGTAGGTGGGGCTGCTACTACTGCTGCTGACTCTCACTGGCTTGATATAGTTGTGAGGGGTAACTGCAACCCCCACCAGACTGAGCAGGGAGCATGGGTCACCCCAGTCCCCAAGACTACACTGCATCGGTTCCTTGAGGTTGGGGTACTGGGTTGCTATGTGGCCCAATTCCCCACACCCATAGCACCGGTAGTTACCACTTTGGCCCCAAGGGGACAAAGGCTAGCCTTCCCAAAATCCTTCTCCTCTCCCGGGGAACCCTGTGTGCCTTCGGTCCCTCTGTTCCCCCACCTAGGGCTCCCTGGGTACCTAGGCCCCTTAGCCCCTGGGGGCAGAATTGATGGCCTACCTCATGGGAGGCCCTCTCTAGGGGAAAGGGTGAGCTCCCTTGCTGATAGCCGCCACTCTACCAATGCGTTCATATCATAGGAGGTCAGGTCATTTTGGCCTACCCATGCACAAAGGTCCGGCAGCAACTTCTGCATAAACCTATCTATGATCAGAGTCTTGAGGATCTCCTCTGGGCCATGTACTTCAGGGTGTAGCCACTTCCACACAAGGTGGATCAACTCTAACAGTTGGGCCCTTGGGGGCTTGCCCTCTTGATGCTTCCACATGTGGTACCTCTGGACCTGGGCCGCTGCAGTCACCCCCAAACAGGTCAGGATCTCCTCCTTCAGCTGGGGGTAGATGGCTGTGTCCTCAGCTGGTAAATCGTAGTAGGCCTTGTGGGCTTCTTGTAGGCCTTGTAGGCCAGGAGATAGGTCTCCACGTCGTCTTCTTGGGGAGGAAACTCGTGGCCTTCAGGGCCCTCATTCCTTTAGCTGTGGGCAGTCAGACAGCAAGTGCCCTTACCTGGTCCATCGCCTCTCAAAAGCAGGCTCAAACTGACGGTGCCTGGTCCATGAGTAGCTAGTTTGTCTCCTGTTGCAGCCGGGTGGCCTCCTGCATGGCCAGCCCCTGTACCTGAGTGGCCTCCTGCTGGGTGCCCGTGGCCTGTACTAAAGCCCTCACCAAGTCCTTGTCATGATCATGAGGGTTAGCCAGCATCCTGGGAACTAAGGGGTTAACTATGTCCCTTACCTAAACCAGGTGGCGGGCAGCCAATATAAATGTAGGTAGGAATTTCAAACTGGGACAAAGGAATTTTTGGGTTTTTCCCTATCCTTTGTCCTGGGTAGTTTCTCTCCAGCTATTGAAGGGGACAGGATGTCTCCCTCTAAGAAAATACTCTTCACAGTCTGTAAGTAGGATAAAGTTTAGATAAATCCATTAGGTTTTAATGTTTTATGGTTTGAGAAATGGGATCTGGTCTGTGCATTTAAAAATGGGTTTTGCTCTTCTTTGTAACTGGGAGTCCACAGCGGCTCCACCACAGGGAAATTGGCCTTTTTGCTGCTAAAATCATTTCCCCTAATCCAATCCTGCAACTTTAAATGCAGAGGAGTTAACAGGCCTGGGGCACATGGATGCTGCACATTCCTCACGAGGGCACTAAATGGCTCATCCCCCATACGCAAGGAGCTCTACAGACACACATGCACACTCCAAGCCACCAGGTAGGTGCCAGGCAACTCTAGGGAAACCCCACTGAAAGAGTATGATGAAGCAACACAGCCCTTTGCTAAGGGGCCAGGAGCCTCAAGCATAGCCACTGACTATCTAGGGACCATCTCTTCTGCAGACACAGTCAGTGGCCACTTGGAACCAACCAACCCAGTCTCTTTATTGTTCTGTGGCAAGTTGAAGAAAAGGAAAGACTGTGGAAAACTCAGCCAGAGCCTTTGGTCTAAGGTCCCAATACAGAAGGAAGGAATGGTCAGTCCTGGCCCTTAGCTGAAATATCAGGGATGTCAGCAGGTCAGTGGGCGCAATGATTTACAGAGAAAAGGCTGTCTTTTCATTTCACTTGTGCATTCTTTACCTGCAACACCTATCTACAGGGGAGAGGAGCATAAGAAATATTTTCTGTTGTGAACAAAATACAAAATCTGCCCCCCCCCCAGCAATAAATAACCACCCCACTCTACTGAAGCGTGCCGTATTTGGCTGCTGCTCCTGCTCAGTGCAGATATGTGGAGGAGAGCCCACCAAGGGTTAAACCCTGCTTTGCCAGACTCTGAATTTGCAGCAAGTCTCCCACATGCAGCCAAACAACAGCTTGACATTTTCCATCCTTCATGAGAAAGACAAAGGCATGAAGATATTCCCATGATTCCTTTCTGCATACCTAACTATGAGCTCAGGTGCAGCAGCATTTGCCCTGGACCAACCTCATCAACATGAAGGGCGAACTCATCGTTTCTGCATCTTTCCTCACCACTGCTTGATTAATTGGCTCATGACAACGCCGGCTGAATACCTAATGCCTCTTCTGTCCCTGTTCTTTCTTCACAGCCTTTTGCTGCATTTACATATACTTTATATTCCATAATGTTCACACACACACACAAATGGGAGCACATCTCAGTAATTTGATGTAATGATGGCATGTCACCACCAAAAAGAGGAATTAGAAAAATCTGTAGGTATTTAATTTATTCTTGTTTTTTTTCAAGTGGATCTCTTTGAGAAAGGTACTAATATTCATGGGCATGAGAAAAGCACACGCAAAAGGAAATTTCCAGCATTTTAGTCTAAATTAAATACATGTTTAAAGAAACAACATTTAACTAATAATGCTTAAAGGCAAAATTTAAAAAGGAGCATTTTACCGCCACCCCCCCCCCAACCCCAAGGGTTTTGTGTCAGGGATTCTTAGTGCCCCAGCAGGAAAATAGTACATTGCTTTAACCAGGAAAGATCCAATGTGGGCAGGATGAAGGGGATGCAGAAAGAAAGGCCTTTTTAAATTACCCTGAATGTAATTTTTTTGATTAAATAAAATGTTTTATGGAAATATTGTAAAGAATATCCAAAATGGCTCTACACTATCTGCAGCCCACATTAGCCCACACTTTGATGAGGAGTGTGCATTTTGCAGAGATTTTAATAAGAAGACTATAGGGTTTTCCAATAAAACAGGAGAAAGTAAAAAATACAACCAGGGTTATGATTGTGCAAACAACAAGCTAGAACAAAATTTCCACCACATGGCACTACAGATGCCAAGCACAGTCACTTCCTTGCTTCTTTCTCCAAATTATGCTTCCCAGGGCCATGTGATAAAGAACTGTCTAAATACAAAATGCTAACTTTTTCCTTGGGTCTGCTGGAGAAATGCAGTCCTGATGGATGGAAATTGATATACGCTGATTACAAAAAGCTAAAAGGGAGATAAAACTATGACAAGGAAGTCTCCAGTAGTGTTACATTTCCCTCAAAGGGTGTGTCTAGACTACATGCCTCCGTCGACGGAGGCATGTAGATTAGCCAGATTGGCAGAGGGAAATGAAGCCGCGATTAAAATAATCGCGGCTTCATTTAAATTTAAATGGCTGCCCCGCTCTGCCGATCAGCTGTTTGTCGGCAGATCGGGGCAGTCTGGACGCGACGCGCCGACAAAGAAGCCTTTCTTGATCGGCACAGGTATGCCTCGTGAAACCAGGTTTACCTGTGCCGATCAAGAAAGGCTTCTTTGTCGACGCGGCGCGTCCAGACTGCCCCGATCTGCTGACAAACAGCTGATCGGCAGAGTGGGGCAGCCATTTAAATTTAAATGAAGCCGCGATTATTTTAATCGCGGCTTCATTTCCCTCTGCTGATCTGTCTAATCTACATGCCTCTGTCGACGGAGGCATGTAGTTTAGACGTACCCAAAGAGTTGTTTCTTAGTGCAATCTCTGTACCTATTAATGCTGAGAACCTTAACATCCTGGTAGCTTGGCCCAGCAGAGGCTGCGTGTCCTGGCCCTGATCCAGCAATGCATGTCTGACTTAACGCATCAGAATAATCCCATTTAGATCAATGTTTAAGGCGATTTGTGTGTGCTGTCCTGAACTGGGGCTGCAGTTGCAGCAGCACGAATGGGAGTTGTGAGTGGTGAGCTCCATGCTGGGCTGAGCTTTTAGCGAGCTACATCTCCCTCACCCAGTCGCTATATGAGACTCACTTAGCTCCTTGGTCAGCTGGACACTTGCCAATCCACCCTTCCTGCCACATTGCCATTCTTAATGGAGCATGGGCTACTTGGGGGGTGACTGCTGGCAATACTCTACTGCTTGGATAGTTTAAAATGATCAATCTGAAAAGAGGCTCTAAGGAGGCATGTCCTTGAAAAGGGAAAAATAAATCTTAAGACCCTAGATTGCCTGTAGATTCTTCCCCATGATATCAAGTATCAGAGGGGTAGCCGTGTTAGTCTGAATCTGCAAAAGCGACGAGGAGTCCTGTGGCACCTTATAGACTAACTGAAGTGTAGGAGCATAAGCTTTCGTGGGCAAAGACCCACTTCGTCAGATGCATGTAGTGGAAATTTCCAGAGGCAGGAATAAATATGCAGGCCAGGATCAGGCTGGAGATGATGAGGTGGATCCAATCAAGGAGGATGAGGCCCACTTCTAGCAGCTGATCTGGAGGTGTGAATTCCAAGAGAGCAGAAGCTGCTTTTGTAGTTAGCGAGCCATTCACAGTCTTTGTTTAATCCAGAGTTGATTGTGTCAAACTTAAAGATGAACTGTAGCTCAGCAGTTTCTCTTTGAAGTCTGGTCCTGAAGTTTTTTTGCTGCAGGATGGCTACTTTTAGATCTGCAATTGTGTGTCCAGGAAGATTGAAGTGTTCCCCTACAGGTTTTTGTATGTTGCCATTCCTAATATCAGATTTGTGTCCATTGATTCTTTTACGTAGGGACTGTCCTGTTTGGCCGATGTATATAGCAGTGGGGCATTGTTGGCACATGATGGCATATATTACGTTGGTGGATGTGCAGGAGAATGTACCAGTGACAGTATGGCTGATCTGGTTAGGTCCTGTGATGGTGTTGCTGGTGTATATATGTGGAAGGAGACTCTGGAAGAATTTCACCATGATTTCAACAGCTTCCACCCCACCATCAACCTCAGCATGGACCAATCTACACGGGAGGTCCATTTCCTGGACACCACGATACAAATAAGTGACGGTCATATCAATACCACCCTATACCGAAAACCTACCGACCGCTATACTTACCTGCATGCCTCCAGTTTCCATCCCGGACACACCACACGATCCATTGTTTACAGCCAAGCACTGAGGTACAACCGCATATGCTCCAACCCCTCAGACAGAGACCTACACCTACAAGATCTTCAACAAGCATTCTGTAAACTGCGATACCCACACGAGGAAGTGAGGAGACAGATTGACAGAGCCGGCCCTGGCTTGACCCACTGGAGTCGAGAGGCACAGAAGGGGGTAAAAATTGTACCTGCATGTGGTCCTTTGTCTTAAGTGTACACATAGACTTAGAGCTCTTTAAAGGTTAAGCTGTCACTTGGTACCATTATTTCTATCTTCTATCTTTATTTTCTTTGTAACCATTTTTTAAGATCTATATTTGCTAGCAGTTAAGAAATAGAGCAATAGCCGTTGTAACCATATGATTTATAAGCTTCTTTAATAAACCTGTAACTGTTTAAGCTTTAACCTGACTCCTTCAGTTGCTGTAACAGAACCAAGCACAATTTAAAAGAACTTCAGCCGGTCATAAGGGACAGGTATAGGGGGAGTTTGAGCGTTGGATCATGTCGCTTCCAGAGGACAGATCTGCTGGGGCATCTCTCAGCCTCCCTGGCTGCCCGCTGCGAAGGGATCATGTATCCTAGCAGTTGAAATCTGAGATGTAATAAGCTCTTCCTATAAACTCTGGGGCGTCTGTCAGCCTGTTGGCTGCCCTCCGCGACGGGACCCCGGTCCTAGCGGTAAAGACACAGACGTTAAACTTCTCGGGGCGCCCTTCAGCCTCCTAGGCTGCCCGCTGTGACGGGACCTTGTGTCTCAGCAGTTAAAGACTTGGGTGTGACACACACACACTTCCCTGACCATCGGCTGACAGAACTGGCGTAGTCAGCAGGATTGTGTTATTGGTTCATATACAGCAGCATGAAGTCAGTCACGATTGACATGGATTTTAACTGTATAGAGAAAGAGTTTGCCCAAGAGGGATGGGGCAACCCTAAACGGGATAAAGAGATGTTAGGGAAAGGCGCTTGCATCTGGCTGTTAAAGGGTGTGTAGCAAGCAGCCTGCACTAGCTACTGGAACTTAGTAACAGAGCTGATAAGGGTACAGAGAGAGAGATATGAACTCTGGGAACAATGCTAGAACCTAGATACCCGGGTGCGAACCCTAAATAAGGACATGGAGCACCTACAGGAACGGCTCCTCCTGAGGCTAGAGAGGGGAAGGAGAAAGTATTTAATGGAGAAAAATGAGCTTTTGGAGCTGGCTTTAAGACTTTGCTGGCTCAAGCCCCCGCTCTCCCGCCTTCCACTGTAACCAAGATAAAACAGTACAGCATTCCAGCCGAAGCTATGGCTCCGGTCTCTGAACTAATTAAAGATTTGGAAAAACGGGGAATCTTAATTCGTACCTACTCCCCATATAATTTGCTCAGGAAGCATGCTCACTGGGAATGAGCCCCTACCCATGAGGAAGCTCCGAGACAGCTGATAACGAGATACACACTTATCAGTCTATGGGTCCGATTCACCCTAATGCCCCATTTCATTTGTACCTCACTGTGGGAAACACAGGGATGTCCTATGCCTTATGGCAAGAAGGAGAAACGGTACCCCGCCACCCCATACAATTTGGCTCGAAGTTATGGCAGGGGTCACAGTCAAATTACATGCTTTATAAAAAGGTGCTTCTGAGAGCCTACACAGCACTAAGGGAAACAGAGGAGCTAACCCAAGCTCAAGCCATAACACTTCACACTCCTCTTCCAATCATTAAGCCCATATTGGAGGGGAAGGAGTTGTCACCGGGAATAGCCCAAAGGAAAATGACTGTCCAAAGATGAGCACTCTATTTACACCACAGACTCTGCTGCAGCATGGATGTTATGAAAACCCTATACTGAGAAGTTTAAAATTAGTAACAGCTGACTGCAATAATACACATTCGGATTTACCTATTGAAAGGAATCAGAAGGTGTGGGGGGGCTAATTGGAAAGCCCACCCTCCTTACCAAATTGATACTAGATAAACCTGTGTCATTGGGAAAAGTCATTTAGTAGGAATTAGGATGGACCATAAAAAGGAAAAAGCATGTGAAAGGGGAAGGCAAGAAGTTTGGAGCCCTATGAGCATAGCTGAAGGAATATGGAAAGTAATACAGACATTGGAAAGTTACTAGAAATGAGGAACATTTTCTTTAAAAGGACGAAGCAAGTGATTTGAGGGAATGTGAAACGAAAAAAAGTAAACTCCGTGGGACTGTGGAAGGAATTAAGCGATTATTGTAATATGTGAAGGGAAACCTGCTTTAAAAATGACACCTCGTTTCTTTGCAGACTCTTCTCTTTCTTAACAGTGTGCAAACCATCTAGGCAAAGAAACAATCAAATTTAAACATTTGTCTATGGACACTTTTGTTAAATCTGCAAAGAAAAATTAGGGATTCTACTGAAACTTAATTGGTTAACTGCAGAAAAGAATGAGCTCTCTATACTGTAACTCTATTTTGTGGGTTTCAAATGAACTAGTTTTATTTTGTTTTGGATTATGTCCTCTTGCTTAAAATTGCAAACAGACAATGCACAAATTGGTTAGTGCTTGTGTTGGGCATTCAACTCTTAAGGTTAAATGTAACTCTCTAGAAACCAAATTATTATTTTAGAAATTCAAGCTTTGAAACTTCACTGTCTTTTTTTTCAAGGCTGAGTTGATAACACTTTTGGCTTGCTTTCAAATCCAACATTATCTGTGAATACAGGCTGCCTGGCTATTTCAAAGGAAAGTGGACAGGGAAGGCTGCGGCGGTCTCAGCAGACACATCCGCTGCACCCCTGACTGAAAAGATAGAGAGAACAGCTCAGCTTGCAGAGCTGGCAGCAATCAAACTAGCTTGTGAGGCAGGTGCCAGTACCATCTACACTGACTCCTATGCTGTATGGGCTGAAGCCACCCAGTGGATAACTAACTGGAAGAATAATAACTGGGAAATAGGGGGAAAGCCTGTTTAAAAATTGAAATAGTGGAAATGGATATACCAGCATGCAACCCAACATGCCTTAAGCATAGGCCATGTGTCAGCTCACCAAAAAAACAACACCCTGGCTGCACAGCTGAATAACCCAGCAGATGCAACAGCACACATTTTTGCTGCCCAGTTGGATTGGAAATGCCTGTACATTTGGCTACATGAAACCTTGGGACACACAGGAAGCAATAAGCTGGTGCGGCAGGCACATGCCAAGGGGTGGCCTATCACCCATCAACAGGCCAGAGATCTGGTCCAAGCTTGCACCCTTTGTGCTGAGCTCAGAAAACATATAACAGAAGGGCAACGGTTTGCCAGACTAAAAGATGGGAAAGTACTATGGGCAACCTGGCAAGTAAACTATATTGGTCCACTACCCACCAGTAAGCAATGGTAAAAGTATGTTTTAACTGGAGTGAAAATTGTTTCAGAAATTGCTTTTGCTTACCCAACCCGATGGACAACAGGGTTGTTTATGATCATGGGACTAAACTGCTTAATAGCCCTTGTCCCAACGCCCCAGAAGACCCAGTCTAATGGCATGGTCGAACGCTAGAATGGTCTGTTGAAAGCCTACTTGAGACCCACAGATGGTAAATGGGAAAACAGATGAAATACTGTGGTGCAGAGATTAAACAATTGGCAAACCCCTACGGGCAGTCCGATCAGTAAGGGATTCTTCCCTACAGGGAGAACCTCTCCTAGCCCCACTGTACCACTCAAAGATTCTAAATATGCACCTGAAGACACTGTGGTAATCAAACACCCCAGTGTGGGAACACAAACCCGCGTACTGCATTCCCAGAAGGGAAAAGGAGTCTGGACCACTGCAGACGCTGGGCTAACACCAATAGCCATTACTGAGGCTTGGATTGTATCCAAGACCGGCAAACCTTATGTTTTATCACAGGAAACTGAGGCAATGGCCCTGAACAGTGCTCCAGTGGGATGTATCCCTCCCAGCGCTAGTGTGGATCCGGGAAACCACCATGAACTTTTTGTATATATACCGCTTGCTGTTATAGCGCTTACAATCACTGTTGTTAGTTATAGACTGAACTATGGGAAAACCCTAAGCTGAAGCAAGACATGGTACTCCAACTCGCCATGGTCTTCTTCCTCATCCCAACTGCTACTGCTGTACCAGAACACCTTACTTGACTCCTCTACTGGACTGGGAATCGACTTTGTCCCTCTCAGCCCAAAACAACTAGTGGAACAAGAGTGACATCTCCCCATGGGGACCGGTGTGGTTCGATGACAGCGACCACCGCAATCCTCAAAATAACTTTGAGGGGAGGCAAAGAAAGTGGCAATAGACTGTATAGGGTAAGACACGCTGTAACTAAGAATGTAAACATCTCATGGCTAAATTGGTTAGCCCAACAGATGGGATTTTCCCTAACTCCTTTCCTACACTCCATTATAACCACTGTTCTAACCACTGTAATTGTTGTAATCATTTTCTACATAACCCTATGTATTGTGCAATGCCTAGTCAATGTAGCTATCTCTTCTGTGCACATTCGATATACAGCACTCGGAAAGGACCCTAGCCAATTCCTCGATCCTGAACCTTCTATTCCGGCCATTGGGCACTTCTAGATTCCCCCAAGGTGGGCAAGAGGTGCTGGTATCACCGCCATCTTGTATCCTGGGACGTGGTGTGTCGTATCAGGGGGTGGAATGTAGCCAGACAGGAACCCCCCCCATGTAACATCCATTTTTGCTTGCCTGGAGCACACAGAGCAGTAAGCCTTGAACAGAAGGCCCGGATATGCAGGCTGCTGTGACCCTGGATGGCTGTAAACAGAGATACGCCAATTGCTGACCAAGAGGCTGCCGAGGAGTGCCCTTGACTCAAACCCATATTGATACGAACACACAGCCGTCCGCGGGGGGGAGGAATCTCTCGCCCAGTAAAAAAATGTCTAGTATTCACAATTTAGTTCTCTCTCTTGCAAGTGTAAATTAACTTGAAACTTGCTTGTAAGAACTGGCGCCACAAGACGGACCAGTACAATTTGGCATCTTAGATAAGAAAGAGGATACGGGCCCCTATGGGTATAAAGATGGGTCCAGCAGCACATTTACTCTGAGTGTCAATCTACCATCTATCTGCTGGTCGGGTTAGGTGTTTGACCTCCCGAGGTTCCACGGGGACGCCCACCTCGTATTCGTCTTTCCTAGGAATTGAGAGACCGGCCCTGGCCTGACACGCTGGAGTCGAGAGGCACAGAAGGGGGTAAAAATTGTACCTGCATGTGGTCCTTTGTCTTAAGTGTACACATAGACTTAGAAGATAGAGCTCTTTAAAGATTAAGCTGTCACTTGGTACCATTATTTCTATCTTTATTTTCTTTGTAACCATTTTTTAAGATCTATATTTGCTAGCAGTTAAGAAATAGAGCAATAGCCATTGTAACCATATGATTTATAAGCTTCTTTAATAAACCTGTAACTGTTTAAGCTTTAACCTGACTCCTTCAGTTGCTGTAACAGAACCAAGCACAATTTAAAAGAACTTCAGCCGGTCATAAGGGACAGGTATAGGAGGAGCTTGAGCGTTGGATCGTGTCGCTTCCAGAGGACAGATCCGTTGGGTCATCTCTCAGCCTCCCTGGCTGCCCACTGCAAAGGGATCATGTATCCTAGCAGTTGAAATCTGAGA
This sequence comes from Pelodiscus sinensis, assembly GCF_049634645.1. Classification (NCBI taxonomy): domain Eukaryota; kingdom Metazoa; phylum Chordata; order Testudines; family Trionychidae; genus Pelodiscus; species Pelodiscus sinensis. Next base: position 3,231,941 of record NW_027465857.1, on the reverse strand, counting down.
TATAATAAGCTCTTCCTATAAACTCTGGGGCGTCTGTCAGCCTGTTAGCTGCCCTCCGCGACGGGACCCCGGTCCTAGCGGTAAAGACACAGACGTTAAACTTCTCGGGGCACCCTTTAGCCTCCTAGGCTGCCCGCTGCGACGGGACCTTGTGTCTCAGCAGTTAAAGACTTGGGTGTGACACACACACACACACACACACACACACACACACACACACACACACTGCCCTGACCATCGGCTGACACCCTGCCACAGGGACAAACTGCAGTCTGAAATGGCCACTCATCATTGGCAAAGGGGTGTGGACCTGCTGCCTTTGTCTATCCTGGCTGCCCCCCTCCAGCCTTAGTACACTCAGGCCTTGCTTCAGGCCCTGCAGACTGGGAGCTTGCCTCACCAGAGCTCCCCAGCCCTGCTCTAACTACAGCCCTAGCATTCTCAGGCCTTGTCTCAGACCCTGTATCTTGGGAGTGAGATCTGGCAAGAGCTCCCCAGGTCTGCCTGCCTCTTCCCAGCACTGCCCTGTCTCAGGAAGCATCCAGCTTCCCTGGCAGACAAGACCATCTTGCTTCCCAGCCCAGAGCAAGAGTGTGTCTGTGTCCTTACTCCAGGAGCCTTTATTTATACAGCCCTCAGCTGGGCCCTAATTGGCTCATACTGGCCACAGCTTCTGGCTCCAGGGCTGGGTTTTAACCCTTAAAGGGCCAGTGTGGGGCAGAAGCCCTGTCACACCCTGGATTAAATAACATTAGCTGGATCAATGAGGGGAAGGGTGCGCTGCTGGTGAGAGAACCCTTCTGTTCATCTCACCCTTTAGGTGCGGTGTGCAGGTAGCACAGAGCCTGAGCCAAGTTTTAAATTGCTCTCTTGATATTTTATGCAATAACTTTAAGAAAAAAGTACTTCTTGATATTTTTATGTTTATATACTTTAACTCATAAAATACATAAGGAGAAAGTGGTTTCTGCAAATGTTTTATACATGATTTGGGAACAAATACTATTCAAAGAGAAAAAATATTCCTTTTTGTATCGGTTGTGACTGAAACATGACAGAGTTTAGGTCAGCTGGCAGGTCTCCTCCAGGCAGGAATGAAAGGCAGTGAGGTAAGGCGAGTGCATTACCTTCAGAGGGTTAGGAACTTAAGCGTAGAATTGGCCTGCCGTGGACTGAAGCCATGCGCTGGCCTGTGTTCTGTGAGTTGGGGTCCCAAAGGGTCTATGCCAATATTTTCAATCTTGCGTGACTGAAGTCAGACTCAAGTCCATAGTTTGGTTTCTAAGGCCTTGAGTCAGCATGAATCATCCCACAATGGTTAAAAGTCTCAGAGGGGTAGCTGTGTTAGACTGTAACTTTAAAAACAATGAGCAGCCCTGTAGCACCTTAGGGTATGTCTACACTACAAAGTTAGTTCGAACTAATGGATGTTAGTTCGAACTAACTTTCATAGGCGCTACACTAGCGCTCCGTTAGTTCGAACTTAATTCGAACTAACGGAGCGCTTAGTTCGAACTAGGTAAACCTCATTTTACGAGGATTAAGCCTAGTTTGAACTAGCTAGTTCGAATTAAGGGCTGTGTAGACCCTTAATTCGAACTAGTGGGAGGCTAATGCTTCCCAGGTTTCCCTGGTGGCCACTCTGGCCAACACCAGGGAAACTCTATTGCCCCCCTCCCAGCCCCGGAGCCCTTAAAGGGCTACGGGCTGGCTACACAGTTTGTGCCAGTTGCAAGGCTGCCAGCACCCAGCCAGCAGACCCTGCACCTGCCACACCATGAGCCAGCCACCCGAGGACACCCAGCCCTCCAGTGCTCCCCAGGACCAGCCTGGCGGCTCCCAGGAGCCTGCCCGGGGGCGCAAAAGGTGGGCGCCCGCTTGGTCAAGTGCGGAGATCGTGGACCTCATCGAGGTTTGGGGGGAAGCCTCCAATGTCCACGATCTCCGCACTAGCCACAGGAACGCGGCTGTCTACGGACGCATGGCTGACAGCCTGGCCGCCAGGGGCCACCAGTGCAGCCGGGAGCAGGTGCGCTGCAAGATTAAAGACATGCGGCAGTCCTACTCCCGGGCCTGCCAGCCAGGGGCCGACCCGGAGGCCTGCCCCCACTTCCACGCCCTGGACCGCCTCCTGGGGGCTCATGCCGTCCCTGCCCCCCGGGACGTGATTGACCCCGGTGCAGAAGGCCTGCTCCTGGAGACGGAGGAGGAGGAGGACGGCTCTGAGAGCCAGGAGCCTGCCGCCAGCCTGCCCAGGACCCGGGACCCCCGAGGCACCCCACAGAGCCGCTCGCCTGTGTCGTCCGAAGCCGGGGAGGCGTCCACCTGTGAGTACCATCGTGCTCCCCTTATGTGTACGGGGGGCTGGGGCGAGAGGGAGCCCTGGGACCATGCGCCTGGGCCTTGCCCACCACGGAGCAGCAGCTGGGGATCCTGCAGGGGCCCTGGCCTTGCAGAGGGGAGCTGGGTTTCACACACCTGGGCCCCTGGGGTAATTGACCGCTGGTCTTGTTGCACCACAGCTGCGGCACCTGGGCCTGCAGGGCGCACCACACCGCCTGCAGCAGCTGCCTGTGCCCGGGCAAGCAGGAGAGCCAGGAATGAGGAGGACTACCAGAGGTGGCACCTCCGGTTCCTGGATCACCAGCTCCACACCCAGGACCACTGGGTCCAGGAGGACCTGAGGCTGCGCCGGAGGAGTTTGGAGGCCCTGGAGGAGCAGGGCCATGCCCTGCGAGGCCACCTCCAGAGCCTGCTCGACCGCTTCCCATTTCCTCCTGCTCCTGCTCCCCCTGCTCCTCCTGCTCCCCCTCCTGCTCCCGCTCCTGCTTCCTCCACACCCCCCGTCCCTCCTGCCCCCCCCTCCACAACCATTTCCGACCGACGCCCCCAGACCCGCAGTGTGGCGAGACGGGAGAGGCAGCCGGACTCCCACCCCTGAGCTTTCCTTTTCCTTCCTCCCTCCCCTTCCCTTCCAGCTCCCTCGTCCCAGGTTTCCCCCTCCCCTCCCCCACCCTCATTCCTCCCTTCCCCCACCCCAGTTATGTGAAATAAACATACGTTTTTGTTTGAAAAACAGGTGTCTTTATTTTACAGTAGGTAGGGAGGGGAAAGGGGAAGGGGGGTAGGGTGGAAGAAGGCCCCAGTGGGGCATGCAAGGGAGAGGTCAGTCCTCCTCCTCCACCAGGAAGCTCTCCCGCAGGGCTTCCCGGATCCGGACGGCCCCCCGCTGGGCTTCCCGGATGGCGGCGGTGCGGAGCTGACCGTAGTATCCAGCCAGGCGGTCAGCCTCAGCCATCCAGGCTGGCAGGAAAGCCTCCCCCTTCCGCTCACACAAATTGTGGAGCACACAACATGCTGCCACCACGGGAGGGATGTTGTGCTCGGCCAGGTCCAGACGGGTGTGGAGGCATCGAAAGCGGGCTTTCAGTCGCCCGAAGGCCCCCTCCACCACGATGCGGGCCCTGGTCAGCCTGGCATTGAAGGCCTGGCGGGAGGGATTGAGGTGCCCCTTGTAGGGCTTCATCAGCCACGGCTGCAGTGGGTAAGCGGCATCCCCCACCAGGCACACGGGCATGTCCACGTCCCCAACCCTGATGTGGCAGTCGGGGAAGAAGGTCCCGTCCTGCAGCCGCTGGCACACGGAGGAGTTGCGGTACACCCGGGTGTCGTGTGCTTTGCCGGACCAGCCCACATTAACGTCCGTGAACTGGCCCCGGTGGTGTCACACGGCCTGCAGGATCACAGAGAAGTACCCCTTGCGGTTCACGTAACGCAGGCATGTCCAAAGTCCGGCCCGCGGGCCAAATGCAGCCCGCGGTCGGATTTAATACGGCCCCCCACTTCTCCCGGCTCCCCGGTGCTTTTTTTAACTGGCGTGCTCAGCGCGCCGCTTCGGGCCGCCGCGGCGGTCCCAAACCCTGCCCCTGCACTCCGCTTTGGGGCTGAGAGTGCAGGGACAGCCCCCGCTTCCTCCCCCTCCCCTGGCTCCCCGGCGCTCCTCTGACTGGCGCCGCTTCCGGCCGCGCCGCCGCCGTCCATGGCGGCCGCTGCGGTCCTAAAGTCCTCCGTGTAGGGCACGTCCGCAGCCCCGCTCCCCCGCTTGGCTATGGGTTCGCCCTGCCCCCGGGCCGCCGTGAGGCCAGCGTGCCCTGCGCTCTCCGCCCGCCTCTGACCCTGCAAGCCCTCTACCTTGGGGCTGAGAGTGCAGGGACGGACTCCGCAGCTGCTGAGATCAGGGACTGCCTTTGAACCAGACCTAGCCTATGTACTGCAGTCCAGATCTCAGTTTCACCCTTCACATTAGTGTAGGCAAGTTTTTTTTTCAATTGAGATGAATACATTGTAAAATCTCAGTTAATGTCAGTTGGTCTAAATCAGTTATAAATATATTTGGACACAACATGTATAGTTGGTGTTATGTCGTTTGCCGTTTGCAATAAACTTTGCATAAAATAGTTAATTTGCATTTAATTTTAATGGTTCAAAGAATGTCAGGCAAAATGGTCGGCCCTCACGCATGTTCACTTCATCAAATCTGGCCCTCTTTGAAAAAAGTTTGGACACCCCTGACGTAACGGGACGCCTGGTGGTCTGGGGCACGGATGGGGATGTGCGTCCCGTCGATGGCCCCACCGCAGTTGGGGAAGCCGAGGGCGCCGAACCCCCGGATGACGGCGTCCGGGTCGGCGAGGCGGACCACCCTGCGGAGCAGCACCCGGTTGATGGCCTTGACCACCTGCGGAGAGAGACACAGCAAAGCGTCAATCAGTGGGGCGCCCAGGTGGCTGGGAGCGTTCGTGCCCTGGCAGTGCCCCGCGCCCCACTCCCGGAAGCAACCCCCCTGGCGGCGTGTAGTACGGCCGGGACAGACCTACCCCTCCGGTGCGGGGCGCTTTCGCCTCCTCCCGCCCCCCCTTTGTCCCTGGGGCGGCCCATCCCCTCCTTGCAGCCTCCCTCCCCCCCGGCTCGGTGGCCGACGAGTGCCGTACCTGCATGAGCACCGCTCCGACGGTGGATCTCCCCACGCCGAACTGGTTCCCGACGGATCGGTAGCTGTCCGGCGTGGAGAGCTTCCAGAGGGTGATGGCCACCCACTTCTGGAGGGGGATGGCGGGCCTCATGTGAGCCACTCACAGAGCTCCAGGAAGGTGTCCCTCCTCATCCTGAAGTTCTGGGTCCACTGTCGGTCCTCCCAGCGCTCCAGGATGATGGGGTCCCACCAGTCGGTGCTGGTGTCCAGACGCCAGACGCGGCAGGGCACGCCGGTGCCGGGGCGCCGCCGCGGCTCCTCCACGGCCCCCAGGGCGGCCAGGCGGAGAGGCAGGGGGCTGACGTGCACCAGGAGGTGCCAGGCAGCCTTGAGCCATTGGTGGCAGGCTTGCAGCAGCAAGTCCAGAAAGTGCACCAGAAGGTGCAGGGCGAGCTGTGGCTCCATGTTGCCACCTGCGGCGGCCCCCCCGAAGGGAAGCACCGACACAGACAGGCACAGAGACCAACGCTTTGCTGTCCCTCGGCGAGGTTGGCAAGCAAGCGGAAAAGCTGAGAACCGGCTGTCCAGGGGGGTCCCTTTAAGCTCGAGCCTCAGATAGCCTCAGACAGCAGCCACACAAAGCAAGTACTGACCTGATGCCCTGCCAGAACCAGTTTCAGCTGCCCTTAAATGCCCCCCTGCGTCCAATCGGTGTGGACGCGCTAGTTCGAATTAGCAAAACGCTAGTTCGAACTAGTTTTTAGTTCTAGATGCGCTAGTTCGAATTAGCTTAGTTAGAATTAGTTAATTCGAACTTAGTTAATTCGAATTAGCGCTGTAGTGTAGACATACCCTTAGAGATTTGCCAAAATACAGGGGGCCCCCAGGGCTGGGAAGTCCAGTACCAGATCTGGCACCCCCCCCCCGCCCAGCACGCAGGGGGCAGCCGCTCTCTGTGGGGCACAGTCCCTCTTCAGGGAGGGCTGGGGGGTGGGGCAGGAGAGCATGGAGACTCACCTGCAGGCTACAGCCTCAGGAGAGCCAGGAGGCAGCAAGCAGCATGAACACGGGTTGGAAGGCTTCAGAGGAGCACGGGGCAGCCGTACAGCTGGACGAAGAAAAGCCACGCTTTGAAGCAGGAAAGCGCCTCTTCCCTCCAGCCGCCTGCTGTGTGGCTGTACAGTGCTCCTCTGAAGCTTTCCAGCCCGTGTTCACGCTGCTGGCTGCCACCTGGTGATTGACAGCTGCCTGTGGGGTGGGGAGGGCATCCGGCCGTGGCTGGGGGATGGAGATCCCGCAAACTGTACAGCCATCAGGAAAAGGTTGCACTTTGAAGAAACCTACCCTGAAGACATTGCATTATGGCCAAAATATATTTCATTGGTGTAGGGGTTCCCCCCTGGTGCGGAGGGGCTTACGTCCGCCCCTTCAGTTTCCACAGTCGTTCGCGACTCAATGTGCTCGGTTTCGCTTTGTTCCGCTCGGCGGTTGGGGGAAGGGGGTCCGGGCCCGCCCTCGCTCCGGACCCCGACCCAGGGCCCTAAGGTAAGGGAAAGGTTCCCCACCTAGCGGAGGGGGTTGAGACCCCTAAACTCCCCCGCTCTCGGGGTCCACGTCCCTGCCCTGGGCCACTTCTTCCCCCACGTCAGCACGTCCCGCCCCCAGGCTCCTGTCCTGGTCCGGCCCAGGGTCGCCAATACCTGGGTCCGTGCGCTCGCTCCCAGGGGAGGTCTGTCTCCTCGGCGTCCTCCCCCCTTGCTGGGTCGTTGCAGCCTTTTGAATTACCCGCCGGTTGCAGGCAGATGACGTCAGTCCCTTCGTCATCCACCGGCCCCCTCTCGGGCCGGCCTCCCTGTGACATCACCTCCCCCGCCTCCTCCTTCCCCCGCCCTCTGACGTCGCCGCTTGCCGGCCCCGGCTCGTCACCCGGCCGGTGCGCCGGCCCCCCCGCTCGGGGAAGACAGATGACTCTGCCAGCCGCGTGGGGGAGTGATCCTCCTCCCCGCGAACGCGGCGTCCCGGCGGCTTCCAGGAGGGGCGGGGCTACCCCGCCACACACCTTCCCCCTTAAGTCTGGCGTCATACTCGCCGTCCCTGTCCCCGGGGTCTCTGCTACACGGGATAGCCAGTCCGCGTTCCCGTTGTTGGCCCCTGGGCGGTGCGTGACTTGGAACTGGTATGGCTGTAGGCTGAGGTACCATCGCAAAATCCGTGGGTTAGTGTCCTTCATCTGTTGCATCCATTGCAATGGGGCATGGTCCGTCACCACGGTAAATTTATCGCCTAGAAGAAAGTATCTCAGTGAGTCAATAGCCCATTTGAGGGCCAATGCCTCCTTCTCAATTGTCGCGTATCCCCGCTCCCGGGGAAAAAGTTTCCGACTAAGATAGAGGATGGGGTGCTCCTGTCCCCCTTCCTCTTGCGTCAGTATCGCCCCCAGTCCCACCTCCGACGCGTCAGTCTGTAAGGTGAATGGCTTGTTAAAATCGGGCTGTGCCAGCACCGGGGCGCGGATCAACCGATCTTTCAGCTCCCGAAACGCGTCGTCACACGCTGGGGTCCACCTCACCCTCTCAGGTTGGCCTTTCCGTGTGAGATCTGTAAGAGGCGCGGCTAAAGAAGAAAAGTTAGGGATGAACAGTCTATAATAGCCCGCCAATCCCAAAAACTGCCATACTTTCCGTTTTGTGGTTGGGGTAGGGTGTTACCATACAGCCTGGACCTTGTCCACTAAGGGCTTGAGCTTCCCTCTCCCCACTGTGTACCCCAAATACGACACCTCGGCCCTCCCGAATTGGCATTTCTTTGGGTTAGCCGTGAGTCCCGCTCCTCTCAGAGCCTCTAGTACCTTTGCAATGTGGTCTAAATGTTTTTCCCAGGACTCGCTGAATATCACGATATCGTCGATGTATGCTGCCGCGTAGTCCTGATGGTCCCTTAAGACTTGGTTCATGAGTCTTTGAAATGTAGCAGAGGCCCCGTGCAGCCCGAACGGCATGTTCTTAAATTGATACAACCCGAAGGGGGTGGTGAACGCTGTCTTGGCCTGGGCCTCTGGCGAGAGTGGGATCTGCCAATACCCTTTGGTCAAATCGAGGGTTGACAAATAGGCCGCCTTCCCGAGGCGCCCCAGTAGCTCGTCTATACGCGGCATGGGGTACGCGTCAAATCGTGAGATCGCGTTGACTTTGCGGAAGTCGATGCAGAACCTTGTTGACCCGTCTGCTTTGGGTACTAGCACAATGGGGCTTCTCCACTCGCTGCGGGATTCTTGGATGACCCCCCACTCCAACATGGCCTGGAGTTCCTCTTTCACCGTACCCCATAGCTTCCGGGGGAGGGGGCGCATGTTATCTCTCACCACTTTGCCAGGTTCCGTTTCGATCTCGTGCTGTACTAGCGAGGTCTGTCCGGGTCGGCTGGTTAATACCGGCCTGAATCGGTCGAGGAGGTGGTACAGCTGCTCTTGCTTCTGCCTGGGGAGCTCTTCCCTGATCCGTATTCCCTCGACCTTCACCTCCGGCTCCCCCCACGGACCCAACTCGATATCGGTGTCCCGAGGGTCGATCAGGAGAGCCTCCCGCGGGTGCCACTTCTTCAAGAGGTTTACATGGTAAATTTGAGTTTCCCGCCGGTTACTATCCACCCGCACCTCATAGTCTACCGGGCCGAGCTTCCTTATTACTACTACTACTACTAAGGCTACTTTTCCCGAAAAAACCCCTGAGTCTGGACACAGCCATAGGAAGTTAAGTTTTTTTCTCACACATATGTCATCTATACATTTTATTTTTACACATTTTCCACGTTAGCTTAATGCAAATACAAGCTTTCATCTAGACCAGAACTCCGAGAACTCCATTCTGGTGGAGTAAGCACTTTTTGTGCAAAAGCATCCGTGCCAATCTAGACGCTCTTTTGCGGAAATACTTTTAACGGAAAAACTTTTCCGTTAAAAGTATTTCCGCAAAATCATGCCAGTCTAGACGCAGCCTGAGTGTTTTGACCTTTTTGTTATTGCAAATGACATTAAGAAAGAGAAGGTGCCAATATTATTAAGTGTTGTAGAGGCTAAGACCTACTCCCTGCTACACAAGAATATCGGGTGCAAGAACACCAGACGTATGCCCTAATCCATTTAGAGCAAGGGTGGGCAATAATTTTGAATGGGGAGTGTAGTGGGGTCTATTTGAGGCACAGGAGACTGGGCGGGCTTTGCCCGTCCACTTTCTAAAAGCCCCTCCCCCAGCCTTGCAGGAGGGACAACTGGACCAGTGTCCAATTAATTACTGGGGACAAATAATGACAAAAGGGGCAAGGAGTGCAGGCTAAACATTTATAATTAGGGAACCGGATGGGGACACCGAGCAGAGAACCCCGGACAGCGCCCACTGCTCCTCAAAGCTGTCGATGGAGCCAGTGGACGCTGCCCAGAGGAACTCTGCCCGGATTCGTGAAACCAGGGAGGAACGGAAATAGGCCCCACAGTCGCAGAGAACCCCCTCGTCTAACATCTTACTCCTGGTGTTGTAGATGGCGGCTTTTGCTAGGGCCAGGAGCAGGTTGACGAGTAGGTCTTGCGACTTTGTGGGGCCATGGAGAGGGTGTGCATACAGGAAAAGGTGAGGAGAGAAGTGCAGCCAGAACCTCAATAAGAGGTTCTGGAGGAGCCGGAATAGGGGCTGCAACCTTGCGCATTCAAGGTAGGCATGCGCCAGGTTCTCCCTCACGCTGCAGAAGGGGCAGGTGTCCGGGATGGGGGTGAACCGCGCCAAGTACACACCCGTGCTCACGGCTCCGTGAAGGAGCCGCCAACTAATGTCCCCGATGGGCCGCGGAATTAAGGTGGAGTACACACTGGCCCATCGGGGTTCCCCACCCTCTATAGATCTTAGATAGTCCCGCCACTTAGAATCGGGGCGGGACACAAGGGTGGGGAAATGCAGAGTGTGGAGCACGAGCGTGTACAGCTGTTCCCTAGGCACAGTTTGAAAAACAGACCGGCTGCAGACTTTGCAGCCGGCTGGGGGTCCATGGGTGGGGAAGCCGGGGGGGCCGGGGGAACAGGGGCCCGATAATAAAGGACAGAGGGTTTGCAGGAGGGTAGGGGCGGGGCAGGGCGTACCCTCTCGCAGGGACCGCTGCAGGAGGTCGAGAGCGGGCCGCGGCAAGGCCGCCTTCACCTCCTGGAGTAAGCGCAGGTGGGTTCGGGGGGGGGGGGGGGGAGCCCCATGGGCCGAGCGAGAGCTCGGGGATCCACCCAGTCCCCCCGTCGTAGTCCAGGAGGTCTCTGACTATGGTGGTTTCTGCCAGGATCAGCCTCCGGCGCACCGAGGGAGACTCCGCCACCTGCACGCACAAGGCTGGATTGTGGAGCAGGGGCTCCGCGAGGAGGTCTGCTCCCTTGGAGGCCACAACGGACCTGGTAGCCGAAAACAGCTTCCAGGTCTGGAGGAGGTCCTGGTAGAATTCCGGCAGCTCTGAAAGGTCTCGCGGAAGACCCTCGCGGACCAGGGTTCAACGTCTGCCCCTCCACGCGGGCCCGGATGTGCCGCAGGTGGCCCGGGACAACCTCGGCGGTCCCCAGCACCTCGGGCCGTAGTGCAGGGGAGAACAGGGTGGCCACCCCGGCCGAGCGAACGCCGAGGTGACTAAAGTACACCCCGTCCCCTCACTCCAGCCACCAGCCAGCCTCGACGGCTGGAGTCATGTGGGTCTCCTGCAGGAAAACCACCGAGTACCCCCCCTCCCGAAGGAAGGAGAGCACCCGGCTCCTGCGGAGACCCGCCCTGCAGCCCCGGGCATTCAGCGTCGCGAAGGTGGTGCAATTCATGATGAGGGCTGGGGTGGATCCTCGCGGGCAGGTGAATCGGCGGCCTCACGCAGGCCCCGCAGCAGGCCGCCCTCCGACCCGAAGGTCAGGAGAGCGTCCCGAAACCTGCGGGTCTGACGGTGGGCCGCGTCGTCCTGCCTACTGGTCCCTCTCCCCTCCTGCAACAAGGCTCTAGTGGCCTGGAGGATGGAGTGGAAGTCCCCCCAGCGCTGGAGGGCGAGCTGCACCTTTCCCTTCGCCCCGCGGTTATCCGCGAGGAATTGGCGCAGCTCGCCCTTCAGCACCGAGGGGGAACCAGGATTCTCCTCCGTCCGGGCCCCCGGATGAAACTCACGGGCCACGGAGACGGACAAACAGGGATCCGATCCCCGACGCGGCGCCGTTACTGCTGGCGCCGCGCTGCCCGCCCCCGACCCCGGCAGGGAAGGAGGCGGTGGAGGGAACAAGGCAGCCCCCAACGGGTTGGGGACCGGGGATACAAAAACGACCCCCGAAGGGCCGCCCGCAGCTAGCGGGAACGAGACGGCCCTCGCGGGGGTGGCACTGGCGGATGTTTGGGGGGGCGGTAGGGACGGATCGGGCAACATGACGGGGACCAGGATGGGAAAAGAAGGGGGGGACGGCAAGGGAGGGGTTACCTCCACGGCAGAGCCGGGGGGAGGAGTAGGTTCAGGGCCGGACAGTGGGTCGGGGACAGGGAATGGGGCAGAGGTGGGGGTAGGAAAGGGATCGGGAACAGGAGAGGACTCGGGGCTGGAGATGGGTTCATAAAGGGCGGAAGCGAGAGTAGGGGGAGGATCGGGACATGGGAGGGAATCGGGATCCTGGACGAGGTCTGGGAAAGGGTCCCCTGTGGCAATCCCACCGGGCTGCGGCACCTCCCGAATGGGAAGTTGGGGGTCGGGAACAGGAAGGGGGCCCGCGCCGACGCCGGGCTCAAGTGGAGAGGCAGGTGTTAATGCCACGGCGTCAGCCTGGATGGCATTTTCTGCTGGGCCCCCAACGGGAAAGGGGGATGACTGCCCCGCCTCGGTAACTGGAGAGGGGGCACCCCCAACCCCGGGACCCGGCCGCTCGGCACCAGCCGTCGCCCCGGAGGGCTCGGCGGCATCCGTTCCGGCGCTCGAGTCGGCCAGGCCAGTGGGTAATATCAGGGGCGCCCCGAGCGTGAGGACGGGGTCAGCCACCTGGGACACGGGATCGGGGAGAGGAGGGGGCGGCGCCATAGAGTCGCCGCCCAGACCGAGGCCCGCTGGCGGAGGGTCGTCCTCCCCCTGGGTGAGCGGGGTCAGACCCAGGGCCTCGATCTCCTCGAAGATGGAGCTAAGCTCCATCCCCTCGGCCCCGGAGCCTTCCCCTCCGGCCGCCGAGGCAACAATTACCTCAGCGGGGACGGAGGGGGGCTCAGTTGGAACCGGGGTCGGGGGGGCTCCACCCGAGGCCTCCTCGTGGAGAAGCTCCGCAGGGGGGACCTCGTCGTCCCCCCTCGCCGCCGCGGCTTCCTCGGCCAGCGCCTCCCGCTGATGCTCGTCGGGGGCGCTCTGGGCAGCGCCGGCCCCCCTCGGGATCTTTTGGAGGGGGGCCTTCCCGCCCTCCTCATCGGAGGGGGGAGATTGAGCCCGCAACCGGCGGGCTTTGCGCTTGCCCCCGACGAGCGTCCAGCCCTCCGAGGTGGAAGTGGAGGGCCGGTCAGCGAGGGCAAGGCCGGGGGGCACTTTTGGGGTTCGGGGACGGCGTTGTGGCAAGGGTGGGGAGGAAGGGGATACCTCCACCCGGGGAGGGCCCTCTCCCTCGCCCTGCGGCAGCCGCGCCACCCTCTCCTCCTCGGGCCCCGCAGAGACAGATCGTGTAGAGGCGGGGCCCGCCTGCCCGCTTGGGCACGTCGGAGGGGGCGCCTCCGGCTCCCGAGCAGGGCCGTCGGTTGGAGGAGGGGCGGCCGCGGAGGCCAGACTACCAGGGGGGCTGGCGGTGGTGGGGCCAATGTCCTCACGGGCCCCGGAGGTCCCGGACGCCTCCCCCGACCGGGCCATGGGACAGTCCCTCCGGACGTGCCCCATCGCCCGGCAGAGGAAGCACCGGGTCTCCCCCGAGGAGTAGTGGACTCGGTAGAGAGCCCCCTGGTAGGGCACCATGAAGGACCCCTCGAGCGCCTCCCCGCCACGCGCCGCCAGCGGCAGCTGCAGCTGTACCTGCCGGCGGAAGGATAGGACGTGGCGGAGGGCGGGGTCCTTACAGCCCAGCGGGAGAGGGCTGATGGTCGAGATGGGCTTCCCCAGGGTGGAGAGGGAAGGTAACAGGGCGGCATTAGGGAGGAAGGGCGGGACGGAGGTGAGCACCACCCGTACGCCCAGGTCCTCCAGAGGTTCGAGGGGCACATGCACGCCTCCCACCGCCAGGCCCCTCTCCACCGCCTCCTGGGCGGCGGCCTCCGAGGCAAGGAAGAAGACCGCCTTGCCGTACATCTTGGAGGCCGCCACCACGGCCGAGGCCCCCACCACCCTCGCCATCGCCCGCACGTAGGTTTCCATGTGGGGCGAGGCGGCAACCAGGAGGCAGCGGATGCCGTGCCTCCTGGTCATGGTGGGAAAGGGGCCCCGGCCGCCAGGGATGGAGCTGGAGGCGGCAGTCGGGGCTGATGACGGGGCACGTGGGGGGGCGGCAGCGGCCACCTGGGCGTACGCTCTGGGGGTCTTGATTGTGTCACCCCCAGAGCTGGTGGAGGGAATAGCAGGGGAAGGAGGGGCTGCGGAGGGCGGGGCGGCTTTGGCCGTGATGGATTTGGCCTTTGGGGCTGGGCTTTTGCCCTTTTTCTTCCCCCCGCCCTTTTTTCCGGCCGAGGTGATGGTTGCTCCCGTGTCTGAGGGAGCGGCGGCCGTGGCGGCGGCGGAGCTCGGGCCTAGGGTCGGGAGGTCAGCCGCAGCGGTTGTCGGGCCTGGTGGTAGCGAGGGGGCCGTGGTAGTGACTGCCTCCATCATGGAAGGGGGGGGTAGGAAGGAGGCACAGATAACAGGAAGGGGAGCAAGGGTTCACCGCTCCTCCCCACCAGACAGCAGGCGAGGGAGGAGGGTGTCTGAAATGGAGGGGGTGGGAGAGAGGGAGGGTGCTGGTTTTGGGGAGGGCAACTGAAGATATGGGGGGGGGGGGAGTTAGCAGCCTCACCTCCCTGCTGAGACTGTAGCAGAGGAGGAGGGCGCTAATACAGGGGCGGGGGCACGCAAGGGAAGGGGAGGGTGGGGGGGCGTATAATTGGGAGGGAAGGGGAGAAGGGGAAAAAGGGGGGGCAACTACTCCCTTCCGCCGACTGGTTGCTGGGAGGGAGAGAACCAAAAGGGGCGGATAGAGCAGGGGAACCGAGGGGCCAGCAACCACTCCTCCCCGCAAGGCTGGAGCGGAGGAGGAGGGTGCCGGCAGGACAGACAGGGGGCAAGGTAACGGGTACAGGGCGGGGGCCGGCTCCTCCGGCTGCACTGGGATACGGGGGGGGGGGGGTTATGGGGCCGTTGGGGAGGTGCAGTGAACAAGGGGGCTAACTAAAAAGGGGGGGCACAAGCACTCAGGGCAGGGAGGGGGCGAGGCAAATCGGGTGGTGCTCAAGGGCTGGGGGGGGCTGGGGGGGTGGGGGGGGATAAAATGGAGGCAAACAACAGCTGGGTGGGGCGGGGCACACACTCTTGGGCTGGCTGGGGCAGGGGCGTGGCAGATGACTTTGGGAGCAGGTGTGGTGGGTAAGTGGATTTGGGAAGGGAGGGAAGGACCCAAACTAAGCTAACAGGGAGGGGCAGGCAGTGGGGGAAAAACCAAGCTGCTGGGGTAGGGTGGGTGACCGGGGGTAAGGGTGGCCCCCCAGCCAGATGTAGCTGAGGGAGGGGGGCCAAGTCCAGAAGAGGGGGGAGGGAGCACACCCACGAGCGCTGTAGGGGCTCGACCTCGCCCACCGCTGCAGCAGAGTCCCAGGTGGAAGGCAGGGCAGCAAACCCCACCAGGGGGAGAAGAGACAGTCCAGATGGTAAGGGGTGGTGGAGGGGGCGTTGGGGGTGGTGGCAGCGGGTGGGGTGGGGGGGCAACTGGACTGGGGGGAGGGCTCTGAGCCTCTCCCCCAGCCCCCCTTTTAACAGTTCAATTCACCACCACCCCGGAGCAGATTGAAAAAGCTCAGTCTGTAAACGAACCCCCTCCACAGTTCTCAGTAGTTTCCTCTTCTCCCCCTCAGCGGGGGGCAGCAGCAGCAGCAGGCAGGCGGCAGTGGAAGGCCTCCTGGTGGTGGGTGCTGGTGGGGTGGTCCTCCTCCTCTGGAGCAGTGGTGGAGGGGAGAGGGAGGGCAGCCGGCAGGCCCCCCCTCTCCCCCCAGGCAGCAACAGCAGCAGGTGGTGGTAGCAGTGGTGGTGGTGGTGGTGGGGTGCAGCGACGTCCGGGGAGCAGGCCTCAGCGGGCGGGCGGGTAGGTAGCTGGGTGGGGAGGGCTCCGGCTGGTGCAGAACCAGGAACCAGCGGGGTGGGAGGAGAAGGAAGAGGGCAGCCCCTGCACCCCGCTGCCTCTCCTCCTTCTCTGGAGTGGAGTGGGACAGGGGAGTGGCTGCTCGCAGAGGAGGAGGAATCTCTCCAGAAGCCATGTTGGGCTGAGGCTAACCCCGCCCTGTTACCTGACTGGAAGCCAAGGAGCGGGCCCAGGGCTATAAAAGCCCAGGCAGCAGCCTCAGTCAGGGCTGAGCCTGCCAAGTGGCTAGAGGTCTTTCCGGGATTTCCAGTCTGGGTCTATTTGAAAACATGGGATGGTGGGCGGGCAAAGCCCGCCCACCTTCTAAAAGCCCCTCCCCAGCCTTATGGGAGGGACACTGGACCCATGTCCAACTAATTCCTTGGGACAAATAATGAATAAAGGATCAAGGAGTGCGGGTTAGAGGTTCAAAATAAGGGAGCCGGATGGGGACACCGAGCAGAGAACCCCGGACAGCGCCCACTGCTCCTCAAAGCTGTCGATGGAGCCAGTGGACGCCGCCCAGAGGAACTCTGCTCGGATTCGTGACACAAGGGAGGAGCGGAAGTAGGCCCCACAGTCGCAGAGAACCCCCTCGTCTAGCATCCTCCTCCTGGTATTGTAGATGGTGCTCTTAGCTAGGACCAGGAGGAGGTTGACGAGGAGGTCTCGCGACTTTGTGGGGCCACGGATAGGGTGTGCGTAGATGAATAGGTGGGGGGAAAAGTGCAGCCAGAACCTCAATAAGAGGTTCTGGAGGAGCCGGAATAGGGGCTGCAACCTGGCGCATTCGAGGTAGGCGTGCGCCAGGTTCTCCCTCACGCCGCAGAAGGGGCAGGTGTCTGGAATGAGGGTAAACCGCGCCAAGTACACGCCCGTGCTCACGGCTCCGCGAAGGAGCCGCCAACTGATGTCCCCGATGGGCCGCGGAATTAGATCGGAATAGACGCTGGCCCATCGGGGTTCCCCACCCTCTACGGGTCTTAGATAGTCCCGCCATTTGGTATCAGGGCGGGACACGAGGGTGGGGAAATGCAGGGTGTGGAGCACGAGCGTGTACAGATGTTGCCTTGGCGCGGCTTGGAAACAGACCGGCTGCAGATTTTGCAGCCGGCTGGGGGTCCAGGGGTGGGGAGGCCGGGGGGGCCCGTGGAACAGGGGCCCAATAATAAGGGACGGAGGCTTTGCAGGAGGGGAGGGGCGGGGTGTACCCTCTCGCAAGGACCGCTGCAGGAAGTCGAGAGCGGGCCGCGGCAAAGCCGCCTTCACCTCCTGGAGTAGGCGCAGAGGGGTTCGGGGGGTGGAGAGCCCCATGCGCCGAGCGAGCGCTCGGGGATCCACCCAGTCCCCCCTGTCGTAGTCCAGGAGGTCTCCGACCATGGTGGTTTCTGCCAGGATCAGCCTCCGGCGCACCGAGGGAGACTCCGCCACCTGCACGCACAAGGCTGGATTGTGGAGCAGGGGCTCCGCGAGGAGGTCTGCCCCCTCGGAGGCCACAACGGACCTGGTCGCCGAGAACAGCTTCCAGGTCTGGAGGAGGTCCTGGTAGAATTCCGGCAGCTCTGAGAGGTCTCGCGGAAGACCCCTCGGGTGGATGAAAAAGAGCTGCCGGTCGTATCGGAGCCCTCGGAGGCGGCGGAGGAAAGCGCGCGCCAAGGTGCCCCATGCCGGACTACCTGCACTAAAGAGGAGTCTCTGCAGGGCCTGGAGGCGGAAGGTCCGGACCTGGCTGCGTATGCAGACCAGGCCCTGACCCCCCTCCTCCAGGGGGAGGGACAGGACCCCTGCAGAGACCCAGTGCAGTCCTGGCCAAAAGAACCCCAAAGCTGCCCTCTGGAGCTTGGCCAGGACCTCCGGGGCCGGGCGCAGGGTGTTGAGCCGGTGCCAGAGCATGGACAGGACCAGCTGATTGAGTACCAGCGCTCTCCCGCGAAGGGAGAGACACCGGAGCAGTCCCGTCCATCTCCGCAGCCGCTCACCCACCCTGGCCTCCAAAACTTGCCAGTTTTCCGGCGGAGAGGGATGCGTGGCGGATAAATAAACTCCCAGATAGAGCAGCGGACCCGCGCTCCACCTGATGGCCTGAAGCGCGGGTGGGAGGGAGCCGGCCCGCCACCCGTCCCCGACCACCAGGCCAGAGCTCTTGACCCAGTTGACCCGGGCGGAGGAGGCTGCCGAGTAGACGGCTTGGCAAGCCTCCACCCGCGCCAGGTCGCCCGGGTCCTGGACCACGAGGAGCACGTCATCGGCGTACGCCGACAGGACCAGCCGCAGCTCCGGCTCCCGAAGCACCAACCCCGTCAACCTCCTACGGAGGAGACAGAGGAAGGGCTCGATCGCCAGAGCGTACAGCTGGCCCGACAGCGGACACCCCTGACGTACCCCCCGCCCGAAGCTGACCGGCTCGGTCAGGGTCCAGTTGAGCCTGACCAAACACTCCGCGAGGGCGTACAGCACCCGGAGAAAACCCACAAACCGGGGCCCGAAGCCGAAGGCCTGCAGGGTGCCCAGGAGATACCCGTGGTCCATCCTGTCGAACGCCTTCTCCTGGTCCAGGGACAGGAGGGCGAACGACAAGCCGTCCCTACACCCGAGCTCTAAGAGATCCCGGACCAAATACAAGTTATCAAATATACTACGGCCCGGGACGGTGTAGGTCTGGTCGGGATGGATCACGTCCGCCAGCACGGACCGCAGTCGCAGCGAGATGGTTTTCGCTACGATCTTGTAGTCCGTGCTGAGGAGCGAGACGGGACGCCAATTCCGTAGGTCGCGGAGGTCCCCCTTCTTCGGCAGTAAGGCGAGCACCGCTCGCCTGCACGACAGAGGGAGGACCCCGCTCTCCAGGGACTCGGCCCAGACGGTGACGAGGTCCGGGCCGAGGACGTCCCAGAACACGCGGTAGAACTCCACGGTCAGCCCGTCCATGCCCGGGGTTTTGTTGTTGGGCATGAGACGGAGGGCTTCCGAGAACTCGGCCAGAGTGAGAGGCAGCTCCAGCCGGTCTCGGTCGCCCGCGCTGACCGTCGGGAGCTCGGTCCAGAGCGCCCTGCAGGCGTCGGCTTCGGTCGGATCCGGGGAGAACAAACTGGCGTAGAAGGCCCTGGCCCTTCCACGCATCTCCACCGGATCCGTGAGGGGGGTGCCGTCCTCCGCCAAGAGGCAGGTGACGTGCTTTTTTGCCCCCCTCCTTTTCTCCAGGGCATAGAAGAAGCGGGAGCCGCGATCCATCTCCCGAAGGAGGTGGATGCGGGATCGGACAAAAGCGCCCCGGGCCCTGTGATCTTCCACGGCTCGGAGCTCCTCCCGCTTCTCCCGGCACGCCTCGCGGAGGAGTGGATCCTCGGGGGCGGACGCCAGGCGCCTCTCAAGCTTCAAGACCTCCCGCTCCAGCTGCTCTATCGCCGCATCCCTCCGCCGGCTGGCGCCCCGGGAGTAGTCACGGCAGAAGAGCCGGGCGCGCACCTTCCCCACATCCCACCATCGCCGCGCCGAGGGAAAGGCGGGCCGCTGCCCCCGCCAGGCCTGCCAGAACTCCCGGAAGGACGCCACGAAGCCCACGTCCTCCAGCAAGCTATTGTTAAAATGCCAATAGGCCGGCCCCAGCCTCTCCGAAGTCAGAGAGGCCTTCACGGACACCAAATGGTGGTCCGTGAACGGGGCCGGCCGGATGCTGGAGGAGTGGGCTCGTGCCAGATGGAATCGTGATAGGTAAATGCGATCCAACCGGGAGTGGCTCGACCGTGTTTTCCCCACCCGGACGTAAGTGAAGGTGGTACTGTCGTCCGGGTGGTGGTCTCGCCAGACGTCCACCAGGGAGTGATGTTCCACGATCTCCCTGAGGACGTCCGCCGCGGCCTGGCAGTTCGCGAGTTCTACACGGTCCCGGTCATCGAGGGTGGTGTTGAAGTCCCCGCCCAGGACCAGGCCCTCGCGAGGATCCAGAGTGCCGAGGAAGGTGGCCGCCTGCCGATAAAAGGTGACCTGGTCCGGGCCCGCGTTCGGGGCATAGACGTTGACCAGGTTCAACGTCCGCCCCTCCACGCGGGCCCGGACGTGCAGCAGGCGGCCCGGGACAACCTCGGTGGTCCCCAGCACCTCGGGCCGTAGGGCAGGGGAGAACAGGGTGGCCACCCCGGCCGAGCGGGCACCGAGGTGGCTAAAATACACCCCGTCCCCCCACTCCAGCCGCCAGCCAGCCTCGACGGCTGGAGTCGTGTGGGTCTCCTGCAGGAAAACCACCGAGTACCCCCCCTCCCGAAGGAAGGAGAGCACCCGGTTCCTGCGGAGACCCGCCCTACAGCCCCGGGCATTCAATGTTGCAAAGATGGTAGGATTCATAATGAGGGCTGGGGTAGATCCTCGCGGACAGGCGAGTCGGCGGCCTCACGCAGGCCCCGCAGCAGACCGCTCCCCGACCCGAAGGTCAGGAGAGCGTCCCGAAACCTGCGGGTCTGACGGTGGGCCGCGTCGTCCTGCCTACTGGTCCCTCTCCCCTCCTGCAACAAGGCTCTAGTGGCCTGGAGGATGGAGTGGAAGTCCCCCCAGCGCTGGAGGGCGAGCTGCACCTTTCCTTTCGCCCTGCGGTTATCCGCGAGGAATTGGCGCAGCTCGCCCTTCAGCACCGAGGGGGAACCAGGATTCTCCTCCGTCCGGGCCCCCGGATGAAGCTCACGGGCCACGGAGACGGACAAACAGGGATCCGATCCCCGACGCGGCGCCGTTACTGCTGGCGCCGCGCTGCCCGCCCCCGACCCCGGCAGGGAAGGAGGCGGCGGAGGGAACAAGGCAGCCCCCAACGGGTTGGGGACCGGGGATACAAAAACGACCCCCGAAGGGCCGCCCGCAGCTAGCGGGAACGAGACGGCCCTCGCGGGGGTGGCACTGGCGGATGTTTGGGGGGGCAGTAGGGACGGATCGGGCAACATGACGGGGACCAGGATGGGAAAAGAAGGGGGGGACGGCAAGGGAGGGGTTACCTCCACGGCAGAGCCGGGGGGAGGGGTAGGTTCAGGGCCGGACAGTGGGTCGGGGACAGGGAATGGGGCAGAGGTGGGGGTAGGAAAGGGATCGGGAACAGGGGAGGACTCGGGGCTGGAGATGGGTTCATAAAGGGCGGAAGCGGGAGTAGGGGGAGGATCGGGACATGGGAGGGAATCGGGATCCTGGACGGGGTCTGGGAAAGGGTCCCCTGTGGCAATCCCACCGGGCTGCGGCGCCTCCCGAATGGGAAGTTGGGGGTCGGGAACAGGAAGGGGGCCCGCGCCGACGCCGGGCTCAAGTGGAGAGGCAGGTGTTAATGCCTCGGCGTCGGCCTGGATGGCATTTTCTGCTGGGCCCCCAACGGGAAAGGGGGATGACTGCCCCGCCTCGGTAGCTGGAGAGGGGGCACCCCCAACCCCGGGACCCGGCCGCTCGGCGCCAGCCGTCGCCCCGGAGGGCTCGGCGGCATCCGTTCCGGCGCTCGAGTCGGCCGGGCCAGTGGGTAATATCAGGGGCGCCCCGAGCGTGAGGACGGGGTCAGCCACCTGGGACACGGGATCGGGGAGAGGAGGGGGCGGCGCCATAGAGTCGCCGCCCAGACCGAGGCCCGCTGGCGGAGGGTCGTCCTCCCCCTGGGTGAGCGGGGTCAGACCCAGGGCCTCGATCTCCTCGAAGATGGAGCTAAGCTCCATCCCCTCGGCCCCGGAGCCTTCCCCTCCGGCCGCCAAGGCAACAATTACCTCAGCGGGGACGGAGGGGGGCTCAGTTGAACCCAGGGCCGGGGGGGCTCCATCAGAGGCCTCCTCGTGGATAGGCTCCTCAGGGGGGACTCCATCGTCCCCGCTCGCTGCCACGGCTTCCTCGGCCGGCGCCTCCTGCTGACGCTCGCCGGGGGGGATCATGACAGCGCTGGCCCCCCTCGGGATCTTTCGGGGGGCCTTCCCGCCCTCCGTATCGGAGGGGGGAGAGGAAGCCCGCGAACGGCGGGCTTTGTGCTTCCCCCGGACGAGCGTCCAGTCCTCCAAGGTGGAGGTGGAGGGCTGGTCAGCAGGGGCAAGGCCGGGGGGCACGTTTGATTTTCGGGGAGGGCGTTGTGGCAAAGGAGGGAAGGAGGGGGATACCTCCACCTGGGGAGGGCCCTCTCCCTTGCCCGGCGGCAGCCGCGCCACCCTCTCCTCCTCGGGCCCCGCAGTGACTGACCTAATAGAGGTGGGGCCCGCCTGCCCGCTCGGGCACGCCAGGGGGGACGTCTCTGGCTCCCGAGCAGGGCCGTCGGTTGGAGGAGGGGCGGCCCGCGGATCCCAGACTACCAGGGGGGCTGGCGGTGGTGGGGCCAATGTCCTCACGGGCCCCGGAGGTCCCGGACGCCTCCCCCGACCGGGCCATGGGACAGTCCCTCCGGACGTGCCCCATCGCCCGGCAGAGGAAGCACCGGGTCTCCCCCGAGGAGTAGTGGACTCGGTAGAGAGCCCCCTGGTAGGGCACCATGAAGGACCCCTCGAGCGCCTCCCCGCCACGCGCCGCCAGCGGCAGCTGCAGCTGTACCTGCCGGCGGAAGGATAGGACGTGGCGGAGGGCGGGGTCCTTACAGCCCAGCGGGAGAGGGCTGATGGTCGAAATGGGCTTCCCCAGGGTGGAGAGGGAAGGTAACAGGGCGGCATTAGGGAGGAAGGGCGGGACGGAGGTGAGCACCACCCGTACGCCCAGGTCCTCCAGAGGTTCGAGGGGCACGTGCACGCCTCCCACCGCCAGGCCCCTCTCCACCGCCTCCTGGGCGGCGGCCTCCGAGGCAAGGAAGAAGACCGCCTTGCCGTACATCTTGGAGGCCGCCACCACGGCCGAGGCCCCCACCACCCTCGCCATCGCCCGCACGTAGGTTTCCATGTGGGGCGAGGCGGCAACCAGGAGGCAGCGGACGCCGTGCCTCCTGGTCATGGTGGGAAAGGGGCCGCGGCCGCCAGGGATGGAGCTGGAGGCGGCAGTCGGGGCCGATGACGGGGCAGGTGAGGGGGTAGCAGCGGCCACCTGGGCGTACGCTCTGGGGGTCTTGATTGTGTCACCCCCAGAGCTGGTAGAGGGGATAGCAGGGGAAGGAGGGGCTGCGGAGGGCGGGGCGGCTTTGGCCGTGGTGGATTTGGCCTTCGGGGCCGGGCTTTTGCCCTTTTTCTTCCCCCCGCCCTTTTTTCCGGCCGAGGTGATGGTTGCTCCCGTGTCTGAGGGAGCGGCGGCCGTGGCGGCGGCGGAGCTCGGGCCTAGGGTCGGGAGGTCAGCCGCAGCGGTTGTCGGGCCTGGTGGTAGCGAGGGGGCCGTGGTAGGGACTGCCTCCATCATGGAAGGGGGGGGGGGTAGGAAGGAGGCACAGATAACAGGAAGGGGAGCAAGGGTTCACCGCTCCTCCCCACCAGACAGCAGGCGAGGGAGGAGGGTATCTGAAATGGAGGGGGTGGGAGAGAGGGAGGGTGCTGGTTTTGGGGAGGGCAACTGAAGATATAGGGGGGGGAGAGGAGTTAGCAGCCTCACCTCCCTGCTGAGACTGTAGCAGAGGAGGAGGGCGCTAATACAGGGGCGGGGGCATGCAAGGGAAGGGGAGGGTGGGGGGGCGTATAATTGGGAGGGAAGGGGAGAAGGGGAAAAAGGGGGGGCAACTACTCCCTCCTGCCGACTGGTTGCTGGGAGGGAGAGAACCAAAAGGGGCGGATAGAGCAGGGGAACCGAGGGGCCAGCAACCACTCCTCCCCGCAAGGCTGGAGCGGAGGAGGAGGGTGCCGGCAGGGCAGACAGGGGGCAAGGTAACGGGTACAGGGCGGGGGCCGGCTCCTCCGGCTGCACTGGGATACGGGGGGGGGGGCTATGGGGCCGTTGGGGAGGTGCAGTGAACAAGGGGGCTAACTAAAAAGGGGGGGGCACAAGCGCTCAGGGCAGGGAGGGGGCGAGGCAAATCGGGTGGTACTCAAGGGCTGGGGGGTGGCTGGGGGGGTGGGGAGGGATAAAATAGAGTCAAACAGCTGGGTGGGGCGGGGCACACACTCTTGGGCTGGCTGGGGCAGGGGCGTGGCAGATGATTTTGGGAGCAGGTGTGGTGGGTAAGCGAATTTGGGAAGGGAGGGAAGGAACCAAACAGAGCTAACAGGGAGGGGCAGGCAGTGGGGGAAGAAACCAAGCTGCTGGGGTAGGGTGGGTGACCGGGGGTAAGGGTGGCCCCCCAGCCAGATGTAGCTGAGGGAGGGGGGCCTAGTCCAGAAGAGGGGGGAGGGAGCACACCCACGAGCACTGTGTGGGGCTCAACCTCGCCCACCGCTGCAGCAGAGTCCCAGGTGGAAGGCAGGGCAGCAAACCCCACTAGGGGGAGAAGAGACAGTCCAGATGGTAAGGGGTGGTGGAGGGGGCGTTGGGGGTGGTGGCTCCGAGCCTCTCCCCCAGCCCCCCTTTTAACAGTTCAATTCACCACCACCCCGGAGCAGATTGAAAAAGCTCAGTTTGTGAACAAACCCCCTCCACAGTTCTCAGTAGTTTCCTCTTCTCCCCCTCAGCGGGGTGCAGCAGCAGCAGCAGGCAGGCGGCAGTGGAAGGCCTCCGGGTGGTAGGTGCTGGTGGGGTGGTCCTCCTTCTCTGGAGCAGTGGTGGAGGGGAGAGGGAGGGCAGCTGGCAGGCCCCCCCCTCTCCCCCCAGGCAGCAACAGCAGCAGGTGGTGGTAGCAGTGGTGGTGGTGGGGTGCAGCGACGTCCGGGGAGCAGGCCTCAGCGGGCGGGCGGGTAGGTAGCTGGGTGGGGAGGGCTCCGGCTGGTGCAGAACCAGGAACCAGCGGGGTGGGAGGAGAAGGAAGAGGGCAGCCCCTGCACCCCGCTGCCTCTCCTCCTTCTCTGGAGTGGAGTGGGACAGGGGAGTGGCTGCTCGCAGAGGAGGAGGAATCTCTCCAGAAGCCATGTTGGGCTGAGGCTAACCCCGCCCTGTTACCTGACTGGAAGCCAAGGAGCGGGCCCAGGGCTATAAAAGCCCAGGCAACAGCCTCAGTCAGGGCTGAGCCTGCCAAGTGGCTAGAGGTCTTTCCGGGATTTCCAGTCTGGGTAGTGAGGACTGAGGCTTGACCTGGGTTGCCTATCTGCTGGGTCCCAGAGACAGACTACTGGCTCCCTGCCTGGGAAGCGGAGGCCTAGTACAGCCAGCCTATCCACCCGGACGCAACAGTGGAGCTACAGGGCCAGCCTGAACCTGTGCCCCAGTGCCTGTCCCGGGATCCGGAGAAGCGGTCTCAGCCATGGCCTCGGCTACCTTGACTGGAGGCGCCGCCGGGGACTTCCACGGACCCTGACCCGGAGGCCTGGCTCAACCGCCCGACCCTGCCAGCACGGGGAGCCCAGCTGAGCCCCCGTGACCTGCAAGTGGCCGTGGACTGGACTGGACCGCCCCGGTGGCACGAGGCTCTCCTGGACTCCCTGCCTCCACCGCCGGACACCCAGGTACCGCCTGAGGGGGAGAACGGAAGTGGCCCAGGGATAGTGGGGGCTGTTAAAGGCCCCTAGGCTGGCGCGTTTTGGGCTGGAGCCCCCGCTGAGCCAAAGCAGCCTGCACTGCTGCCCTAGGGCCCTGGACCAGGGTGCAGTGGAGTGGGTGGGCCTGCGCGCCCCCCCCCCCCGCCACCCACGGATTGGGTGGCAGCCTCCCCCTTCGCCGCCGCCACAGGCGATCTGCCTGCACCCCTCCTGAACAAGGAGCTCCCTGACTCTGAGTGTTTGTCGCCACGCCCTGAACCAAGGGCCTGGCCCCTGGTTTTAAACTGACTGTGTTGGGTTACTGCCACACCCAGCACCAAGGGCCTGACCACCCCTTATAAACTGACGGTGGTGGTTTGTGGCTGTCACCCCCTGAACTAAGGGCTGGACTGTGCCTGGTGAGCTAACGGGGCCGGCCTTAAAGGGGCAGCGCAGTGGGGCGGACTGGCTGCCCACTGAGCCGGAGGAGGAGGAACCCCTCCGGACAGGCAAACCGACTACAAGGGGTTAAAAAACCAGGATCAGGGGCTATTTCCAGGCTGGCCACCTGGCAACCCCTGGACTGCTCTTGCTCCACTCCTTGCTCAAAACCAGCCACCAATTGGTTGGGATAGGGATGAAGTGCAGGCAATTTGGCCCTCGAGCAGGGCAGGGCACCAAAACACAGGGTGCAAACCCAGGCCTTCGAGCAGCTCTGCTCAGGAGCTGGAGGCGCCCCCTCTGGCGTGCCCGAGCAAGCAGGCGGGCCCCGCCTCTACACGATCCATTTCTGCGGGGCCCGAGGAGGAGAGGGTGGCGCGGTAGCTGCCGGGGGAGGGAGAGGGCTCCCCCCAGGTGGAGGTTCCCCTACCCGCCTCTCTCCCTCCCTTGCCTCAACGCCTCCCCCGAAAACAAACTGCGCCCCCTGGCTTTGCCCCTGCTGACCAGTCTTCCGCTTCCACCTCGGAGGGCTGGACGCTCGTTGGGGGAAAGCGCAGAGCTCGCCGTTCGCGGACTCAATCTCCCCCCTCCGATGAGGAGGGTGGGAAGGCCCCCCTCTGTAAGATCCCGAGGGGGGCCAGCGCTGCCGAGATCGCCCCCGACGAGCATCAGCAGGAGGCGCCGGCCGAGTTAGCCGTGGCAGCGAGGGGGGACGATGCCATCCCCCCTGCGGAGCTTATCCGTGAGGAGGCCTCGGGTGGAGCTCCCCCAGCCCTGGTAATAGCTGAACCCCCCCGCAGTCGCCATCGAGGTAAGTGTCGCCTCGGCGGCTGGTGGGGAAGGCTCCGGGGTCGAGGGGATGGAACTGAGCTCCATCTTCGAGGAGATCGAGGCCCTGGGTCTGACCCCGCTTACCCAGGGGGGGTGACGACCCTCCACCAGTGGGCCTCTGTCTGGGCGGCATCTCTGACGCTGCCCCCCCCCCCCCCAATCCTAACCCTATGTCCCAAGTGGCCAACCCCGTCCTCACACTCGGGGTGCCCCTTTCTGTTGGGGGCCTAGTGGAAAACCCCATTCAAGCCGACGCTGTGGCAACAACTCCTGTTCCTCCATCTGAGCCCAGCGTCGGCGTGGGCCCCCTTTCTGTTCCTGCCCCCTCAGTTCCCATTCGGGAGGAGCCACAGCCCGGTGGCACAAACAAGGGGGACCCTTCCCTAGACCCCACCCCAGTCTCTGGTTCCCTTCCCTGTCCCGTTCCTTCCCTCACCCCTGCACGGGCCCTTGGCCCAGACCCTACCCTTTACGAACCCATTTCCAGCCCTGAATCCTCTCCTGTCCCTGACCCCTTTCCTATTATCACCGCCCCCTCTCTTCCCACCCCCACCCCACCGTCCGGCCGTGAGCCCGCCCCCCTTTCCACGCCTCCCGTGCTGCCTGTCCCACCTTCACCGTCCTCCCAAACAACCATTATTGCCACCCCCACGGGGGCCGTCTTGTCCCCGCTAACTGTGAGTGGCCCCCAGGGGGTGGAATTTGTGTCCCCGGTCCCTAGTGCTTTAGGGGCTGCCTTGTTCCCTCCGCCGCACCTTCCCTCACCGGGGCTGTGGGCGGGCAGTGCGGCGCCGTCGCTCTTGGCGCCGTGCCGGGGCTCGGACCCCGGTTTGCCCGCCTGTGTGGCCCGCAAGGTTCTTCGGGGGGCCCAGACGGAGGAAACGTCCAGTGCCCCCTCGGCACTGGGGGACGAGCTCCGCCAGTTCCTCACATATACACGTGGGGCTAAGGGGAAGGTGGAGCTCGCCCTTCAGCGCTGGGGGGACTTTCACTCCAACTTGGGGGCCACAAGGGCCCTCTTGCAGGAGGGGAGAGGGACCAAAGGGTGGGACATCGTGGCCTACCGGCGGGCCCGCAAATTCCGCGACGCTCTCCTCGCCTTCGGGTCGGGGAGCGACCTGTTGCGGGGCCTGCCGGAGGCCGACAATCACCCTTCCTGTGAGGATCCACCCCAGCCCTCATGAATTACACCATCATTGCGACGTTGAACGCCTGAGGCTGTAGGGCGGGTCTCCGCAGGAACCGGGTGCTCTCCTTCCTTCGGGAGGGGGGGTACTCGGTAGTTTTCCTGCAGGAGACCCACATGACTCCAGCCGTTGAGGCTGGCTGGCGGCTGGAGTGGGGGGACGGGGTGTATTTTAGCCACCGCAGCGCTCGCTCGGCCGGGGTGGTCACCCTGTTCTCCCCTGCCCTATGGCCCGAGGTGCTGGGGACCGCCGAGGTTCTCCCGGGCCGCCTGCTGCACGTCCGGGCCCGCGTGGAGGGGCGGACGTTGAACCTGGTCAACGTCTATGCCCCGAACGCGGGCCCGGACCAGGTCACCTTTTACCGGCAGGCGGCCACCTTCCTCGGCACTCTGGATCCTCGCGAGTGTCTGGTCCTGGGCGGGGACTTTAACACCACCCTCGATGACCGGGACCGTGTAGGACTCGCGAACTGCCAGGCCGCGGCAGGCATCTTCAGGGAGATCGTAGACAACCACTCCCTGGTGGACGTCTGGAGAGACTACCACCCGGACGACAATACCACCTTCACCTACATCCAGGTGGAGGACGATCGGTCGAGCCCGTCCCGGTTGGATCACATTTACCTTTCCCATTTCCATCTGGCACTAGCCCACTCCTCCAGCATTCGGCCGGCCCCATTCACGGACCACAATCTGGTGGCCGTGAAAGCCACTCTAAATTCGGAGAGGCTGGGGCCGGCCTATTGGCATTGCAATGATAGCTTGCTGGAGGACGTGGGCTTCGTGGCGTCCTTCCGGGAGTTCTGGCTGGCCTGGCACGGGTGGCAGTGCGCCTTTCCCTCGGCACAGCAGTGGTGGGATGTGGGGAAGGTGCGCACGCCTTCGAGCCCGGGGTGCCTATGTTCGTTATCGTATCCATCTCCTTCGGGAGACAGATTGAGGTTCCTGCTTCTTCTATGCCCTGGAGAAAAAGAGGGGGGCTAAAAGACACATCGTCTGCCTTCTGGCAGAGGACGGCACCCCCCTCATGAATCAGGTGGAGATGCGCGAGAGGGCTCGTGCCTTCTACGCCTCTCTCTTCTCCCCGGATCCGACCGATGCCGATGCCCGCAGGGTTCTCTGGAAGGAACTCCCGATGGTCAGCGCAGGCGACCGGGACCGGCTAGAGCTGCCTCTCTCCCTGGCCGAATTCTCGGACGCCCTCCGTCTCATGCCCACCAATAAATCCCCGGGCATGGACGGGCTGACCGTGGAGTTCTACCGCGTGTTCTGGGACGTCCTCGGCCCGGACCTTACCAAGGTCTGGGCCGAGTCCTTGGAGAGCGGGGTCCTCCCTTTATCGTGCAGGCGAGCCGTGCTTGCCTTGCTGCCCAAGAAGGGGGACCTCCGCGATCTGAGGCACTGGCGTCCCGTCTCGCTCCTCAGCACGGACTATAAAATCGTTGCCAAAGCCATCTCCCTAAGGCTAAAGTCTGTGCTGGCGGACGTGGTTCATCCAGACCAGACCTACACCGTCCCGGGCCGAACCATCTTCGACAACCTCTTTCTGGTCCGGGATCTCTTACAGCTTGGGTGTAGGGACGGTCTGTCGTTCGCCCTCCTGTCCTTGGATCAGGAGAAGGCGTTCGACCGGATGGACCACGGGTACCTCCTGGGCACCCTGCGGGCCTTCGGCTTCGGGCCCCATTTTGTGGGGTTTCTCCAGGTGCTGTATGCCTCCGCAGAGTGCTTGGTCAAGCTCAACTGGACCCTGACCGCACCGGTCAGCTTCGGGCGGGGAGTACATCAAGGCTGTCTGCTGTCTGTCCAGCTCTACGCTCTGGCCGTGGAGCCCTTCCTCCGTCTCCTTCGCAAGAGGTTGACGGGGTTGGTGCTCCGTGAGCCGGAGACGAGGCTGGACCTGTCGGCGTACGCCGACGACGTGCTCCTCGTGGTCCGGGACCCGGGAGACCCGGCGCGGGTGGAGGCTTGCCAAGCCGTTTACTCGGCGGCCTCCTTCGCCCAGGTCAACTGGGTCAAGAGCTCTGGCCTGGTGGTAGGGGCCGGGTGGCAGGCGGGCTCCTTCCCACCCGCACTTCAAGCCGTCTGGTGGAGCGCGGGTCCGCTGCTCTATCTCGGCGTTTTTCTCTCTGCCAAGCATCCCTCTCTGTCGGGAAAACTGGCAAGGTTTAGAGGCCAGGGTGGTTGAGCGGTTGCAGAGGTGGACGGGATTTCTCCGGTGCCTCTCCCTGCGTGGGAGGGCACTAGTACTTAACCAATTGGTCCTGTCCATGCTCTGGCACTGTCTCAGCACCCTGGTCCCGCCCCCGGGTTTCCTGGCCCGTATCCAGGAGCTAATGCTGCGGTTCTTCTGGCCAGGACTGCATTGGGTCTCTGCAGGGGTTCTCCATCTCCCGCTGGAGGCTGTTCTCAGTAGTGACAGATGGCAGAACAAGGAGCAATGGTCTCAAGTTGTGGTGGGAGAGGTCCAGATTGGATATTAGGAAAAACTATTTTACTAGGAGGGTAGTGAAGCATTGGAATGGGTTACCTAGGGAAGTAGTGGAGTCTCCATCCCTAGAGGTGTTTAAGTCTCGGCTTGACAAAGCCCTGGCTGGGTTGATTTAGATGGGATTGGTCCTGCCTAGAGCGGAGGGCTGGACTTGACGACCTTCTGAGGTATCTTCCAGTTCTGATTCTATGATAAGGGGATGGTTGGATGAAATAACATGATCTTGGTAACTAATTGACCATTCATTTCCAGTTGGAAATAGGTCAATGGAGGGATGATAGGAGTTGCTATAGGGAACTTTCTGGGTGTCTGGCTGGTGAGTCTTGCCCACATGCTCAGGGTTTAGCTGATCGCCATATTTGGGGTCAGGAAGGAATTTTCCTCCAGGGTAGATTGGCAGAGGCCCTGGAGGTTTTTCGCCTTCCTCTGTAGCATTGGGCACAGATCACAGCTGAAGGACTCTCTGCATGTTGGGGCCTTCAAAGTATTGGAAGGCTTCAATATCTGAGACATAGGTGAGAGGATTATTCTAAGAGGGGTGGGCGAGATTCTGTGGCCTGCACGGTGCAGGGGGTCAGACTAGATGATCATAATGGTCCCTTCTGACCTTAAAGTCTATGAGTCTATGAGTCCTCCGCCTCCGGGCCCTGCAGAGACTCGTCTTTGATGCAGGTAGTCCGGCGTGGAGCACGTTTGCACATGCCTTCCTTCGCCGCTTCTGAGGGCTCCGATATGACCGGCAGCTCTTTTATTTGAGAGGTCTTCCGCGAGACCTCTCCGGGCTGCCGGCCTTCCACCAGGACCTCCTCCGCACCTGGAAGCTGCTTGCGGCGACCAGGTCCTTGGGAGCCACCTTGGGAGCAGACCTCCTCGCGGAGCCCCTGCTACACAACCCCCATCTATGTGTGCAGGTGGCGGAGTCTCCCTCTACGCGCCGGAGGTTGGTCCTGGCAGAAACCACCAGAGTCGGAGACCTCCTGGACTACCGCCGGGGAGACTGGGTGGATCCTCGGGTGCTCGCCCAGCGCATGGGGCTCTCCACCCTACGTACTCCCCAGCGTGTACTTCAGGAGGCGAAGGACGTTTTGCCGCCCACTGCTCGGTGTTTACCTCAAAGGTCCTGCGAGAGGGTGCACCCCGCCCACCCCTCACCCCCAGCCCTCCCGAACTCTCCATCGGCCCCAAGCCCTGTGTACCTTCCCGACTGCCTCCCCCTCGTCATCTTAGCCGGCTGCACACGATGCAGCCGGTCCCCTTCCGAACCGCGCCAAAGAGTCACCTGTACACGCTCGTGCTTCACACGCTCCACTTCCCCACCCTCGTGTCCCGCCCAGACACCAAGTGGTGGGACCTCCTACCACCAATGGAGGGTGGGGAGCCCCGGTGGGCCAGCCTCTATTAGACCTTGGTTCCACGGCCGACCGGGGACATCTGCTGGAGAATCCTGCACGGCGCGGTGAGCACAGGCGTGTACTTGGCGCGATTCAACCCCACCCCCGACACGTGCCTCTTCTGTGGCGTGAGGGAGATGCTGGCGCACATCTACATCGAGTGCGCCAGGCTACAACTCCTCTTTCGGCTCCTCCAGAACCTCCTTTTGCGTGGCGTGGACTGTGGGGCCTATTTCCATTCCTGCATCCGCTCACGTACCCAGGCAGAGTTCCAATGGGCAGCGTCCACTGTCTCTCTCAAGACCTTCGAGGGGCAGTGGGCGCTGTCCGGGGTTCTCTGCTCAGTATCCCCATCCGGTTCCCTCGTTTTAACCCTTTGACCCTCACACCTGTACCTGTTTTTTCATTATTTGTCCCCAGTAATTAGTTGGTTTTTCCAGATTCTGTGGACCCTCTCCACAGGATGGGGGGTGGTCTTTTAGATGTGGGCGGGCTAATGGATGCCAAATAGACCAAGCTCTGGAACCGACTGTATTACCGTGCTCTGTCTCTGACTTGGAGGTGGCGAGAGGAACCCCTCTTCCACTGAGCATGGCAGGCTGCTGGTCTGGGCTTGTTGTACTTTTTTCCTCCCCTGCACCCCTTCCCTCCACTTTTTGGGAGAGGTGGGGGGGGGGGGCACTGGGGTTGTGGCAGGCAGGCCCTGGCTACATTCTGGGCCAGGTCCCCTCTTCTTTCTTTCTGCCTGCTCTGTCTGCAGGCAGCCTTTCCCCACCCCCACCCCTCAGCTGGCTGCAGGAGCTGCTGGGGGTGTGGGGGTGGACAGGGGGGACTTTGCTGCCTCACCCTGGTGGGGGGAGCAGGACCCCCCATTTTCCATCTTTTTGGGGACTGCCTGGCCCCTTTTTCACAGTTGCAGGCCTGAACTTCACGGTTCCTGCAGCTGCTACTCCCTCTGGAGTGGAGGAGGTAAGGGGGCTGCTTTACAGCAACTCCTGGGGTTCTTAATTCCCCTCCACAAGTTTGTGGGGGGGGGGTGAGTGTTTGTCAGGGGCCTCTTGCCATCTGGGCCCCTAGGTGGCAGCTGGCACAGCTTTTGTGGGGTGTTGGGACTGGGGGTGGTTCCCTCTGCTCCCTGCTGTCTCCCCTGCATTTCTGCTGCTGCTGTTGCTGCTCCCACCCCAGCCTCAGGTGCTGCAGGGGCCATCTCCTTCCTTGGCCCCACTGCTTGCCTCCCCGCCCCTCCCTTGCTCTGGTGGGTCCTGCAGCAGGTACAGAGAGCCTGCCACTCAGGTACCCGTGGGCACACTAGCTTCCTCCCCCCCCCCCCCCCCCGGCCTGAAGTATCTTGCTGCCCCCCTGGTTTCTTGAGCAGGCCCCTCCTCACAGCCTGCATCCCCTCTCCTCTACCCGTGTGCCCATGCCCCCTCTGGCATCTCGTTCGGCACCTGAGCCTCCCACTCTTCTTTAGTTACCCCCCCCCCCCCCCACACACACACACAGACACACACCGTTTCACTTCCCACATGCCTTTCAATGATTGACCCTCTCTCATTCCCAGTGCAGCCGGAGGAGCCGCTCTTACCGTCCTGTGCTGGGAGCTGTATTCCTTACTCCTTCCGTTTTCCCCTTTCTGAACAGTCGCCCTCCACCCCACTTCCAGCCTAGTGGGGGGGGGGGGGGGGAGCGGTGAACCTCCTTCCTCCCCTCCCTCTCCCTCCTCGTTCCCTCCCCTAATTGTTTGTTTGTTTGTCCTTCCTTCCCACCTATAACCACAATGGAGGGGTTGTCCAGCGACACCCCTGCCAGACCTTCCTCGCCCACCCCTAAAAACAAGAACCCCTCTGAGGCTGCCGGGCCCCCCGTCACTATGGTAGAGGGGGCAAAAATGGACGAGGACCCCAGGGGCCTCGACCGCTTCTGCCGCGGCACCTCCAGTCACCTCTAAAGAACTTCCCCTGAAGGGTAGGAAGGGCCGGGGGACCAAGAAGGGCAAGAGCCCCGCCTGGAAGGCAAAACCTCCTGAGGCGAGGGCTCACTCCCCGGCCGCTACCCATCTGCTTGCCGCAGCCCCCCATCTTTCCCGCTCCCCTGTTCCTTCCACCAGCTCTGGGGGCAACGGTGTCCCGGGCCCCAGGGCGTACGCCCAGGTAGCCGCCACCCTCCCACCTGCTGCCTCCCAAGCCGCCTCCCAGAATACCATCCCCGGCGGCCGCGGCCCCTTTCCCACCCTGACCAGGAGGCACGGGGTCCGTTGTCTCTTGGTGGCGGCCTCGCCCCACGTGGAAACCTACGTGCGGGCGTTGGCACGCATGGTGGGGCCCGCGGTTGTGGTGGCGGCCTCTAGGATGTTCGGGAAGGTGGTATTCTTCCTGCCCTTGTCCCCTGGCTCTTCCTCTAATCAGGCCCAGCCCCCTTCTTTCGAGGGATGGGAGCTTACAACAGGGAGGCGCCGAAAGCGTGCTCGGAATTCCACCCCGCCCACTGAGGGGGAGGACAACCTCCCTGCACCTATGGGGATGGACGCTGAAACCGTCCCACCCTCTGAGCCCTCGAACGATTCACAGCACCACGAAGCGGTTGAGGTGACCGCGGCGGTTGCGGGAGAGGTGAACACCTCCCTCCCGGGGTCCCTGCAAGAGGGGGCATCTGTGGAGGATGCTCCCACTGTTCCCACCTCCGCTGAGGGGGCAGCCGCTGACCTTGCCACCGACAAAGATCACCATCTGGTGGGGGGAAGCGGGCTCGCCTTCCTCTCTCAGGATGTGGAGGCTTTGGGGCTGACCCCGGCTGCCTCAGAGGGGGATCCTCATGTCCTGGAAGGACAACAACAGACCTCTCCTTCCCCTTCAGACTCGCTGCTGTCCCTTCTCTCTGCCTCTGAGTTGCCCCAGGGTGCGACCGTCTGCCCGGCCATCGGCAGCGTTTCGGCCGCGGCCACCGAAACCCTTGAGGCTCTCAGCGGAAGGGAGGTCCCGTTAATATCCATCACCCCCGGTGCCGAGGACTCTGGTGCTGCACTCTGTGGCACTGGAGCCCAACACTGGGGAGAGTACCACTACCCCTACCATTGCCACGGATTCTCTGCCCTGCGAGGAGGCACCGCATCCCGATGCCTCCTCCGCTGAGGCTTCTTGCCCTCTTCCTTCTCCTGCTCCCTGTTCCAACCCTCTCCCAACTGAGCTTCCCGCCCCTCTTCCTCCTTCCACCTGTCCTTGTCTTTTCCCCAATCCTTCACCTCTTCCTCCCCCTACTCCCCTTCCTCGTCTCCCTCCCTTTCCTGATCCCCTGCCTGAACTCTTCTCTTCCCCTTACTCTGTTACTGCCGCCCCTGGGGTTGCCACGTTTACTCTAGACGTTGGCCCCCGGGAGGCAGTTTTCATTTCTCCTGCTCCCAGCACATCTGGGGCCGGTCTCCCTCCGCTACTGTCCTCCCAGAAGGGACCTCAGACACCCCACAACCTGGTGTCGATGGGTCACGGGACTCAGGGAGAAGTCTGGCCCCAAGGCGTTGGAGGGCCCGAGTCCCTGATGCCAGATGCGCTGAAGGGCGAGATGCGTGATTTCTTGGAAGACATCCGAGGCTCCAAGAACAAAGTCGCTCTCGCCCTTCAGCGCTGGGGAGATTTTCATCTCATCCTACAAATAGTAAGGGCCCTCCTGGGGGAGGGTAAAGGGACCGGGCGGCGGGAGGCCACAGCTTACCAGCGGGTCCGGAGCTTCCGAGACGCCCTGCTCGCTTTTGGGCACGGTCACGGTTTGCTGCGAGGCCCAATGGGAGCCGCTGGCACTCCTGTCAATAAGGATCTTCCCCAGCCCTCTCGATGCCGGCGCTCATCATTGCCACTCTAAACACCCGGGGCTGCAGGTCCAGCCTCCGTAGGTGTCAGGTACACTCTTTCCTTCGGAAGGGGAGGTACTCTGTCGTATTCCTCCAGGAGACCCACGCAGCTCTGGCCGCAGAGGCTAGCTGGCAGCTGGAGTGGGGGGACAGGGTTTATTTCAGCCACCTGTCGGCCCGTCAAGCCAGGGTGGCTACCCTGTTCTCCCCAAACATGCAGCCCGAGGTGCTGGGGACTGCCAAGGTCGTGCAGGGTCGCCTGCTGCATCTCCGAGTTCGGATGGAGGGGCTGACACTAAATCTTGGCAACATCTACGTCTGGCGTGACCTCCACCTGGGTGAGGAAACGGTTTTTACCTACGTCCAGGTGGTGGGTCATCGGTCTTTCCACTCCCGGTTGGACCGCATTTATCTGTCTTGCAATCATCTCTTCCGGGCCCATTCCTCCGGCATTCGGCCGGCCCCGTTCTCGGACCACCATTTAGTGGCCCTGAAAGCCTCTCTTTCTTCGGAGAGGCCGGGGCCGGCCTACTGGCATTTCAATAACAGCCTGCTGGAGGACGTAGGCTTCGTAGCGTCCTTCCGGGAGTTCTGGCTGGCCTGGTGCGGGTGGCGGTGTGTCTTTCCCTCGGCACGGCAGTGGTGGGATGTGGGGAAGGTGCGCACGCGGTTCTTCTGCCAGAACTACACCCGGGGGGCCAGCCGGCGGAGGGATGCGGTCATAGAGCAGTTGGAGCGGGAGGTTTTAGAGCTAGAGAGGCGGCTGGCCACTGGCTCCGAGGATCCGTCCCTCTGCGGAGCGTACCGGGAGAAGCGGGAGGAACTCCGGGCCCTCGAGGACCTTCGAGCCCGGGGTGCCTTTGTTCGTTCTCGTATTCATCTCCTTCGGGAGACGGATCGAGGTTCCTGCTTCTTCTATGCCCTGGAGAAAAAGAGGGGGGCTAAAAGACACATCGTCTGCCTTCTGTCAGAGGATGGCACCCCCCTCATGGATCCGATGGAGATGCAGGAGAGGGCTCGTGCCTTCTACGCCTCTCTCTTTTCCCCGGATTCGACCGACGCCCACAGGGTTCTCTGGAACGAACTCCCGACGGTCTGCGCGGGCGACCGGGACCGGCTAGAGCTGCCTCTCTCCCTGGCCGAGTTCTCGGAAGCCCTCCATCTCATGCCCACCAATAAATCCCCGGGCATGGACGGGCTGACCGTGGAGTTCTACCGTGTGTTCTGGGACGTCCTCGGTCCGGACCTTGCTGAGGTCTGGGCCGAGTCCCTGGAAAGCGGGGTCCTCCCTTTATCGTGCAGGTGAGCGGTGCCTGCCTTGCTGCCCAAGAAGGGGGACCCCCGCAATCTGAGGAACCGGCATCCCGTCTCACTCCTCAACACGGACTATAAAATTGTCGCCAAAGCCATCTCCCTAAGGCTGAAGTCTGTGCTGGTGGACGTGGTTCATCCAGACCAGACCTACACCGTCCCGGGCCGTACCATCTTCGACAACCTTTATTTGGTCTGGGATCTCCTAGAGCTAGGGTGTAGGGACGGTCTGTCGTTGGCCCTCCTGTCCTTGGTTCAGGAGAAGGCGTTCGACTGGATGGACCACGGGTACCTCCTGGGCACCCTGCGGACCTTCG
Organism: Pelodiscus sinensis; assembly: GCF_049634645.1. NCBI lineage: Eukaryota > Metazoa > Chordata > Testudines > Trionychidae > Pelodiscus > Pelodiscus sinensis. The sequence continues at coordinate 3,195,402 of NW_027465857.1, read as the reverse complement.
GCTTCGGGCCCCATTTTGTGGGGTTTCTCCAGGTGCTGTATGCCTCCGCAGAGTGTTTGCTCAAGCTCAACTGGACCCTGACTGCACCGATCAGCTTCGGGCGGGGAGTACATCAAGGCTGTCCGCTGTCAGGCCAGCTCTACGCTCTGGCCATCGAGCTCTTCCTCCCTCTCCTTTGCAAGAGGTTGACTGGGTTGGTGCTCCGTGAGCCAGAGATGTGGCTGGTCCGCTTTGCCGGAGAACTGGCAAGGTTTAGAGTCCAGGGTGGCTGAGCGATTGCCGAAATGGACAGGAGTGCTCCAGTGCCTTTTCCTGCATGGGAGGGTATTGGTGCTTAACCAGCTAGTCCTGTCCATGCTCTGGCACCGTCCTCCAGCTCCAGGCCCTGCAGAGGCTCCTATTTGATGCAGGTAGTCCAGCGTGGAGCACACTGGTGCTCGCTTTCCTTCGCCGTTTCCGAGGGCTCCGATATGACCGGCAGCTCCTTTATTTGAGAGGTCTCCCACAAGACCTCTCCAAGCTGCTGACCTTCTACCAGGACCTCCTCCGGGCCTGGACGCTGCTAGAGGCGACCAGGTCCTTGGGAGCCACCGTGGGGACAGACCTTCTCCCAGAGCCCCTGCTACACAATCCCCATCTATGTGTGCAGGCAGCGGAGTCCCCTTCTGTGCGCCGGAGGCTGGTCATGGCAGAAGTCACAAGGATCGGAGACCTCCTGGACTACCACCGGGGAGACTGGGTGGATCTTCGGGCACTCGCCCAGCGCATGGGGCTCCACCCTACGTTCTCCCCAGCGCGTACTTCAGGAGGTGAAGGACGCTTTGCCGCCCACCGCTCGGGTTTATCTCAACAAGGTCCTGCGAGAGGGTGCACCCCGCCCGCCCTATCTATCCATCTGCCCCAAGCCCTGTGTGCCTTCCCGACTGCCTCCCCCTCATCTTAGCTGGCTGCACGCGATGCAGCCGGTCCCCTTCCGAACCGCGCCAAAGAGTCACCTGTACACACTCGTGCTTCACACGCTCCACTTCCCCACCCTCGTGTCCCACCCAGACACTAAGTGGCGGGACCTTCTACCACCAATAGAGGGTGGCGAGCCCCGGTGGGCCAGTCTCTAGTCCACCTTGGTTCCACGGCCCACCGGGAACATCAGCTGTAGAATCCTGCACGGAGCTGTGAGCACAGGCGTGTATTTGGCATGGTTCACCCCCATTCCCGACACTTGCCCCTTCTGTGGCAAGAGGGAGAACCTGGCACACATTTACATCGAGTGCGCCAGGTTCCAGCCCCTCTTTTGGCTCCTCCAGAACCTTTTGTTGAGGTTCTGGCTGCATGTCTCCCCTCCCCTGTTAATTTACGCACACCCCATCCGAGGCCCCACAAAGTCAAGGGACCTCCTGGTCAACCTCCTCCTGGCTATCGCCAAGATGGTAATTTATAAGACCAGGGAGAAGAGGTTGGCCGGGGGAAGGGCCTGCGACTGTGGGGCCTATTTCCGTTCCTGCATCCGCTCACGTATCCCGGCAGAGTTCCACTAGGCGGCGTCCGCTGGCTCTCTCGACCTTCAAGGGGCAGTGGGAGCTGTCCGGGGTTCTCTGCTCGGTATCCCCATCCGGTTCCCTCGTTTTAACCCTTTGACCCTCACACCTGTACCTGTTTTCCTTTTATTTGTCCCAAGTAATTACTTGGTTTCCTGGGCTCAGTTGACCCTCCCCATAGGCTGGGGGGAGGTCCTTTAGATGTGGACAGGCTAACGCCCACCTCCCAGATTCCAATAGGCACACCTGCTATGTCACACTATAGCAGTGGTTCTCAACTCGTTTCAGTCCTTGGACCACCAGGCCAATCAAAAAATGTTTGTGGATCACCTCCTTTTTGAGACTTGATTTTAAAAAGAGCAGACCATGACCACTTTGGTTTGAAATTTATTTCTTACTAATAGATTTTTGGATTCTCTTCTCACTGACCAGCTTTTCAATGTTTGAAGTGGTACTTGATCATGTCGTTTCAGACCTGATAACTGCTGCTCAAAATAATCTTGATCCTTTTGCAAAAAGTTGGGGTGACATTTTTGAGATGGAGTTTCAGCTTAGCCGGCTTCATAGTTATTCCCCAAGACTTTGAAACAAATAACAGACTATGGCAAATCCACGCCTTCTTTTTCTTAACAAGTGACGCCGAATTTGATGTAGTCCTCTGAATACTTGTGCTTGACATTTCTTCCCGGCATTGACATTATAAACAAACTACACCACACCTGTAAAACAGCACATGTAGCACAGGACGAATGACACAGCAACCACTCGCACGACGGCGGCAGCTACACTGATGCTCAGAGCCTCAGATGGAAGTTACTGGCAACACAATGTGGTTGCGTCCTAGGTGACGCTATCGATGATGTGCCGCGTGCTTGTGAACATGGCGTAAAACAGCCTAATGGTGGTGCCTGCTCACGCCATGTGACCTTGGACAATGTTCCTGTGGACCACCAAAAAAGTCACCATGGACCACCAGTTGAGAACCACAGCACTATAGTATCCCTAGGGAGTCCCTGGGAAGACAAGAAGAAAAAGCCTCCAGACCCTACATCAGTCTTTCACTGTAATTATCTTTGATTGGGAAATCATTTGCAGATAACGGCCGTGGGAACTTCCCCTGTGGCTGGGAAGCTGAGCCGCAGCCCGCCCGGCTCCCGGTGCGCGTCCGCCGAGGGCGGGCACGGGGGTGGCCGGGCCAGATGAGGCGGGAGCGCGCGCGCTGACGCCGGAGGGGAGGCGCGCCGGCAGTGGGAGGGGGGCGACCTTGGAGGCTGGCTCCCGCAGGGTTTGGGGCCGGGCGTGGGGAGACGCCGCCCCAGGAAGCCTGGAGCCCCTCCGGGGGTCCCTGGAGGCAGGGGATCGAAGACGCCCGCAGCGACGGGTTGCTGACAGGGCCGGACCCTACGGTGGAGGACGGACTCCTCCAGCGCCGAGCGACCGAGCCACGGTAGGTCACGGGGACCCCACGAGAAGGCCAGCAGGGGGGAGGAAGCAGCCCCGGGGCAGGACCCTTTTGGCAGCCGTGGGTGGACGCCTTTCGGGAAGGAATCCTATGTCCACCGCACAGGGAGCAAGTAGACCCCTGTGCTTAGGGCCCCGGGCTGGGACCCGGTGGAGAGGGTGGGCCCGGGTCCCCCTCCCCCCCCTCCCCCCTCCCGCCATCGTCGGGGGTTGAAAGTTGCTCCAGCGCCAGCGAGCAGGAACCCACAGCGGAGACTGCGAGGAGAAGCCCTGCACAAGGGGACAGGAGACCCCTGGGTCCGCAGATCCCCCGGACTCGGCCGAGTGGGGTGATCGTGCCCAAAGACGCCAACCCAGACCAAACTCCGGGACCAACAGGCCGGGGGGCTGTCTACGGGGTTTGCCGAGCCCCCCTCCTGGGTCCCCTGGAACCATCCCGGAGAGGGCAACGGTTCATTATGGTAGTGATTGACTATGCTACCCGATACCCCGAGGCCATCCCCTTGCGGAACACGCGGGCCCCGACCTTCGCAAACGAGTTGTTGGAACTGTTTGCCCGAGTCGGCTTCCCAAAGGTGATCCTGATGGATCAGGGCACCAATGTCACGTCCAGACTGCTAAAGGAGTTGTGCACGCTCCTCAAGATAGACATTGCGGACCTCGGTGTACCACCCGCAAACTGACGGGTTGGTCGAGAGGTTTAACCGTACCCTAAAGGGCATGCTAAAACGGGTGGTACAAGATGACCCTCAGGAATGGGACCACCTGTTACGGCACTCTTATTCGCAAGGTGCCCCAGGCCTCTACGGAATACTCCCCCTTTGAGTTGTTGTACGGGCATCAGCCCCGGGGGATACTGGACATCCTGAGGGAGGATTGGGAGGCGCAGGAGATGAGGTGCCAGAGTACGGTCCAGTATGTGTTACAGCTCCGGGAGAAGCTCCGGCAACTAGGGGGCTACGCAAAGCTGAACCTTTTGAAGGCCCAGACCTGCCAAGCACACTACTACAACCGAGCAGCCCAGGTACGCCAGTTTGAGCCCGGAGACCGAGTTCTGCTCCTTCTGCCCACGAAGGAGTCTAAACTCCTGGCCAAGTGGCAAGGGCCATATGAAATAGTCTGCAGGGTGGGGGACGTCGATTATGAGGTGTGACTGTCTGGACGCTGGCGAGACACCCAAATATTTCATGTCAATCTCCTTAAGAAATGGGTGGCTCACGAGGGGTTCCTTCTCGCCCCCCAGGCGCAGCCAGAAGACGATTTAGGGCCCTCGCGGGAGGACTGCACGACAAAAGGCACCATAGCGGTGGGAGACAACCTAAGGGAGGATCAACGGCAGCAGGTGGAGGCTCTGCTCGGGAAGTTCCAACACGTTTTGACAGCCATCCCGGGACAGGTGAAGATAGGGAAGCATCGTATCATCACGGAGGCTGGACGAGTCGTCCGAGAACCCCACCGACTCTTGCCACGGAAGGTATGGGAGACCGTCCGGCAGGAGATCCACCAGATGCTACAATAGGGAGTTACTGAGGAGTCGCAGCGCGACTGGCGGAACCCTATCGTGCTAGTCCCCAAGAGCGATGGCACGACACGGTTCTGCATTGACTTCCGCCGGGTGAACGCTGTCTCGCAATTTGATGCTTACCCGATGCCCCGAGTGGACGAGTTGCTGGAGCGTCTCGGAAGAGCCTGGTATATATCCACTCTCGACCTGTCAAAGGGATACTGGCAGATTCCCTTGGAGCCTGCCGATCGGGAGAAAACAGCATTTGCGACGCCCTTTGGGCTCTACCAATTCCGGAGGATGCCATTTGGGCTACACGGAGCGGCGGCCACCTTCCAACGGGTAATGGACAAAGTATTAGCTCCCCACAACCGGTACGCCGCTGCGTACATTGATGATATTATTATTTATCGCCTAACATGGCAGGAACACCTCGCCCAGCTGGAGGCGGTGCTCCGGTCATTGCAGGAGGCAGGCCTGACAGCCAACCCCAAAAAATGCCACATTGCCCAGAAGGAAGTGTCGTACTTGAGGTACACAGTGGGAGGAGGCAAGTTGAAACCGTTAATGGATAAGGTGGTAGCCTTGTGGGATTATCCCAAGCCCACAACGAAACGACAGGTCCGCCAATTTCTGGGCCTAGCCGGGTATTATAGGAGGTTTGTCCTGAATTTCGCGACAATCGCGGAACCCCCACTGAGTTGATGAGGAGCGCGAAACCCACTAAAGTGCAGTGGACCCCCCCAGGCTGAGCAGGCCTTCCAGGAGCTAAAGCGGAAGCTGACCCAGGCCCCAATCCTAGTCCAGCCCGATTTTGAAAAACCGTTTCTCTTGTACACAGATGCCTCCGAGTGTGGTCTAGGAGCAGTATTAGCACAGGAACAACGGGGAGAAGAGCACCCGGTGCTGTACTTAAGCCGAAAACTCCTGCCACGCGAAAAGAACTACGCGACTATCGAAAAAGAAGCCCTGGCCGTCAAGTGGGCGATAGAGGTACTATCTGTAGGGCAATAAATTTAAATTGATTACCGACCACGCCCCCCCTTGTCTGCCTCAATTCTATGAAAAATACTAACCCTCGCCTTATGCGGTGGTACATGACATTACAGCCGTATCGGTTTGACGTGGTGTATCGAGCAGGGGCCAAAAACCAGAACACTGACTTCTTCTCGAGGGTATATGAGCCCAGGGAAGAAGTACCTGGTTCCACTTTAAGGGGGGGGGGGGGGTGACGGGCAGGAGGCGGCCCGCATAGAGGAACACGAAGGGGGGCTGGGAGAGGCAGCACCCCCGGCCGCGGTGTCCGGCCAGCGGAAGCCGGCGCGTGGCAGATACTGGCCGTGGAAACTTGGAACATGGAAACTCCCAGATCCTGCAGCCGGCTGGGGGTCCAGGGATGGGGAGGCCTCCCCCGGAGTGGGGTTGGAGCACACTGGCTGCTGGTCCCACCCCCCAGGGACTAATCAAGTACCTGATATCTAACCGCGCCAAGAGAACATCTGTACATGCTCATGCTGCACACATTACATTTCCTCACCCTCATGTCCCGCCCCGACACCAAGTGGTGGGACTATCTAACACCTGTGGAGGGCGGGGAACCCTGCTGGGCCAGTGTATATTCCACCTTAATTCCACGGCCCATCAGGTACATCCAGTTGCGGCTCCTTCACAGAGCCATGAGCATGGGTGTGTACCTGGTGCAGTTCACCCCTATCCCAGCCACTTGTCCTTTCTGCGGCGTGAGGGAAAACTTGGCGCAAGCGTACCTTGAATGCGCCAGGTTGCAGCCCCTATTCCGGCTCCTCCAGAACCTCTTACTGAGCTTCTGGATGCACTTTTCCCCTCACCTTTTTATTTATACACACCCCATCCATGGCCAGACAAAGTCGCAAGACCTCCTTCTTAACCTCCTCCTGGCCCTAGTGAAAGCTGCTATATACAGCACCAGGAGGAGGATGCTGGACGAGGGGGTTCTCTGCGACTGTGGGGCCTATTTCCGTTCTTCCCTAGTTTCACGTATCCGGGCAGAGTTCCTTTGGGCGGCGTCACTGGCTCCAGTGACCATTTTGAGGAGCAGTGGGCGCTGTCCGGGGGTCTCTGCTCGGTGTCCCCGTCCAGTTCCCTTTTTTTAAAGCTGTGATCCCCCCCCCCCCCCCCACCTTGATCCTGTTTTGTCATCATTTGTCCCCCGACATTCATTGGACCCTGGGTCTAGTCATCCCTCCCACAAGGCTGGGGGAGGGACTTTGAGAAGTGGGCTACGCCCACCCACCCTTCCCATGATTTCAAATAGGCCCCACTACATAGCACAGCTTTACAGGTGATTAATCAGCCCCACCCAGTCAGCAGCTCAGGGCTCCCTGCACAGAGCTGACTAACTGGGTGGGGCTGATTAATCACCCGTGAAGCTGTGCTGCCTCACAGTTTAAAGGGAACACTGTTTCAGACTGTCACGGGGTAGTTCCTCTGGGTATGTCTACACTACCACCCTAGTTCGAACTAGGGTGGTAATGTAGTCAACCGGAGTTGCAAATGAAGCCCGGGATTTGAGGAGTAACGGTAGTTCGAAATAGGAAGCCTAGTCCGAACTACCTAGTTCGTGCCGCGTGTAGCCGCGCGGCATGGAGTCCAAACTAGCGGACATTTAAAAATGGCGGCGCCTGGCAAGATGCAAATGAAGCCCAGGAACGTCAAATCCCGGGCTTCATTTGCAACTCCGGTTGACTACATTACCACCCTAGTTCGAACTAGGGTGGTAGTGTAGACATATCCTCTGTCCCTAACAACAATTTTTTTTTTCTCTAGTCTCTTGGGGACTCGATTCCGCACCTCTACACTTCCCCTCGTAGCAGGGGGATGGGAGGAATCCCTTTAACTGCCCACATTCTCCACCACGTGTTGCAGGGTAGTTCTCCTGTCCCTCATCCAGGGGGCACTGTTGAGCCCCTGGGCCTCGTGGCACCACACCCCGCATCTTCTGCAACCCTGGACTCCCTCTTCCCCAGGGCAATGTAGCCTAATGGCCAGAGTCTCTAGCACTGCCCCTTCATCAGGGCAGTGTGGCCTAGCGGCCACAATCTCTAGCAACGCCCTTTTCACTGGGGCAATGTGGCCTAGCAGCCAAATCAGAAGTCAAGGTGCAGCATCCCCTTGGGGAATAAGGAGGTGGGGTAGGGGGACCCGGGCCCTCCCTCTCCACTGGGTCCCAGCCCAGGGCCCTGTCAGTGGAGGGTGCATCCTGCCACTAGCTCAGCAGGAAGTCTGCCCGAAATACGCTAAGCTTCTTGGGGGGGGTCCAGTTCCCCGCCCTGGGCTACTTCCTACCCTGTCAGGATTGCTGACGTCTTCCTGTCTCACAGACCTATACAATAGTGTTCAGAGAATAACGGCTTGATAGACAAGAAGTTTGGTGTCTGTTCGAATGTCGTGATCTTCAAAAACCCTGTGCCGTAAGGGAGCAAAGGTTGCAGTGGCACAGCTCAGATCATGTTGGATTTCACATCAATATCTGCCTTGGATGAAAAATAACTTCCCAGGTAGAGAAAATGATTGACATTCTCATAGACTCATAGACTTTAAGGTCAGAAGGGACCATTATGATCATCTAGTCTGACCCCCTGCACAGTGCAGGACACAGAATCTCACCCACCCCTCCTAGAATAATCCTCTCACCTATATCAAAGATATTGAAGCATTCAAATACTTTGAAGGACCCAACATGCAGAGAGTCCTTCAGCTGTGATCTGTACCCCATGCTACAGAGGAAGGCAAAAAACCTCCAGGGCCTCTGCCAATCTACCCTGGGGGAAAATTCCTTCCCGACCCCCAATATGGCGATCAGCTAAACCCTGAGCATGTGGGCAAGACTCACCAGCCAGACACCCAGAAAGTTCCCTATAGCAACTCCTATCATCCCTCCATTGACCTATTTCCAACTGATAATGAATGGTCAATTAGTTACCAAGATCCTGTTATTTCATCCAACCATCCCCTTATCATAGAATCATAGAACTGGAAGAGACCCCAGAAGGTCGTCAAGTCCAGCCCCCCGCTCTAGGCAGGACCAATCCCAACTAAATCAACCCGGCCAGGGCTTTGTCAAACTGAGACTTAAATACCTCTAGGGATGGAGACTCCACTACTTCCCTAGGTAACCCATTCCAGTGCTTCACTACCCTTCTAGTAAAATAGTTTTTCCTAATATCCAATCTGGACCTCTCCCACCACAACTTGAGACCATTGCTCCTTGTTCTGCCATCTGTCACTACTGAGAACAGCCTCTCTCCATCCTCTTTGGAACCTCCCTTCAGGAAGTTGAAGGCTGTTATCAAATCCCCCCTCACTCTTCGCTTCTGCAGACTAAACAGACCCAAGTCCCTCAGCCTCTCCTCATAAGTCATATGCTCCAGCCCCCTAATCATTTTGGTTGCCCTCCGCTGGACCCTCTCCAATGCTTCTGCATCCTTTTTGTAGTGGGGGGCCCAGAACTGGACACAATACTCCAGATGTGGCCTCACCAAAGCTGAATAAAGGGGAATAATGACATCTCTGGATCTGCTGGCAATGTTCCTCTTAATGCACCCTAATCTGTCCCAAGTGCAGGACTCTACACTTGTCTTTGTTGAATCTCATAAGATTTCTAGTGGCCCAATCCTCCAATTTGTCTAAGTCACTCTGGATCCTATCTCTGCCCTTAAGTGTATCTACCTCTCCCCCCAGCTTAGTGTCATCTGCAAACTTGCTGAGAGTGCAATCTATCCTCTCATCCAGATCCTCTCCAGTGCCTCTCCATTGATTTTAATAGACGGGGTGCATGGTACATGATTTGGAGACGGCTGATGGAGCACTTTGGTTTTCTTGATGTTGAGGGTGAGACCAAGACATGTGTAAGCATCAGCAAACACGTTTAAGATGACTGAAGCTGTTTCTCAGAGTGGGCAAAAACTGCACTGTCATCACCATACTGATGTTCTGCGACAGATGTGGTGGAAATCTTACTCTTAGCTTTCAGACTGCTAAGCCTAAACAGCTTTCCATCCATTCTGTGGGGGGTGCGTCTACACAGCACCTGAAACTTGAAATAAATACACAATTTGCACTATGCAAATTGCATAGCTTATTTCGAGTCTATTTCGAAATAGCTTATTTCGTCATTTGGCGCTGTCTACACAGTGCTATTTCAATCCATCCCTTACTCCTCATACAATGAAGTTTATAGGGATGGTGAAATAGTGTGTCTGCTATATTTCGAAATAGTGGACACATTGAAAAGACGCAGGGTAGCTATTTCGGGATACCAGAGGTATCCCGAAATAACTTTTCCGTGTAGACATACCCTCAATGAACGCCAGCTGGGAGCGTCCCAGTAATTAAGTAAAAAATGACAGCAATAAAGACTGTGAACATGGTTGGAGCGATGATACGGCCCTGTTTGACTCCTGTTTATACTTTGTAAGGTTCACTCTGGGAGCCAGTGCTGCTCAGAACAGTCACTTTCACGTTGTCATGAAGCAGCTTTAGGACATTGATGTATTTACCAGGACTTCCAATCTTTGAAAGTACAGTCCAAAGAGCATGGTGATTCACTGAGTCAAAGGCTTTAGTTAGATCAACAAAAGCCATATACAGTGGTCAGTTTTGCTTTCGACACTTCTCTTGCAGATGCTGTGCAATGAATATCATATCCATGGCTCTGCGACACGGTTGTGTGGAAGCAGGGAAAGAAAAAAAGGGAATTCGTGTACAGCCATCTCCCAGTTTGTTAGCAATATAGCAAGAGACAGGCTAACCCTGAGGCCTAACAACGTGAGAGCGAGAATTGTAAGAGATGCTTTGCTCTAAAGATAAAGATGGAATGCTGACTCCAGCATTAACCTTGAGATAAAGTAGCATCTGAAGGGAATTGTGCGGGCACGGAGATAACTGTTAGTTGTTGATGTATGTAATGGGAAGGTATATATACTTGTCTTCTACTGCTTGTACTTTGAATATCTGCCTAAGGAAGCGGGGGGGCCACCCCACCGTCCGACTGCAGTCTTCCCTTGCAATTGCTTGAAACAAACTGTCTCTGACTTGTTGCTTACCAAACGCAGAGTGAGGACAATGTTTTCTTCCACAATTTGGTGCCGTGACTCGGATTGCAGCGCCCAGCCGAGACAGTGGAATTATTACGGATCGTCCCACTTCGTACCCCAAGGCGCCAAACAAGAGGTAAGAGACCTTTTGAAATCTCTACTGGGGTGTCGAGAGAGGACTGCCTGTGGGTTGTCTGTTTCCTTTGAGCTCATGCCATGCGAACTTATTGAATCTGCAACAAGGTTAGACGCAAAGCAGTACTCGGGAATTTCTTTGCCCGCCCCCAAATAAGGTAAGTGAATGCGGTACTGGGGATTTTTTTTTTGCCACCCCCAAATGAGGGAAAGGTTGTATTGAGTCAGGACATAAGGAATTAAGGTTATGGTTACAAGAGATGCATCTAAAAATGGGGAATGAATGAGTATGAAGTGTGAGTGAGTGAAGAGTGAATGCCGCTGACCAGGTCTGTGACTTAAGCTGACTCCAGCCACACCAGGGCCACCACATGAGGGAGTCCTGAATGCAAGGGGGGTCAGCCAAACCTCGTGACTGTGGGAGAAAAATCAAATAACTCCAATTGTGTCTAAGGGGGGACTGTGCAGGAAATCAAAACTCTCTAAAAGAAAACTGCTGTAAGGGTTAAAAGTTTTCCAGGCCTCTCTCCCTGTAACAGAGAGAAATCAAATTAACTCTAATCAAGACCCTTACAATGCCTCCTATCTCAAGTTCATGGATACTCCTAGTCTGTCACAATTTGTCTTAAATGCAGGACAATGTAGCACTTTAAAGACTAACAAGATGGTTTATTAGATGATGAGCTTTCGTGGGCCAGACCCACTTCCTCAGATCAAATAGTGGAAGAAAGTAGTCACAACCATATATACCAAAGGATACAATTAAAAAAAATGAACAAATATGAAAAGGACAAATCACATTGCAGAACAGAAGGGGGATGCGGGGGGAGGGGGAGGAAGGAAGGTAAGTGTCTGTGAATTGATGATATTAAAGGTAGGGAGAGTGGGATGTTTGTGAGTTAATGGTATTACAGGTGATAATTGGGGAAACTGTCTTGGTAATGGGTGAGATAGTTCAAATTCTTAAGTCCTTGTTGGCAAGTGTCGAATTTTAACATGAATGACAGTTCAGAGGATTCCCTTTCAAGTGCAGATGTAAAAGGTCTTTGTAGCAGAATGCAGGTGGTCAAGTCATTGAGAGAGTGTCCTTTCTGGTTAAAATGGCAAGAAACTGTTTTCTCTTTGTGATCTTGTCTGATATCTGTTTTGTGGGCATTAATCCTTTGGCGAAGTGTCTGAGATGTTTGTCCAATGTACATAGCAGACGGACACTTTCGGCACACGATAGCATAGATTATATTTCTGGAGGTGCAGGAATATGTGTTCTTGATCTTATAACTCACTTGGTTAGGTCCAATAATGGTATCAGCAGAATGAATATGTGGACAAAGCTGGCAACGGGGTTTGTTGCAAGGGAAGGTACCAGGGTTGGTATTAGTGTGGTATGTCCTGTGGTGGTTGGTAAGAATCATCTTGAGGTTAGGTGGTTGTCTATAGAAGACTATGGGTCTGTCTCCCAGAGCCTCTTTGAGTATGGTATCCTGTTCCAATATAGGCTGTAGTTTATTGATAATGTGTTGGACAGGTTTAAGTTGGGGGTTGTAGGTGATGACAAGTGGTGTTCTATTGTTGGTTTTCTTGGGTCTGTCTTGAAGTAGATGGTTTCTAGGTATTCGTCTGGCTCTTTCAATTTGCTTTTTTATTTCTCTGGGTGGGTAGTTGAGATTTATAAATGCTTGGTAGAGATCCTGAAGCTTCTGGTCTCTGTCAGTGGGATTAGAGCAGATGCGGTTGTATCGAAGGGCTTGGCTATAGACGATGGATCGCGTGGTGTGTTCTGGATGGGAGCTGGATGCATGTAGGTAACTGTATGAGTCGGTGGGTTTTCTGTAGAGAGTGGTGTCTAATTTTCCATTGTTGATTTGTACGGTGGTGTCCAGGAAGTGGATCTCTCGTGTAGAATGGTCCAGGCTGAGGTTGATGGTGGGGTGTAGGTTGTTGAAATCTCTGTGGAATATCTCCAGTGTTTCTTGGCCATGCGTCCAGATCATAAAGATGTCATCGATGTACCGTAGGTAGAGGAGGGGCGAAAGGGGACGGGAGTTGAGGAAACGTTGTTCTAGGTCAGCCATAAAGATGTTAGCATACTGTGGGGCCATGCGTGTACCCATGGCTGTGCCGCTGATCTGGAGGTATAAGTTGTTCTCAAACTGGAAATAATTGTGGGTGAGAACAAAGTTACATAGGTCTGCTATCAGGTTGGCAGTAGTGTCCTCTGGGATAGTGTTTCTAATTGCTTGTAATCCGTCTTCATGTGGGATGTTGGTATATAGAGCTTCTACATCCATGGTGGCAAGGATGGTATTATTGGGGAGGTTATCGATGTTTTGTAGTTTCCTTAGGAAGTCAGTAGTGTCTCGGAGATAGCTGGGGGTATTGGTTACGAAGGGTTTGAGAAGAGTGTCTACATAGCTGGATAGACCAGTAGTGAGCGTGCCAATACCAGAGATGATGGGACGTCCGGGGTGCCCAGGTTTATGGATCTTGGGAAGTAGATAGAACAATCCTGGTTGGGGGTCAGAAGGTGATTCTGTGAGGATTTGTTCCCGAGTAGCTGTGGGGAGGCTTTTAAGGAGACAGTGTAGTTTCTTTTGGTAGTCCAAGGTGGGATCAGAGAGGAGAGGTTTGTAAAATGTGGTGTTCGAGAGTTGTCTGGTTGCCTCCTGGTTATAGTCGGCCTTATTCATAATGACCACAGCACCCACTGACAGAGACCAGAAGCTTCAGGATCTCTACCAAGCATTTATAAATCTCAACTACCCACCCAGAGAAATAAAAAAGCAAATTGAAAGAGCCAGACGAATACCTAGAAACCATCTACTTCAAGACAGACCCAAGAAAACCAACAATAGAACACCACTTGTCATCACCTACAACCCCCAACTTAAACCTGTCCAGCACATTATCAATAAACTACAGCCTATATTGGAACAGGATACCATACTCAAAGAGGCTCTGGGAGACAGACCCATAGTCTCCTATAGACAACCACCTAACCTCAAGATGATTCTTACCAACCACCACAGGACATACCACACTAATACCAACCCTGGTACCTTCCCTTGCAACAAACCCCGTTGCCAGCTTTGTCCACATATTCATTCTGCTGATACCATTATTGGACCTAACCAAGTGAGTTATAAGATCAAGAACACATATTCCTGCACCTCCAGAAATATAATCTATGCTATCATGTGCCGAAAGTGTCCGTCTGCTATGTACATTGGACAAACGTCTCAGACACTTCGCCAAAGGATTAATGCCCACAAAACAGATATCAGACAAGATCACAAAGAGAAAACAGTTTCTTGCCATTTTAACCAGAAAGGACACTCTCTCAATGACTTAGCCACCTGCATTCTGCTACAAAGACCTTTTACATCTGCACTTGAAAGGGAATCCTCTGAACTGTCATTCATGTTAAAATTCGACACTTGCCAACAAGGACTTAACAAGAATTTGAACTATCTCACCCATTACCAAGACAGTTTCCCCAATTATCACCTGTAATACCATTAACTCACAAACATCCCACTCTCCCTACCTCTAATATCATCAATTCACAGACACTTACCTTCCTTCCTCCCCCCCCCCCCCCCCCGCATCCCCCTCCTGTTCTGCAATGTGATTTGTCCTTTTCATATTTGTTCATTTTTTTAATTGTATCCTTTGGTATATATGGTTGTGACTATTTTCTTCCACTATTTGATCTGAGGAAGTGGGTCTGGCCCACGAAAGCTCATCATCTAATAAACCATCTTGTTAGTCTTTAAAGTGCTACATTGTCCTGCATTTTGCTTCAACTACCCCAGACTAACACGGCTACATTTCTATCACAATTTGTCATGTAAACCCTTATCTTTGTCACAGTTTGCCTTGTAGACTCCTCCACTCAAGTTCTCATGTGGCTTTGTGTACTGTAAAAACTTACTTCTAGCACTCCTGGGGTGAGCAGAAGTCTCAGAGTACTTCTGCTGAGACTTTGATATGTTAAAGAAGAACAATCCACAACTGAGCTGTCTAAGCATTCTGTATATAGGATACCTGAATCTGTCTGTCAGGGCTGCTGCTTTCACTCTTGGAAGTGACAGCCTGCATGCATGCATCATAAAGTTTTCCCTTCTAGGTTTCTCTCCTGCCTCACTGATTTGACCTCCGGCCTCGGACCCTTCTGGGGGCTCTGTACCCCAGGGGAGCGAGATTTCCCCCTCATGACCCAGCGGGTATATATGAGGAAGTGACTCGCCTTATTTAATGAGCTGCTAAGGTCTGCATCGCGAAACCCAGCAGACCCCTTCTTTGGAGTGTGTGAAAATTAGTTTCCTATGAGCTGCTGAGCAGACAGGGAGCGGACAAGATACTCCCTTTGAGTATGTCTACACTAGCCCCCTAGTTCGAACTAGGGTGGCTAATGTAGGCATTCAAACTTGCAAATGAAGCCTGGGATTTATATATCCCAGGCTTCATTTGCATGTTCCTGGGTGGGTGCCGTTTTTAAATCCCGCAGAGCCAGCCCAGTCCTCCCCATCGGGGGCTTGTACCCCATTCCTCCCTCACCTCCTTCCACTTACCCCTCCCTAGCCCCCCTTCCTGATGTACAAAATAAAGGACATGTGTGTTCAAAAATAGAAACTCTCTTTATTGAACAAAACTCGGGGAGACTGGGAAAAGGAGGTGGGAGAGCGGAAGAGAGAGGGTGGGAGAGGGGAGGGCAACTAAAATGATCAGGGGTTTGGAACAGGTCCCATATGAAGGGACTAAAGAGACTGGGACTTCTCAGCTTAGAAAAGAGGAGACTGAGGGGGGATATGATAGAGGTCTATAAAACCATGAGTGGTGTGGAGAGGGTGCATAAAGAAAAGTTCTTCATTAGTTCCCATAATAGAAGGACTAGAGGACACCAAAGGAAAGGAATGGGTAGCAGGCTTCAAACTAATAACAGAAAGTTCTTCTTCACAAAGCAAATAGTCAACCTGTGGAACTCCTTGCTGCAGGAGGCTGTGAAGGCTACAACTAGAACAGAGTTTAAAGAGAAGTTAGATAAAGTCATGGAGGTTGGGTCCATGGAGTGCTGTTAGCCAGGGGGTAGAAATGGTGTCCCTGGCCTCTGTTTGTGGAAGGCTGGAGATGGATGGCACGAGACAAATGGCTTGGTCATTGTCTTCGGTCCATCCCCTCCAGGGTACCTAGTGTTGGTCGCTGTCGGCAGACAGGCTACTGGGCTAGATGGACCTTTGGTCTGACCCAGTACGGCCATTCTAAGCTCAGGGCTCAGGGTCGGGGGTCTCACTGGACCACCCTGATTTTCATGCACACCTGCTCCTGGGTGGCCAGGCTGGCAGCTCTCCTGCCCTAGACGGCCACTTTCCTGTGCCTAGTGCGGAGGTCGTGGATGAGGTCCACGATGTCCGCACTAGACCAGGCGGGCGCTCACCTCTTGCGGACCCGGGCAGGCTTCCAGGAGCCGCCAGCCTGGTTCCGGGAAGAGGCGGAGGGCTGGGTGGCAGCGGGTGGCTGGCTCGATCCGTGCCAGGTGCAGGGTCTGCTGGCTGGCTGCTGGCAGGCTTGGACCTGGCACGGGCACCGTAGCCAGCCCGTGCCCCTTTAAGGGCTCCGGGGCCGGGAGGGGGGCAATAGAGTTTCCCTGGTGTTGGCCAGAGTGGCCACCAGGGAAAGCTGGGGAGGGCTAGCCTCCCACTAGTTTGAATTAAGTGGCTACACAGCCTTTAATTCGAACTAGTTAATTCGAACTAGGCGTTAGTCCTTGTAGAATGAGGTTTACCTAGTTCGAATTAAGCGCACCGCTAGTTCGAATTAAGTTCGAACTAGCGGTTTGCATGTGTAGTGCCTATCAAAGTTAATTCGAACTAACGACTGTTACTTCGAATTAACTTTGTAGTGTAGACATACCCTCAGCCTATAACATTGTATATTATTCTTTTCAGGAAAAGAAACCTTTTTGCTTGCTGAAATAGTAACTAGCAAACACCTTGTGCTAAGGAAAATCACTATAGCAGTAAAGCCTCTCAGTTGTCACCAATGAATAATTTGAAGCTTCACACATTAAACACCTGGTCTGCAGTACAAAAGGGAAACTGAGGCATGCCACCATTAACTTAATAATTGAACAATGAAATAACTCACCCAAACCCTCTGAAGCTGGTTTGCAAAATAACAGCATACCATTGGAGAACATCAGGCTGATCAAAAAATCAGCAAGAACATTTGAAAAGAAAAGTATTCTAAAATATAATGTGCCACCCCACGGGGGTAGAAATGTTTTCTTTTTCTTTCAGCCCATCAGAAAGCGCTGGTATCAGCTGAAAAGCAACTGAAGAAAAAAACATGGTTCTACTGTCATGACATAATGAGTTTATGTTCTGTCCAAGTTTGTGTGTTGTCTTGTGTGTCTTAATTGTGGTATATGTATTGCAAACGTTGTGTGTAGAACATTGGTTTTTTTAATGAAAGAACATTTTAAGTTAAAGCAGAAGCATGAGTTTAAACAAAACAAAATTAATAATTGGGCCTAATCAATTGGCAACTCTAAACTTAGTGAAAGGATAATAATTTGGCAATTGTTTAAGCTAGGAGAATGTTAACAATGTCTTCATAAGTGAACAAAAAGGAAGGTAGCCGTAAGGCTGTTCCTGCTGCAGCTCCTGCTACTCCTATGGAGCTTGGAGGAAGGGAGCAAGGAGTGCATCATGTAAAAAGAAGGACTGGGAGGGTATGTCTAAACTACATGGCTCCATTGACGGAGCCATGTAGATTAGTGTACTCGAAAAAGGGAAATTAAGCAGTGATTTAAAGCGGCAAAGGGGGGATGATTGCTGCAGTTAAACAAGACTGGTGTGCACCAGATTTTTCTTCTGTGGCCCAGCACTACCGCCAACAATGCACAATCTGCCAGCAACATAATGTTGTAATTATGAGTATGTGCTAGTATTAGCTGATATTTTTTTCAAGTTGGATTGAAACCTTCCCCTGCAGGAGGGCAGATGCAAAGTCTGTTGTGAAAATCTTGCTCAAAGATTTTTTTACCAAGGTTTGGTATTCCTGTTGGTATCAACAGTGATCATGGTACTCATTTTACTGGACAAATTGTAAAAGAGTTATGTGCAGCCTTGCAAATCCAGCACGACCTCCACTGCCCCCACCACCCGCAGTCTGCCAGGACAGTGGAGCGTCAAAATGGGATTCTGAAAAATAAACTGGCTAAGATCTGTGCAGAAACAAACTTGAAATGGCCCTCATGCTCATCAATGCCAATGGAAGAGCATCTGGCCAACCCCAATTGAAAGACTGGACTCACGAAATCCTGACAGGGCGCCCGATGCAACTACCGACCGTGCCCCCGCTGACCCTTGCCCAGATGGACATTCATTTAATGGATGACACAATGCTTAATTATTGTCAGGCATTCATGAAATGTGTTAGGTCCTTTAATTCACAGGTAAAAGAAGCATTACCCACTTAGGAAGGAACAATCAGTTCCATACATACAAGATGGGAAGCGACTGTCTAGGAAGGAGCATGGCGGAAAGGGATCTAGGGGTCATAGTGGACCACAAGTTGAATATGAGTCAACAGTGTGATGCTGTTGCAAAAAAAGCAAATATGATTCTAGGTTGTATCAACAGGTGTGTTGTAAGCAAAACTCGTGAAGTCATTCTGCCGCTCTACTCTGCACGAGTTAGGCCTCAGCTGGAGTACTGTGTCCAGTTCTGGGCGCCACATTTCAAGAAAGATGTGGAGAAATTGGAAAGGGTACAGAGAAGAGCGACAAGAATGATTAAAGGTCTAGAGAACATGACCTATGAAGCCAGGCTTCATGAACTGGGCTTGTTTAGTTTGGAAAAAAGAAGATTAAGGGGGGACATGATAGCGGTTTTCAAATATCTAAAAGGGTGTCACAAGGAGGAAGGAGAAAATTTGTTCCTCTTGGTTTCTGAGGACAGGACAAGGAGTAATGGGCTTAAAGTGCAGCAGGGGAGGTTTAGATTGGACATTAGGAAAAAATTCCTAACTGTCAGGGTGGTCAAATATTGGAATAAATTGCCAAGGGAGGTGGTGGAATCTCCCTCTCTGGAGATATTTAAGAACAGGTTAGATAGACATCTGTCAGGGATGGTGTAGACGGAGCTTGGTCCTGCCTTGAGGGCGGGGGGCTGGACTCGATGACCTCTTGAGGTCCCTTCCAGTCCTATTATTCTATGATTCTATGATTACCCAAGGACCCTGGGCAACCTTGTCATTCATTGGAACCAGGAGATTGGGTCTACATAGAGGTCCATCAGCAAAAGATGGCTTTAGCCCCGGGCTAGAAAGGTCCTTACCAAGTTCTGCTAACCACCAACACTGCTGTGAAGTGCCAGGGACTGGCTACCTGGACCCATGCTTCTCACTGTAAAAAGGCCCCTCCACCTCGAGATGATTCTACCCCAACTGCTGATAAGTCTATCTCTCCTTCTGGGCAGCAGGAGACAAAGACAAGGTGACGTGCTAGTAACCTCTCCCTTGTCCACTGATAGAATTACCATACATTCAGTATCTGCTAGAAGAACCAAGGGTATGTCTACACGACAGCACTAATTTGAACTAACTTAGTTTGAATTAGTTAATTCGAACTAAGCTAATTCGAATTAGCGCATCCAGACTTAAAACCTAGTTTGAATTAGCATTTTGCTAATTCGAACTAGCGCGTCGACACTGATTGAATGCTGGGGCGCATTTAAGGGCAGCTGAAACCAGTTCTGGCAGGGCATCAGGTCACTAGTTGCTTTGTGTGGCTGCTGTCTGAGGCTGTCTGAGGCTTGTGCTTAAAGGGACCCCCCTGGACAGCCAGTTCTCAGCTTTTCTGCTTGCTTGCCTACCTCGCCGAGGGACAACAAAGCATTTTTCTCTGCGCCCGTCTGTGTCGGTGGTTCCCTTTGGGGCTGCCGCCGCAGGTGGCAACATGGAGCCAGAGCTCGCCCTGCACTTTCTGGTGCAGTTTGTGGACTTGCTGCTGCAAACCTGCCAGCAATGGCTGGTGGCTGCCTGGCACCACCTGGTGCACGTCAGCCCCCTGCCTCTCCATCCTCCTGCAGGCCGTGTGACACCACCGGGGACAGTTCACGGACATTCATGTGGGCTGGTCCGGCAAGGCACACGACGCCAGGGTGTACCAGAACTCCTCCGTGTGCCAGAGGCTGCAGGCCGGGACCTTCTTCCCCGACCGCCAAATCAGGGTCGGGGATGTGGACATGCCCGTGTGCCTGGTGGGGGATGTGGCCTACCCCGTACAGCCCTGGCTCATGAAGCCCTACATGGGCCACCTCAACCCATCCCGCCAAGCCTTCAATGCCAGGCTGACCAGGGCCCGCATCATCATTGAGGGGGCCTTCAGGCGACTGAAAGCCCAATGTAGATACCTCCTCACCCGTCTCGACCTCGCAGAGTACAATATCCCTCTCGTGGTGGCAGCATGTTGTATGCCGCACAATTTGTGCGAAAGGTAGGAGGAAGCTTTCCTGCCAGCCTGGATGGCTGAGGGTGACTGCATGGCTGGACACTATGCTCAGCCCCGCACCGCCGCCATCTGGGAAGCCCAGCGGGGGGCCGTCCGGATCCGGGAAGCCCTGCGGGAGAGCTTTCATGTGGAGGAGGAAGACTGAACTCTCCCTGCATGCCCCACTGGGGCCTTTTTCCGCCTTCCCCTCCCTAACCCCCCTTCCTAATGTCAAATAAAGACACCTTTTTTTGCCAACAAAATTCTTTTTATTTTACATAACTAGGGTGGGGGGAGGGAGGAATGAGGCTGGGAGAGGGGAGAGGGAAACCTGGGAGGAGGGAGCTGGAAGGGGAGGAAAGGGAGGAAGGGAAAGCTCAGGTTTGGGGGTCGGGCTGGCTCTCCCATCACGCAGCACTGTGGGTGCGGGGGTGTCGGGGGGGCAGGAGGGACGGGGGTGTGGAGGGAGGGGGAGAAGGGGCAGCAGGAGCAGGGGTGGGAGGAGGAGCGAGAGCTGGGGCAGCCGCAGGAGCCGGAGCAGGAGGAGGCAGGAACCTGTTGACCAGGGTCTGGAGGTGGCCTCTGAGGGCACGGCCCAGAGCCTCCAAGCTCTGCTGGTGCAGCCAAAGGTCCTCCTGGACCCAGTGGTCCTGGGTGCGGAGCTGGTGATCCAGGAACCGCAGGTGCTGCCGCTGGTACCCCTCCTCATTCCTGGCACGCCTGCTGGCCCGGGTGCGGGTGGCTGTTGCAGGCGGGGTGGTGCGCCCTGCAGTCCCATGTGCTGCGGCTGTGGTGAAACAAGAGCAGCGGTCAATTATCCCTGGGGACAAGGTGGGTGAAACCCAGCCCCCCTCTGCAAGGCTAGGGCCCCTGCATGACACCCAGCTGCTGCTCCATGGTGGGCAAGGCCCAGGTGGACGGTCCCTGGGTTCCCTCTCCCCCCAGCCCCCCGTACACATAAGGGGAGCATGATGGTACTCACATGTGGAGGCCTCCCCGGCCTTGGACGACACAGGCGTTGTGCTCTGTGGGGTGCTTCGGGGGTCCTGGGTCCTGGGCAGGCTTCCGGCAGGTTCCTGGCTCTCGGCGTCCTCCTGCTCCTCCTCCTCCATGTCCGGGACGGGTTCCTCTGCCCCGGGGTCGATCACCACCTTGGGGGCATGGACAGCGTGAGCCCCCAGGATACGGTCCAGGGCATCAAAGTGGGGGCAGGCCTCCGGGTCGACCCCTGGCTGGCAGGCCCGGGAATATGTCTACACTACAAAGTTAATTCGAACTAACGGAGCGCTTAGTTCGAACTAGGTAAACCTCATTCTACGAGGACTAAGCCTAGTTAGAACTTACTAGTTCGAATTAAGGGGTGTGTAGCCCCTTAATTCGAACTAGTGGGAGGCTAGCCCTCCCCAGCTTTCCCTGGTGGCCACTCTGGCCAACACCAGGGAAACTCTATTGCCCCCCTCCCGGCCCCGGCCCCGGCCCCCTTACAGGGGCGCGGGCTGGCTATGGTGCCTGTGCCAGGTGCAAGCCTGCCAGCACCCAGCTAGCAGACCCTGCACCTGGCACGGATCGAGCCAGCCACCCGATGCCCCCCCAGCCCTCCCACTCTTCCCGGGACCAGGCTGGCGGCTCCCGGGAGCTTGCCCAGGACCACAAGAGGCGGGCACCCGCCTGGTCTAGTGCAGACATCGTGGACCTCGTCCACGACCTCTGCACTAGGAACAGGAAAGTGGCTGTCTAGGGCAGGAGAGCTGCCAGCCTGGCCACCCAGGAGCAGGTGTGCATGAAAATCAAGGTGGTCCACTGAGACCCCCGACCCTGAGCCCTGAGCTTACAATGGCCATCCTGGGTCAGACCAAAGGTCCATCTAGCCCAGTAGCCTGTCTGCTGACAGCGGCCAACCCTAGGGACCATGGAGGGGATGGACCGATGACAGTGACCAAGCCATTTGTCTCGTGCCATCCCTCTCCAGCCTGCCACAAACTTTGGGCAGGGACACCACTCCTACCCCCTGGCTAATACCACTCCATGGACCCAACCTCCATGACTTTATCTAACTTCTCTTTAAACTCTGTTCTAGTTGTAGCCTTCACAGCCTCCTGCAGCAAGGAGTTCCACAGGTTGACACTTTGCTTTGTGAAGAACAACTTTCTGTTACTAGTTTGAAGCCTGCTACCCATTCCTTTCCTTTGGTGTCCTCTAGTCCTTCTATTATGGGAACTAATGAAGAACTTTTCTGGATGCACCCTCTCCACCCCACTCATGCTTTTATAAACCTCTATCATATCCCCCCTCCATCTCCTCTTTTCTAAGCTGAAAAGTCCCAGTCTCTTTAGCCTCTCTTCATATGGGACCTCTTCCAAACCTCTGATCATTTTAGTTGCCCTCCCCTCTCCCACCCTCTCTCTTCCCCTCTCCCACCTCCTTTTCCCAGTCTCCCCCAGTTTTGTTCAATAAAGAGAGATTCTATTTTTGAACACACGTGTCCTTTATTTTGTACATCAGGAAGGGGGGCTAGGGAGGGGTAAGTGGAAGGAGGTGAGGGAGAAATGGGGTACGAGCCCCTGATGGGGAGGACTGGGCTGGCTCTGCGGGCTTCTGGGGGTGGAAGCTCTCCTGCAGCCCCCCAATTGCCCCCTCTCCCCAGATGGCAGCCTGCGGAAAGTGCAGCCGGTCTGATGGCCGAGTGCTGTGATGTGCCCAGTGTGGGTACTCCGGGCACTCCAAGCCAGGACTGCTTTGCAAGCGGGGCACCCCTGAGAACTGTCTGTCCGGAGTGGGGGTCGGGTCCCTTTAAGCACAGCCCTTGGCTAGCCTGAGACAGCATCTCCACGCTCTAAGTCCTAATCTGATGCCCTGCCAGCACTGCTTCCGGCCATCCTTTACCCCGGTTCAGGGTCCACTCTGTGTGGACATGCTAGTTCGAATTAGCAAAACGCTAATTTGAACTAGTTTTTTTAGTCTCGATGCGTTAGTTCGAATTAGCGCTGTAGTGTAGACATATCCAGAGAATGCAGCTTGTTTTTCTCTTTTCTTTTTCAAGTTCTTTTGGGGAAAATGAGCTTGGGGTACCCCTGGGGGTGGGCTCAAGTGTCCACCCTGGCTGTGTTTTTTGGGGATCAAAGGCACTTGGTGGCAGCAAGTTCCCCAAAATTTGTGTATTAGGATTTTGGGGGGAAGTTTTTGTAACCAGTGCCTGTTGAGGCAAGGTTTTGGAGCGCTCTTGCGGCCCCCCAAGATCTGTATTCATAGTGCCGGAGTGGGGAACAGCCCTGACATGTGCTGGTCGATGATACAGGAGGTGTAATCATGGTGAACCCACTGTTTATATATTTCCTAAGAGAGCCCGTCGCCCAACTCCTTGTAATTTATGTTGTGTGAGTGAGAGAATCCTTGAGCAGCAGTGATGGATGAAGAAGATGTCTAGGTTTACTTGGTCCTTCCTCAGCACAGGGAGCTGGATTTGATCACCTCTCAAGGTCCCTTCCAGTCGTTGAAGGGCAACCTACCCTTGGAGGCCCCTCGAGCCTAATCTATTTTGATTGATTCAGAGAGGTAGCCAAGTTAGTTTGTAACAGGAAAAAATTAAAACACAACAAATAGTCTAGTAGCACATTGAAGACTAACAAAACATCGTAGATGGTATCATGAGCTTTCGTGGGCAAAACTCACTTCTTCAGATGAATGGAGTATTAAAAGTCCAGATCCAAGAAGAAATAAGGGGGGGGGGGGGAGAACAGAGAGAAAAGGGGAAAAAAAGGGACAGAGATTGTTCAAGTAGTTACAAGATGCTGATAAGAACAATTAGCACCTCCATTGTTTGTTTGGTTGGTTAAGTCATTAGGATGTGGAAGGCAGTGTGCGAGCCAGCTGATGTCTCTGTTCATTCCATTCGCATAAGAATTAAACTTGTAAATGAAGTTAAGTTCCAACCCTTCTGTTCTGTGGTTGGATTTATTTTAGATCCAAGGGAAACCGGGACACTCCAGGGATACTTAAACAACTGTATTAACTGCTTAAAGCTTGCAATAAATAAGAATGTGGTTAAAGTTTTGCAAGCCTTAAAAACAATCACTATACAATTTAATCCTTAAATAGTATAAATTCTAAAGCAATTAATACAGCACAAAGCAATGCAAAAGCAATTAATAGAAGATCTACTATATACAATAATAAAGCCTAGTTCACTTACACTTCACCCATATGCTACCTACAGTACTAGGCAGGAGGTCGTGGTTCATTTTCTTCCCACGCATTGAAACGCCATGCACTGGGGTCGCCGGTGCAAAGGGCCTATTTACTTCTAGTTACATCGAGCAGGACCTGTGGGTCAATCCTGCCCATTCCCTCCCATCGACTGTTCTTACTAAGCTCACTGTATAGCAAAGTGAGACTTGTCATTCTAATAATATTTACCAATGCTGTGTAGGATACGTAACATGCCCAGTGCCCTATTTGAGGTACATCCTGCCACTCAGGATGTTGCTGCTATGTGCGTAGTTGACAGTTGTATGGCTGCATCTGTAATTTTTGCTTATCAGAACAGAAGTACCAGTGCAAGGTTCCTTGTCGTGTGTTCTTGATGTGGGTTCGCTGTACCAGGCTTAATCTGCATTGTTATTAAAAACATTCCTTCCTCTCACAGCTCCTCCCTCTCAACCTTGCCTGCGTGCCTATGTGCACCAGACTTGAGACAGGTGTGAAAGTAGAAAGAATTATATTGTAATAATAGAAAAAGTTCAAGGAATACTGTTTGTCCTTGAACAGGAAAGAGAGGATTATGTTAATGTTGTTTGTAGGTATGCAGGATGGATCAGAGTGGAACCAGGTGTGTCTGGGAAAACAGGAAAGGAACATTAGGTGTTAGGCAGAAAGTAATTAAAATAACCAGGGAGAGATGGACAGGAGATTGCTGAGGCTTGATATGGAAATTAAGATACTTGACTAGTCTCATGCTAATCATGTGAGTTTTGCCTCCTTTTTCGATCATGTTAATTTTTCTTTCTTTTGTCTGTATAAATCAAGGGGTTTGAGCCTTATATGGTACTCACATTTTCTGGGTGTATTAGCAGAGCGGCTTTGCTAATAAACAGAGTGGTCTGACAAATGTGAGAGTCCTGAGTCTGACTTTGACACAGGCCTGGGTTTTGCTTTTAGGGATCCACACTGTGTACAAGGCAGGAAAGTGCTGTTTCTCTCCGGCAGCTGGCTGTGTGGCTGTGCTGCCCCCTCCTCCTGAGGCCCCCAGCCCCTGTAATGTTGTGCTGCTGCTGGCTGCGACCTGGGGAGGGGTTGCTTCCCACGGGTGAAGAGGAGAGCGGCCGGGGGATGGAGAGCCTGGGGGGGGGGGGGGCGTGCTCAGGTGGCCAATGGAACTGTGCTCCCCTCCTCACATTGAGGTGGAGTACGTGTGGGTCTCTGCCCACTTCTCTGGGCCAGCCAGCGCATGGCAAGTGGGGCACCTGAAGCTGTCCTCCACGGCCATGGAAGGGGCAAGTGTTGGGAATGGGGGTGAACTGCGCCAAATACACACCTGTGCTCACCGCTCTGTGCAGGATTCTCCAGCTGATGTCCCCGGTGGGCCATGGAATCAAGGTGGAATAGAGACTAGCTCACCAGGGCTCCCCACCCTCTATTGGTGGTAGGAGGTCCCGCAACTTAGTATCTGGGTGGGACACAAGGGTGCAGAAGCAGAGCATATGAAGCACGAGCAAGTACACATGGCTCTTGGGTGCGGTTTGGAAGAGTTACGAGGGGGAGGTGGTCAGGAAGGTACGCAGGGCCAGGGGATGATGGATAGATCAGGTAGTCCAGGGGTGAGGGGCAGGCGGGGTGCACCCTCTCGCAGGACCCTGTTTAGGTACACCTGAGCAGTGGGTGGAAAAGCATCCTTCACCTCCTGAAGTATGTGCCGGGGAGTAAGTAAGGTGGAGAGCCCCATGCGCTGGGCGAGCGCCCGAGGATCCACCCAGTCTCCCTGGTCATAGTCCAGGAGGTCTCTGATCCTTGTGACCTCTGCTCTGTGGTGGCGGTCCGGAGCAGGCCGCGGGTGCGGGAGCATGTCCCAGGCAGGGTGGTGCGTCCTGCACGAGCAGCTGGTGCAGCTGTAGAGAAAGAAGAGAAGTGGTCAGTTCTCCCTGGGGATGCAGTGGATGATGCCCAGCCCCCCCGCGACGTGAGGACGACCGTACCCTGCACTGTCAGAGCTGATGTGCTTGCACAGAGACCATGGTCAGGATGTCTGGCTCTCCCCAGGACTGGGAGCTGCCCCAAGACCGCACCCATGCCCCTGTGCCGTGTATAGTGTGGCCGGGGCGGGGGGAGATGTCCCCTGCCTCTGTGTAGAGGGGGCGTGTGAAGGGAGAGCGTCCTGCTGGGTCCTGCACCAGGGTCAGGTCTCTTCACACATGCATGTGCCTATTGGGTCAGGGCCCCTTGGTGTCATGCAGCTGGAGCCATCCAGGTTCCCCCTGGTGGCCACTCTAGGCCAAACCAGGAAAACTCCTCTCCTCTCCCCCAGCCCCAGGGCCCTTAAAGGGGTAGACTGGCCAGACGGCACTTTCCAGAGCCAGCCCTCCCAGCAGTCTCTGCCCCTGACCTAGTGGCCCCAGGATGAGCCAGGGAGCCAGTGCCAGCGAGCCATCCCCCACCCAGTCCCCCAGCACCCAGGGGCCAGCCAGGGGCCATAGACGGTGCGGAGGTCATGGACCTCATTGAGGTTTGGGGGCAGGCCCCCAATGTCCATGATCTACGCACTAGGAAGTGGAACGCGGCCATCTACGGCCACATAGCTGCCACCATGGCCTGAAAGGGATACGGGTGCACCCAGGAGCAGGTGCACCTGAAAGTTAAGCAGCTGCGGCAGGCGTACGCCATGGCCACCAGGGGCAGCGCTGCAGCAGGGGCTGCCACCTGCCACTACTTCCCCACCCTCGACCAACTCCTGGGGGTGGGGCGGTCTACACCAGCCTGGGAGGCAGCGAGCCAGGACCGGAGGGCCCTGACCTGGGCACACCAGAGGGGCCACCGTCAGCTGTTCCGGTACCGGAGTCGGCAGGGTCATCCAGGGAGGCCATACCGGGTAAGTGCCAGCACTGTCCCCTGCCCAGGGGGGAGGCAAAGAGGGAGACCAGGGACCACGCATGTGGGCCATGCCTCCCACAGATCACGCAGCCACCTGTGCACGTGCAAGCATGTGCCATGCCACACTTGTGCAGGTGGCTCCACCTGCGTGACACCAAGGGGCCCTGGCCCAATAAGCACACGTGTGTGTGAAGAGACCTGACATGCTCCTGACCCCGGGGCAGGACCCAGCAGGACGCTCTCCCTTCACACGCCCCCTCTACAGAGAGGCAGGGGACATCTCCCCCCGCCCCGGCCACACTATAGACGGCACAGGGACATGGGTGCGGTCTTGGGGAAGCTCCCAGTCCCGGGGAGAGCCAGACATCCTGACCATGGCCTCTGTGCAAGCACAGCGGCTCTGACGGTGCAGGGTACGGTCGCCCTCACGTTGCCGGGGGGGGGGGGGGGCGGCTAGGCATCATCCACTGTGTCCCCAGGGAGAACTGACCACTTCTCTTCTTTCTCTACAGCTGCACCAGCTGCTCGTGCAGGGCGCACCACCCCACCCGGGACATGCTCTCATACCCACAGCCCCCTCCGGCCCACCACCATGCAGCAGGAGTACCGGGACCAGCACCTGGAGGCACGGCACGGTGGATACACCGTTGGGAACGATCAAATCGCCCACAGCACCGCAGCATCGAGGCCTGGATGCGGGAAGACCTGCAGCTCTGCCGGGAGCAGCTAACTGAAGACTGTGCTGGGAGGCGGTTGGCCTGGCAAGACCCCCCACCCCTGAGGTTCCCCTCCCGCTTCTTCCCCTTGCTTTCCCCTTCCAGATCCCTCCGCCCAGTTTTCCCCCTCCCCTCTCCCACCCTCTCTCCTGCCCCCTTTCCCCCATCGCCCCACACTTTCATTCCCCCTCCCCAGTTGTATTGAATAAAAAGAGTTATTTTTGAAAATGTGTCTTTTATTTGACATCAGGAAGGGGGGGGGGGGCTAGCGAAGGGTAAGTGGAAGGACGAGAGGGAGGAATGGGGCACAAGCCTCCAGTGGGGCAGACCAGGAAGACTGTTAGCTCTCCTCAGGGTGGAAGCTCTCCCTCAGGGGCCCCTGGATCCTGACATCCCCTCGATCGTCCTCCCTGCTGGCAGCCTGCAGCCAGTGCAGCCAGGCTGCTGGCAACGTGTCCACAATACGCAGCAGAGTCCAATGGGGTAGGACTGGTTGCATGTTGGAGAGTGCCGTGGTGTTCCGAGTGAGGGCAAGCAGAGCACTCCGAGACACAAATGCTTTGCTGTCCCTCATTGAGTTAGAGAAGCAAGCGGGGAACTTTGAGAACTGTCTGTCCGGGGTGGGGGTCGGGTCCCTTTAAGCACAGCCCTCAGCTAGCCTGAGGCAGCAGCTCCACGCTCTAAGTCCTAACCTGATGCCCTGCCAGCACTGGTTCCGGCCAGCCTTAACTTCGGTCCAGGGTCCACTCAATGTGGCCATGCTATTTCGAATTCGCAAAATGCTAATTCGAATTAGGTTTTTAGGTGTAGAGGCACTAATTCGAATTATCTTATTTCGAATTAACTAATTCGAATTAAGTTAGTTCGAATTACTGCTGTAGTGTAGACATACCCAGGTTTACCTAATTCGAAATAAGGGCT
The DNA here is from genome assembly GCF_049634645.1 of Pelodiscus sinensis. Taxonomy (NCBI): domain Eukaryota; kingdom Metazoa; phylum Chordata; order Testudines; family Trionychidae; genus Pelodiscus; species Pelodiscus sinensis. The sequence goes on along the minus strand of NW_027465857.1, from coordinate 3,166,483 downwards.
CCACTATTTCGAATTAATTTTGAAATAGCGGTTTGTATGTGTAGACACTATTAAAGTTAATTCAAAATAAACGGCTGTTATTTCAAATTAACTTTGTAGTGTAGACATGTCATAAGAGAGCAGTATGATTGCTTGGAGGTGACCAGATTGGCTTACCGGGGACATCCAGGGTGAGATAAAACACAAAAAGGAAGCTTACAAGAAGTGGAAACTTGGACAGATGACTAGGGAGGAGTATAAATATATTGCTCGACAATGCAGGGGAGTGATCAGGAAGGCGAAAGCACAATTGGAATTGCAGCTAGCAAGGCACGTGAAGGGTAACAAGAAAGGTTTCCACAGGCATGTTAGCAAGAAGAAGGTGATCAGAGAGGTTGTGAGGGCCTTTACTGGATGAGGGAGGTAACCTAGTGACAGATGATGTGGGGAAAGCTGAAGTACTCAATGCTTTCTTTGCCTCTGTCTTCACAGACAAGATCAACTCCCAGACAAATGCACTAGGCAACGCAGCATGGGAAGGAGGTGGACAGCCCTTGGTGGAGAAAGAACAAGTTAGGAACTATTTAGAAAAGCTAAACATACACAAATCCATGGGCCTGGATTTAATGCATCCGAGGGTGCTGAGGGAGTTGGCAAATGTCACTGGGGAGCCTTTGGCCATTATCTTTGAAAAGTCGTGGCGATCGGGAGAGATCCCGGATGACTGGAAAAAGGCAAATGTAGTGCCCATCTTTAAAAAGGGGAAGAAGGACGATCCAGGGAATTACAGACCAGTCAGCCTTACCTCAGTCCCTGGAAAAATCATGGAGGGGATCCTTAAGGAATCCATCTTGAAGCACTTGAATGAGAGGAAAGTGATCAGGAATAGTCAATATGAATTCACAAAGGGCAAGTCATGCCTGACCAATCTGATTAGCTTCTATGATGAGGTAACTGGCTCTGTGGATATGGGAAAAAAAAAAATCAGTGGATGTGATATACCTCGACTTTGGCAAAGCTTTTTATACAATCTCCCACAATATTCTTGCCAGCAAGTTAAGGGAGTATGGATTGGATAAATGGACTGTAAGATGGATAGAAAGCTGGCTAGACTGTCGGGCCCAACAGGTAGTGATCAACGACTCGATGTCAGGTTGGCGGTCGGTTTCTAGTGAAGTGCCCCAAGGATCTGTTCTTGGACCGGTTTTGTTCAACATCTTTATTAATGACCTGGATGAGGGGATGGACTGCACCCTCAGCAAGTTTGCAGATGACACTAAGCTAGGGGGAGAGGTAGATATGCTGGAGGGCAGGGATTGGGTCCAGAGCGACCTGGACAGATTAGAGGGTTGGGCCAAAAGAAATCTGATAAGTTTCAACAAGGACAAGTGTAGAGTCCTGCACTTGGGACAGAAGAATCCCAAACATTGTTACAGGATGGGGACTGAATAGCTAAGCAGCAGTTCAGCAGAAAAGGACCTGGGGGTTACAGTGGATGAGAAGCTGGATATGAGTCAACAGTGTGTCCTTGTAGCCAAGAAGGCTAATGGCATATTAGGGTGCATTAGGATGAGCATTGCCAGCAGATCCAGAGATGTCATTATTCCCCTTTTTTCGGTTCTGGTGAGGCCAAATCTGGAATATTGTGTCCCGTTCTGGGCACCCCCCTATAGAAAAGATATGGACGCACTGGAGAGGGTCCAGTGGAGGGCAACCAAAGTGATTAGGGGGCTGGAGCACATGACCTATGAGGAGAGACTAAGGGATTTGGGTTTGTTTAGTCTGCAGAAGAGAAGAGTGAGGGGGGATTTGATAGCAGCCTTCAACTTCCTGAAGGGAGGTTCCAAAGAGGATGGAGAGAGGCTGTTCTCAGTAGTGACAGATGGCAGAACAAGGAGCAATGGGCTCAAGTTACAGACGGTGCCAGAGCATGGACAGGACTAGTTGGTTAAGCACCAGTACCCTCCCATGCAGGGAGAGGCACTGGAGCAGTTCCGTCCATCTCCGCAACCACTCAGCCACCCTGGACTCTAAACCCTGCCAGTTGTCTGATGGAGAGGGATGCGTGGCAGAGAGAAAAACGCCAAGATAGAGCAGCAGACCTGTGCTCCACCTGATGGCCTGAAGCGCGGGTGGGAGGGAGCCGGCCCGCCATCTGGACACTACCACCAGGCCAGAGCTCTTGACCCAGTTGACCCGGGTGGAGTAAGCAAGACTTTGGTTCAGGAACACAGGAGCCAAGAAAGAGGCCCTATTGATAATTGTATAAGTTAGGTTGAGCATGGAAGGACACAGGGAGGCACTGGGCACAGACTGTAAGCCAAAAGGGAGTAACGGAACATCTTAAGGAATGTCTTGGTGCAAGAACTCCCTAGGAGTTAGGCACATACCAACCTAGGTTCAGGATCAGCTCGGAACTGACAGGATGACAAATAGAAGGTGGGGGGTGGTATCTAGGCAACAGAGGGTGGCAAGCTGGTACGTAAAGAAGTGATTTAAGTTGTTTGTACCTGTCTATAAAAGGACACCGCAGAGGGTGCTCTCTGGCCGACCTTGGGGGGGGGCGCACTAGGCGCCTGAACGGCAGGTGTCATTGCCTAAACTTACAGAATGCACAGTAGCTTAACTTTGACTAACTGCTGTTAATATCTGTTATATGGCAATAGGCCTGCCCGGTGTTGGTACCGTGTCAACGCGGGCCATAGTGCCCAGTGGTGTAACATTGTACCGATCTCTGTTACCAACTGGTAGAGCTTCGCATTTGACAATAAACCTGGTCGATTGATTTCAAACCTTGCCTGCATCTGTCGTTTCCGGGGCCTCTCAGAGATCTCCTGTGTTGACCCAAGTGCACGGGGTCTAACACTCTAGATAAAGGGAGTACTGATTGTTACGCACGCAGCCGAACGTTTATCACCACCAACGGAGTAGAGGTCCTGTCAGGAGCGCGCCAGGACGACCCTGACCAGATGACGCTGACACTGACAGTCCAGACCACCGAAAGTACTGAGGTACAGAACACCAAGATACAACACTTGGAGACAAGAATGTCCTCCAAGAAGTCGCGCATTTCGCCTCCTCAGCGCATCAGGGCCTTGGGCCACACCCCTCCGCGTGCCCTGCAACTGATTAATGTGGGAAAGCAGGGACTCTGAAGTCCCTGCTGGGATGACGGCAGGGGTAGTGGTGGACAGAGAATAGCCCCGTGCTGGGAGCAGGAGAAACAAAAATCATCCCCCCCCCCCAGTGGCTGACGTCTGAACTGAACATGGCAGCCCCGGTGGCCGCAGTAACAGTGTAAGGAGAAGAAAAGATGTCAGGGAAGGGATCGGGGAAAGGAGGAAGGGGAGTAGGGGGAGGAAGAGGTGGGGGATTAGGAAAAAGACAAGGATGACGGGGAGCAGGAAGAGGGGTGGGAAATTCGGTTGGGAGAGGGGCTGAACAGGGGTGAGGCGGGGGTTAGAAGCAGGGTCAGAAGCCTCAGTGGAAGAGGCACCAGGATGTGGTACCTACTCACAGGGCAGGACGGGGGAATCGGTGACTGCGGTGGGGGAAGTTAATATCTCCCCAGCGCCAGAGGCCCCAGCACCAGGGGTGATGGGGAATGATGGTAACTCCCGCCCGCTAGGATCCCCCAGGGGTTCAGTGGCCGAAGTGCTGCCGCTGGCCGGGCAGTTGGTTACACCCTGGGGCAACTTGGAGGCAGGGAAAAGAGAGAGCGGCGCGCTGGAAGGGGAAGGAGAGGCCAACGCTGTTCTTTCCAGGGCATGTTGATTCCCCTCTGAGCCAGCCAGGGTTAACCTAAAGCCTCCACCTCTTGGGAGAGGAAGGCGAGCCCACCGCCACGTGGTCACCCTTGTCAGCAGCAGGGTCAGCGGTTGCCATCACAACGGAGGTGGGGATGGTGGGAGCATTCCCCCGTGGACACTCCCTCTTGCAGGGACTCTGCGAGGGGGGCATTTACCCCTTCTGCAACCGCCGCGGCCACCTCAGCTGCCCCATGGCGCTGTGAGGGAGGGATGGCTCCGAAGTCCACCCCTAGAGGCACGAGGAGGGTATCCTCCCCTTCAGTGGGTGGGGTGGAACACCGGGCTCACTTGCAGCGACTCCCCATGGCAACCTCCCAGCCCTCGGAGGAGGGCTGGGCCTGAACGGAGGAAGAGCCAGGGGAGAAGGGCAGTGGTGGGAGGGCGAGGGAAGACAGGGGCTGGGCAGCTGGGGAAGGGGAAACCTCCCCCTGAGGTAGGCCCTGTCCTAGTCCCGTCGCCAACCCCGCCGCCCTCTCCTCCGCAGGCCCGGCCTTGCTGCTTATGGTGGTGGCAACGGCACCCGCTCGCTCGTCTGGGCCCTGCGGAGCCCAAACTGGACTCATGACAGTCACGGTTGGAGGAGGGGTGACCCCGGGGTCCAGACCATTAGGGCCACGGGCGATGGTGGGGCCGGTGTCCTCCCAGGTGTCGGGGGTCCCGAGTGCATCTCCGAGCCGGGCCAGGGGGCAGTCCCTTCAGACATGCCCCATCTCCTGACAGGGAAAACACCGGGCCTCCCCCAAGGTGTAATATACCCGGTACTGGGCCCCTTCATGGGGCACCAGAAATGACCCTTCTAGGGTTTCTGCACCACACCCCACTGGTATAAGCTGGATATAAACCTGCCAGCGAAAGGAGAGGACATGGCGGAGGGTAGGATCTTGACAGCCCAGAGGAAGGGGACTCAGGACTGACAAGGGCCTCCCCAGGGTGGAGAGGAAAGGCAGTAGGGCGGCACTGGGGAGGAAGGGAGGAACGGAGGAAAATACCACCCGTATGCCCAGGTCCTCCAAAGGCTCGAGTGGGACATGGACTCCCCCCACCGCCAAACCCTTCTCCACTGCCTCCTGGGCGGCAGCCTTGGATGCCAGGAAGAATACCACCTTCCCGAACATCTTGGAGGCTGCCACCACGGCCGCAGGCCCAACCACTCATGCCTACACTCTCACATAGGTCTCCATGTAGGGCGAGGCCGATACCAGGAGGCAACGGACCCTGTGCCTCCTGGTCAGGGTGGGAAAAGGGCTGCGGCCACCGGGGATGGAATTCTGGGAGGCAGCTTTAGTGGATCAGGAGGCAGCAGGCCGGGGCTGGGGAGAGTGGCAGCTACCTGGTCGTACGCCAGGGGGCTGGGACACTGTCACCCCCAGAGCTGGTGGAAGGAACAGGGGGACAGGAAAGAGGGGAAGCCGCGGCCGTGGCAGGGGGGTCAGCCTTTGCCACAGGAGGTTTTGCCTTCTGGGCAGGGTTCTTGCCCTTCTTGGTCCCCTGGCCCTTCCTGCCCTTCAGGGAGGCTTTCTTGGTGGTGACCCAGAATCCCCGTCCATGTCCACCACCTCCACTGCATGAGCGGGTGGCCCAGCAGCCTCAGAGGGTTCAGGGTTCATAGAGGCAGTGAGGAGGGGTGGGCTGGGGCGGCAGGGGCACCACACGACTGCCCCTCCATTATGTTCGTGGATTGGGGGGGGGGGCAGAAACAGACAATTAGGAGAGACCAATAGCGCCAGGGGGTGGAGCAAGGGGCAGGGAGGGAGAGGAAGGCTCACCACTCCCCCTGCTAGGCTGGAAGTGGGGTGGGAGGGCAGCAACACACATAGGAGGAGGGAGGGGTAAAGGAACAAGGGGTACAGCTCCCAGCACAGGATGGTAAGAGCAGCTCCTCCGGCTGCACTGGGAAGGTGAGGGGCTAAGTTATTTGACAGACATGTGGGAAGTGAAACGGTGCATGGGGGGAGGGTAACTAAAGAAGAGTGAGAGGCTCAGGCGCCAAGCGAGATGCCAGAGGGGGCATGAGCACACGGGTAGAGGAGAGGGGATGCAGGCTGTGAGAAGGGGCCTGCTCAAGAAAGCAGGGGGGCAGCAAGACACTGGGGGCAGGGAAACTAGTGTGCCCACGGGCGCCTGAGTGGCAGGCCCAGAGCACCTGCTGCAGGACCCACCAGAGCAAGGGAGGGGCAGGGAGGCAAGCAGTGGGGCCAAGGAAGGAGATGGCCCCTGCAGCACCTGAGGCTGGGGAGGGAGCAGCAGCAGCAGCAGCAGAAGAAATGCAGGGGAGACAGCAGGGAGCAGAGGGAACCACCCCCAATCCCAGCACCCCACAAAAGCTGTGCCAGCTGCCACCTAGGGGCCCAGATGGCAAGAGGCCCCTCACAAACACTCACCCCCCCCCCAAACTTGTGGAGGGGAATTAAGAACCCCAGGAGTTGCTGTAAAGCAGCCCCCTTACCTCCTCCACTCCAGAGGGAGTAGCAGCTGCAGGAACAGTAGAGTACAGGCCTGCAGCAGTGAAGAAAGGGGCCAGGCAGTCCCCAAAAAGATGGAAAATGGGGGTCCTACTCCCCCCACCCTGGGTGAAGGCAGCAGAGCCCCCCCATAGCAGCTCCTGCAGCCAGCTGAGGGGTGGGGGGGGGGGGGGAGGCTGCCTGCAAACAGAGCAGGCAGAGAGAAAAGGGACCTGGCCCAGAATGTAGCCAGGGCCTGCCTGCCACAACCCCAGTATCCCCCACACACACCCCTCCCAAAAAGGGAAGGGGAGGGGTGCAAGGAAGGAAAAAGCACAACAAGCCCAGACCAGCAGCCTGCCGTGCTCAGTGGAAGAGGGATTCCTCTCTCCTCCTCAAGGTCACATGCCTGGACAGGCAAAAGTGTTTGATGAGAAGGGGAGGAAGGTAGCTCTGGGAAACAGCAAGGGCCCTGGTTAATTAGAGGCAGCTGAGACAGGATGGCTCTAAAGCAAATAAGGGCCAGCTGAGCTCACTGAAGGCTGCCACGGGACCTTTTTAAAAGCCTTCCCTGTGAGGGAGGGTGAGGAGCAGAGGAGCTTGGAGGGAGCTTTTATTGATAAGGTTAGAGTCAGAGATGCTGACAAAGAATGGCAGCATTGCCAGGGGAGGAGCTTCAACAGGGAGCGTTTGGGCTCCCTTCCCCAAGCAACCAGAGAGTCCAGCTGGTACCTGGAGAGGACTGGTACCCCAGCCCAGGCTGACTAGGAGCATCTGTCCTGACAGCCATTTTTGCCAAGGGACAGCCCCCACAAAGTGCTGAAAGGGCCAAGCAAAACCTGTGCTGTAGTAGCTAGACTGTGGACTGAGCATGGGTCTGGGATGCAGCAGTGGGACTGACCTTGTCACATGTAGTGTCAGAAGTGGGATGACCCTGCAGTAGACCCACCCAGGGCAGGCTAAGCTATCCCTTTAAGAAAAGAGAAAATGGAGGATGTAGTGAAGGTGCTCATACAAGCCAGTGCAGGACAACAGGAAGCTACTAGGGCTCAGGTGGCCACCCAGCAGGAGTCAGTTCGACTGCAGCAGGAAACCAACCAACTGCTGAGGAGCCAGGACTGAACTACCCTACAGGAGGTGATACTGCAGTTGTAGGCTCTGGTTACTATTGAACTATTATATGGGTGATGGCCCCAGGGAATTCTGGACCTAGTAAAGGAAGGGTGGGAAGCGATGGTATCCCCAGCCCTGGGGGCCGCCCAGTACGTGGAAAAGCTGCGAAAGAATCTGCACACCCTGGTGGACTGGGCTCAGGGAAATTTGCGGAAAGCACAGGAAGGGCAGAAAACTTACTACGACAGGAGGGCCCAAGTAAGGGAATTTGAACCAGGCGACCAGGTCCTCCTATTACTCCCAGTGGGCGATTCCAAGTTATTAGCCCATTGGCAGGGACCCTTCCGAGTAGTGAGGAAAGTGGGGCCAGTTGATTACGAGGTACGGGTGAATGGAAACCGGCGAGAAACACAAATTTACCATGTGAATTTACTAAAAAAGTGGAATCAGGTGGAGGAGGAGGACTAAACTCTCCCTGCATGCCCCACTGGGGCCTTCTTCCACCCTCCCCCCCTTCCCCTTTCCCCTCCCTAACCTCCCTTCCTAATGTCAAATAAAGACACCTGTTTTGGCAAAAAAACCCCTCTCTTTATTTTACATAACTGGGGTGGGGGGAGGGAGGAGTGAGGGTGGGAGAGGGGAGGGGGAAACCTGGGAGGAGGGAGCTGGAAGGGGGTGGAAGAGGAGGAAGGGAAGGGAAAGCTCAGGCTTGGGGGTACAGCTGGCTCTCCCATTTCGCAACACTGCGGGTGCGGGGACCTCGGGGGGGGGGGGGGAGCGGGTGTGGAGGGTGGGGCAGGAGGGACGGGGGGTGTGGAGGAAGCGGGAGAGGGAGCAGGGGCAGCAGAGGGAGCAGGGGCAGCAGGGGTGGGAGGAGGAGCGAGAGCTGTGGCAGCCGCAGGAGCAGGAGGAGGCAGGAACTGGTCAACCAGGGTCTGGAGGTGGCCTCTGAGGGCACGGCCCTGCTCCTCCAGCGCATCCACACTCCACTGACCCAGTGCTCCTGGTTGCGGAGCAGCTGCTTCAGGAACTGGAGGTGCTGTCGCTGGTACTCCTCCTGGTTCCTGGCACGCCTGCTGGCCTGGGCGTGGGTGGCTGTTGCAGGCGGGGTGGTGGGCCCTGCAGTCCCAGGTGCTGTGGCTGTGGTGAAACAAGAGCAGCGGTCAGTTCTCCCTGGGGACAAGGTGGGTGAAACCCAGCCCCCCTCTGCAAGGCCAAGGCCCCTGCATGACACCCAGCTGCTGCTCCATGGTGGGCAAGGCCCAGGCGCACGGTCCCTGGGCTCCCTCTCCCCCCACCCCCCCGTACACATAAGGGGAGCATGATGGTACTCACAGGTGGAGGCCTCCCCGGCCTCGGACAACACAGGAGATGTGGTCTGTGGGGGTCCTGGGTAGGCTCCCGGCAGGCTCCTGGCTCGCAGCGTCCTCCGGCTCCTCCTCCTTGGTGTCCAGGACGGGTCCCTCTGCCCCGGGGTCAATGACCACCCAGGGGGCAGGGACGGTGTGAGCCCCCAGGATGCGGTCCAGGGCCTGAAAGTGGGGGCAGGCCTCCGGGTCGGCTCCTGGCAGGCAGGCCTGGGAGTAGGACTGCCGCGGGTCCTTTATTTTACAGCGGACCTGCTCCCGGGTCCGCTGGTGGCCTCTGGCGGCCAGGCTGTCAGCCATGCGGCCGTAGACAGCCGCGTTCCTGTGGCTAGTGTGGAGATCGTGGACATTGGAGGCTTCCCCACAAACCTCGATGAGGTCCACGATCTCTGCACTTGCGGCCCCGGGCAGGCTTCTGGGAGCTGCCAGACTGGTCCCGGGAAGAGGCGGAGGGCTGGGTGGCATCGGGTGGCTGGCTCATCTTGTGCCAGGTGCAGGGTCTGCTGGCTGGGTGCTGGCAGGCTTGCAACTGGCACAAACTGTGTAGCCAGCCCGTGGCCCTTTAAGGGGTCCGGGGCCGGGAGGGGGGCAGACAAGTTTCCCTGGTATTGGCCAGAGTGGCCACCAGGGCAAGCTGGGAAGGGCTAGTCTCCCACTAGTTCGAATTAAGTGGCTACACAGCCCTTAATTCGAACTAGCTAATTCGAACTAGGCGTTAGTCCTTGTAGAATGAGGTTTACGTAGTTCGAATTAAGTGCTCCGCTAGTTCGAATCAAGTTCGAACTAACGGAGCGCTAGTGTAGCGCCTATCAAAGTTAAGTCGAACTAACGTCTGTTAGTTCGAATTAACTTTGTAGTGTAGACATACCCTAATACTTTACATAAATCAGTCATGACTTTTGAAGTCAAATTCATCCTTTGATCGGTTAATAACTCCTTGGGCAGGCTGACCCAGGAAAACAATTTTACCAGTTCTTCGGCTATCACGGGGGCCGTGGCTTTCTTCAAGGGAATGGCCTCGGGACAGCGGGTTTCATAATCCACTATAATGAGTATATAGAGGTGTCCGCGCCCTGATTTCTCGAGGGGCTCCACCAGGTCTAGGGCTATTCGTTCAAACGGGTTTCCGACTATGGGGAGGGGGATCAAAGGGGCTGGTGGCACTTTAGCTGCTGCCGTCCTCTGGCAACTGGGACATGATGCGCAAAAGTTCTTAATTTCTTGATATACCCCTGGCCAGTAGAACCGTTGCAGCACCTTTTGTTGTGTTTTATCGGTTCCTAGATGTCCTGCCCTGGGGTGCTCATGGGCCAACTCCAAGACCTTCCACCGATAGGGGCGAGGGACTAACAACTGCCTCCTTTCTTCCCCGGGGAGGTCTCCCCGATCATCGCTTACCTCGAATCGAGGTCCTGAGGCCCCCTCCCCGGTTTCCTTCCTCTCCTTGCGCTTGATCCCAGGCCGCCCTCAGTGTCGGGTCCTCTCTTTGTAGAGTGAGGAAACCTCCTTCATCTAGTCCCTGTTGCCCATCTTGCTCGGGTTCCCCTGCCGGAGGTTGGCCCCCGACTTCCTCCCCATGAGCTACCACCGCCCCAGGTCCGGAGTCCTCGGTCTCCCCTGCGGCATGAGTGTCCCCCCATTGTCTCAGTAACCTCCTTAAACCCAGCCAGTCCCGCCCCAACAGGGCTTGATACGCCAACTTAGGGGCCACTGCCACTTTGCATAATTCCTCCATGTCCCCGTCCTCTATCCTAACTCGAGTTGTGGGGTAAGAATGTATGTCCCCATGGACGCAACGCAGTGATACTGAGGGGCCTCTCACCTTGACTGGGTATATCACCTCTTTCCGGATGATGGTCTGCCCACAGCCGGAGTCTAATACTGCCTCCACCCACTTCCCATTCACCCTTATTTTCTTCATTACCTGGGCACGGCTCACCTCTCCCCGGATTGCTCCTTCCCCACGTCGCTGCCCGAAGGTGCAATCCATGAGGGGACAATCCTTCTTGTAATGCCCCTCCTGGCCACACTGGTAGCAGGCCCCTTTCTGGGCCCCTTCTCCTTGCAGGGAGGGTCCAGGTCCTGTTTCGGGTTCCCATCCGGTTCCAACCCCGCTGGTCGGCCTGCTCCACCGGGGTGCCAACCTCCTTTCCGGGAGCGGTCTTAATGGAGGTTTTCGCCCATCTCCGGCGCGCGGCAGGGACGTAGGTTTCGGGGCAGTGTATTCGCTTTTCTTGGTCTCCCTCAGGATCCCGGAAACTCCCTTTCCTTCCGTTCCTTCCGCCGCGAGGAAGGGTTCCATTAATGTGACGGCTTCTTCAAGGGTTTCGGGCAAGTGACGCCACACCCATTGTTGGCCTTCAGCGGGCAGGTTCCGTACATATCGTTCCAAGATAACTAAGTCGGCCACTTGGACCCCCGTCTTGGTTTCGGGCTCGAGCCACCTCATCCCCGCTTCCTTCACGCATTGGGCCACTGCCCGTGGTTGTTCTTGTGGGTTGTACCGGGCTTCCCGGAATCTGCGGCGATGCGTTTCTGGGGTGACACCTAGTTGGTCGAGGATCGCTTCCTTGACTTTGTAATAACATAATGCGTCGCAGGTCGACATACCCCGATACGCGAGCTGAGCTGGCCCTGACAAGCAGGGAGCCAGGAGTGTCGCCCAGTGTTCCTGCAGCCATTTGGCTGCTGTAGCCACTCTTTCGAAAGTAATCAGGAACGCCTCTGGGTCATCCTCTGGTCCCAATTTAGTTAGGCGTATGGGTAACTGTGACCCCACGCCCCCGGCCCCTTCTCCTCCCAAGGGGCTTCTGATTCCGCCAGCTGTCAACCCGGTAGGGGTTCCTTTCAGTTCCCTCAACATCTGGTCCTGTCACTCTTGGAACTGAGTAAGAATTTGTTGCAGCGCCTGTGTCTGTTGTTGCTGCTGCTGCTTCTGGTTCTCCACCAGCCATTCTAAAATCTTATTTACTTCCATTTCCTCCTGGCAATAAGTATATCATTAATTTCCCCTAACTCTTCCTAGACCCCTGTTTTGGGGTTGGAAAGTACCCACATTCTCCACCACGTGTACGGAGATCCCTCGTGTCTGGGCCCCCGGTTACCCTGACACACCCACTCGTGTATCATTGGAGTCAGTACATTTATTACATTTCCCGCTTTACACTCCGTTTGGCGATAATGGTTGCTTCTTCCCCACCAGCTCGGGCTACTAGGGACCGGTATGGGGACGAACTAGGGAAGGGGGTTCGGGCCCACCCTCGCTCCGAACCCCGACCCAGGGCCGTAAGGTATGGACCCGCGCCCGTCCTAGCGGAGGGGGTCGAAACCCCTAAACTCCCCCGCTCTCGGGGTCCACGCCCCCGCCCTGGGCCGCTTCTTCCCTAGCGCCCGCCGTAGGCTAGCCAGGGGACCCAGAGTTGCACCTCACCCAAGGTCTCCAGATCTCTGGCTCCGCTTGCTGGCTCCGTCCTCCACCCCCCTGGAGGCCTCCCCCCTCCGCTGTCCCGGGGCTCCCATTTGAATTGCCCGTTGGGCCTGGAGTGATGACGCCCCTCCTGACGTCACTCCCCTGCGTCTCTCCACGGCCCCCTGGGTTGGTGTCCTTCCAGACGCCATTCTCCCGGGCCACTTCCAGGTCGCGGAGAGGTGACGTCCCTCTAACCGGCCCCCGATCCCCGCGGGGATGCCTCCCCGGGCTGCCGCTTGTTGCGGGCGCTGCTGCTCCCTGCTCGGGGCTCTTCGCGGCGTTCTGCCTCTGTGCCGCCAAGCCCCCGCCTTCCGGTCTCAGCGGAGACGCAGAGGTTTCAGCAGAGGTTTCCTACGCAGCGGAATAGCTTGCTTTTAGGCCCTTAAAAATGTCCCTTTGAAAAACTGCCAACTCTCTTAGGGTACGTCTACACTACAGCGCTAATTCGAACTAACTTAGTTCGAATTAGTTAATTCGAACTAAGCTAATTCGAACTAACGCGTCTAGAACTAAAAACTAGTTCGAATTAGCGTTTTGCTAATTCGAACTAGCGTGTCCACACTGATTGGACGCAGGGGGGGCATTTAAGGGCAGCTGAAACCGGTTCTGGCAGGGCATCAGGTCAGCAGTTGCTTTGTGTGGCTGCTGTCTGAGGCTATCTGAGGCTCGAGCTTAAAGGGACCCCCCTGGACAGCCGGTTCTCAGCTTTTCCTGCTTGCTTGCCAACCTCGCCGAGGGACAGCAAAGCGTTGGTCTCTGTGCCCGTCTGTGTCGGTGCTTCCCTTCAGGGGGGACGCCGCAGCAGGTGGCAACATGGAGCCACGGCTCGCCCTGCACCTTTTGGTGCACTTTCTGGACTTGCTGCTGCAAGCCTGCCACCAATGGCTTGAGGCTGCCTGGCACCACGTGGGGAACGTCAGCCCCCTGCCTCTCCGCCTGGCCGCCCTGGGGGCCGTGGAGGAGCCGCGGCGGCGCCCCGGCACCGGCGTGCCCCGCCGCGTCTGGCGTCTGGACACCAGCACCGACTGGTGGGACCGCATCGTCCTGGAGCGCTGGGACGACCGACAGTGGACCCAGAACTTCAGGATGAGGAGGGACACCTTCCTGGAGCTCTGCGAGTGGCTCGCCCCTGCCCTGCAAAGAAGGGACACTCGCATGAGACCCGCCATCCCACTCCAGAAGCGGGTGGCCATCACCCTATGGAAGCTCTCCACGCCGGACAGCTACCGATCCGTCGGGAACCAGTTCGGCGTGGGGAGATCCACCGTCGGAGCGGTGCTCATGCAGGTATGGCACTCGTCGGCCACCGAGCCGGGGGGGAGGGGGGCTGCAAGGAGGGGATGGGCCGCCCCAGGGACAAAGGGGGGGCGGGAGGAGGCGAAAGTGCCTCGCACCGGAGGGGTCGGGCTGTCCCAGCCGTACTACACGCCGCCAGGGGGGTTGCTTCCGGGAGTGGGGCGCGGGGCACTGCCAGGACACGCACGCTCCCAGCCACCCGGGTGCCCCACTGATTGGCGCTTTGCTGTGTCTCTCTCCGCAGGTGGTCAAGGCCATCAACCGGGTGCTGCTCCGCAGGGTGGTCCGCCTCGCCGACCAGGACGCTGTCATCCGGGGATTCGGCGCCCTCGGCTTCCCCAACTGCGGGGGGGCCATCGACGGGACGCACATCCCCATCCGTGCCCCGGAACACCAGGCGTCCCGGTACGTGAACCGCAAGGGGTACTTCTCCGTCATCCTGCAGGCCATGTGTGACCACTGGGGACAGTTCACGGACATAAATGTGGGCTGGTCCGGCAAAGCACACGACGCACGGGTGTACCGGAACTCCTCCGTGTGCCAGCGGCTGCAGGACGGGACCTTCTTCCCCAACCGCCACATCAGGGTCGGGGACGTGGACATGCCCGTCTGCCTGGTGGGGGATGCCGCCTACCCACTGCAGCCCTGGCTCATGAAGCCCTACACGGGGCACCTCAATCCCTCCCGCCAGGCCTTCAATAACAGGCTGAGCAGGGCCCGCATCGTGGTGGAGGGGGCCTTCGGGCGACTGAAAGCCCGCTTTCGATGCCTCCTCACCCGTCTGGACCTGGCCGAGCACAACATCCCTCCCGTGGTGGCGGCATGTTGTGTGCTCCACAATTTGTGTGAACGGAAGGGGGAGGCTTTCCTGCCAGCCTGGATGGCTGAGGCTGACCGCATGGCTGGACATTACGGTCAGCCCCGCACCACCGCCATCCGGGAAGCCCAGCGGGGGGGGCCGTCCGGATCCGGGAAGCCCTGCGGGAGAGCTTCCTGGTGGAGGAGGAGGAGGACTGACCTCTCCCTGCATGCCCCACTGGGGCCTTCTTCCACCCTACCCCCCCTTCCCCTTTCCCCTCCCTATCTACTGTACAATAAAGACACCTGTTTTTGAAACAAAAACGTCTGTTTATTTAACATAACTGGGTGCGGGAAGGGAGGAATGAGAGTGAGAGAGGGGAGGGGGAAACCTGGGACGAGGGAGCTGGAAGGGAAGGGGAGGGAAGGGAGGAAGGGAAAGGAAAGCTCAGGGGTGGGAGTCCGGCTGCCTCTCCCGTCTCGCCACACTGCGGGTCCGGGGGCGTCGGTGGGGAATGGTTGTGGGGGGGGGGGCAGGAGGGAGAGGGGGTTTGGAGGAAGCAGGAGCGGAAGCAGGAGTGGGAGCAGGGGGAGCAGGGGGATCAAGAGGAGGAGCAGGGGGAGCAAGAGGGGGAGCAAGAGGGGGAGCAGGGGGAGGAGGAAATGGGAAGCGGTCCAGCAGGCTCTGGAGGTGGCCTCGCAGAGCACGGCCCTGCTCCTCCAGGGCCTCCAGACTCCTCCGGCGCAGCCTCAGGTCCTCCTGGACCCAGTGGTCCTGGAGACGGAGCTGTCGATCCAGGAACCGGAGGTGCCGCCTCTGGTAGTCCTCCTGGTTCCTGGCTGTCCTGCTTGACCGGGCGCGGGCGGCTGCTGCAGGAGGGCTGGTGCACCCTGCAGGCCCAGGTGCTGCGGCTGTGGTGCAAGAAGACCAGCGGTCAATTACCCCAGGGGCCCCGGTGTGTGAAACCCAGCTCCCCTCTGCAAGGCCAGGGCCCCTGCAGGATCCCCAGCTGCTGCTCCTTGGTGGGCAAGGCCCAGGCGCACGGTCCCGGGGCTCCCTCTCGCCCCAGCCCCCCGTACACATAAGGGGAACACGAGGGTACTCACAGGTGGACGCCTCCCCGGCCTCAGACGACGCAGGCGAGCGGCTCTGTGGCGTGCCTCGGGGGTCCCGGGTCCTGGGCAGGCTGGCGGCAGGCTCCTGGCTCTCAGAGCCCTCTTCCTCCTCCTCCGTGTCCAGGAGCGGTCCCTCTGCCCCGGGGTCAATCACGTCCCGGGCGGCAGGGATGGCATGAGCCCCCAGGATGGGGTCCAGGGCATGGAAGTGGGGGCAGGCCTCCGGGTCGGCCCCTGGCAGGCAGGCCCGGGAGTAGGACTGCCGCAAGTCCTTTATTTTGCAGCGCACCTGCTCCCAGCTGCGCTGGTGGCCCCTGGCAGCCAGGCTGGCAGCCATGCGTCCGTAGACGGCCGCGTTCCAGTGGCTAGTGCGGAGATCGTGGACATTGGAGGCTTCCCCCCAAACCTCGATGAGGTCCACAATCTCCGCACTTGACCAGGCGGGTGCCCGCCTTTTGCGCCCCCGGGCAGGCTCCTGGGAGCCGCCAGGCTGGTCCTGGGGAGCAGTGGAGGGCTGGGAGCCCTCGGATGGCTGGCTCATCCTGTGGCAGGTGCAGGCTGTGCAGGCACGGGTGCTTGCAGCCTTGCAACTGGCACAAAGTGAGTAGCCAGCCCGTGGCCCTTTAAGGGCTCCGGGGCCGGGAGGGGGGCAATAGAGTTTCCCTGGTGTTGGCCAGAGTGGCCACCAGGGAAACCTGGGAAGCCTTAGCCTCCCACTAGTTCGAATTAAGGGTCTACACAGCCCTTAATTCGAACTAGCTAGTTCGAAGTAGGCGTTAGTCCTCCTAAAATGAGGTTTACCTAGTTCGAACTAAGCGCTCCGTTAGTTCGAATTAAGTTCGAACTAACGGAGCGCTAGTGTAGTGCCTAGGAAAGTTAGTTCGAACTAACGGATGTTAGTTCGAACTAACTTTGTAGTGTAGACATACCCTTAAGTTGCTTTTTGTCACATTACTGAATTGGAGGGAAGCAGCCAGATCGCTGCTGCACCCCTAGGTGGGGGTGTTGGCCCCAGAAATTGGTATAAAAGGGTGCCGGGGGGGGGGATTGAATGGGAGCTTATTGTTTGTTGATCTTATGTACGCTATTTATGTGAGTATATAATGTCTGTGTGTGTGGGTAGGAATCTGTAATCTGTGTGGAAGCTGAATATTTCTCTGAATGTGGTTAAGCATGGCTATGGACGGGCTGAGTAGCGAAGCCCTGAGGGACAATGGCTCTCAATGGGCTATGGACACACCCAAAGAACGGGGTTTGTCATCTGAGGGCAGCCAGCAGGGAACATAGAGATTGGCCTCTGACCAGGTGACTTGCTGCATACAAGAAGAGGCCAGGAAGGAGTATAAAGAGTCTATGCGGTCGATGCCATTTTGTTCTCAGCTCAGCACTTCATCCCAGAGGCAGCATTGCAGGGATCGAAGAGCCTGGAAGACCTATGAACCCATCCTGATGATAGGATGTGCAATAAGAACTTTTAAACCAGCAGCTGCAACACCTCTGCTAGAGCCTGCATCGAGAACTGGGAGATTCGGTGCATGTAACGTACTGTACTTTAATAACCTTACTCTCATGCTTTTCTTTCTTGTAATAATAAACTTTTAGATATAGATTCTAAAGGATTGGCCCAGCGTGATTTGTGGGTAAGGTCCAGAGGGTAAATTGACCATGGATCTGTGGCTGGTTTCTTGGAACCGGACAGAACTTGTTCGGGGTAGGTGGGATTGGGTGCTAGGACCCCCCACTTGTGTATGAGGCCCGGGGCCATCTGGGGCACGGATATTGCTCGGGTGTCGGAGGGGTTTTGCTCGTGAGGCTTCAGGCAGGCAGCTGAAGCGCTCTGTGAGACTGGTTTGTGGCCTATTTGGAGAGGTCACCAGTCAGGGGGGCTGTAAGGAGTCCCGGATTTGAGCAATTCGCCCTGAGCGGACGCCCTCAGCTGTGCCCAGACACGGCCCGGTCCGTCACACTTTTCCCCTCAGTCTTGCCTCCCATGGTACCTTACCTATCAGCTCTCCGAGCTTACCAAAATCTGCCTTCCTGAAATCCATTGCCTCTAATTTGCTGTTCTCCCTTCTACCCTACCTTAGAATCATGAACTCTGATTTCATGATCACTTTCACCATCTTAGTAAGGAATGTCTCAGTACAAAGACTCTAGAAACTATGTACATACCAATCTGGGTTCAGGACTGGGTCAAAATTGACAGGATGAAGGATAGAAGGTAAGCCCCCCTTCTGTAAGGTGATGGGTGGTAAATAGGCAACAGAGGGTGGCAACCTGGTATGTAAAGAAGTGATGTAAGTTTTTTGTACATGTCTATAAAAAGGGCATCGCAAACAGTGCACACCGACCGACCTTGGGGACCGAAATGGCAGGTGTCATTGCCGAGGCTTACAGAATGCACAGTGGCTTAACACTGGCTAACTGCTGTTAATACCTGTCATTTGGCAATAGGCCTGCTGTGTGTTAGTACACTTTCAACACATGTCAAATGCACAGTGGCTTAGGGTTGAGAATTTCTGCTAACAGCTGTTAGTACATCTGTCGTTTACAGGGGCTCTCAGAGATCTCCTGTATTGACCCAAGTGCATGGCGTCTAACACTTTAGATAAAGGGAGTACTGACATTGATGCCTTGAAAGTTCATCATCACCGACGGAGTAGAGGTCCTGTCAGGAGCACGCCAGGAAAACCCCCAAAACCTTGACTGATGACAGCAGCAGAAGGGGCAGGCGTCTGGGATGGGGGTGAACCACACCAGGTACACGCCCAGGCTCAGGGCTCCATGAAGGAGATGCCAGCTGATGTCCCCAAAGGTCTGTGAGATTAAGATGGAATACACACTGGCCCATCAGGGTTCTCCACCCTCAACAGGTCTCAAGTAGTCCCACCATTTAGTGTCAGGGCGGGACATGACGGTGAGGAAATGCATCAGATGGAGCATGAGTATGTACAGATGGTCCCTAGGCGTGATTGACAGACAGACCGGCTGCAGATCCTGGGATGGGGGGGCGGGGGGGCCTGCAGAACAGGGGCCCGATAAAGAGGGACAGAGGGTTTGCAGACAGGGGGGGCAGGGCATACACTCTCACAGAGATCGCTGCAGGAAATCAAGAGTGGGCTGCGACAAGGCCACCTTCACCTCCTGGAGTAGGCGCAGCGGGGTGCGAAGAATGGAAAGCCCCATCCACTGAGCCAGCGCTCGGGGATCCACCCAATCCGCCCTGTCATAGTCCAGGAGGTCTTCAACCCTGCTGGTTTCTGCCACGATCTGCCTCCGGCGCACCGAGGGAGACTCTGCCACCTGCACGCACAAGGCTGGATTGTGGAGCAGGGGCTCCGCGAGGAGGTCTGCTCCCTCGGAGGCCACAACGGACCTGGTCGCCGAGAACAGCTTCCAGGTCTGGAGAAGGTCCTAGTACAACTCCGGCAGCTCTGAGAGGTCTTGCAGAAGACTCCCTCAGGTGGATGAAAAAGAGCTGCCGGTTGTATCGGAGCCCTCGGAGGTGGCGGAGAAAGGCGCGTGCCAAAGTACTGCACTCCGGACTACCTGCACTAAAGAGGAGTCTCTTCAGGGCCTGGAGGCGGAAGGTCCGGACCTGGCTGCGGACCAGGACCTGCCCCCCCTCCTCCAGGGGGAGACACAAGACCCCTGCAGAAACCCAGTGCAGTCCTGGCTAGAAGAACTCCAGGACTATCCTCTGGAGCTTGGCCAGGGCCTCTGGGGCCAGGCTCAGGGTGTTGAGCCGGTGCCAGAGCATGGACAGGACCAGTTGGTTCAGCACCAGCACCCTCCCCGGCAGGGAGAGACACTGGAGCAGTCCTGTCCATCTCCGCAGCTGCTCACCCACTCCGGCCTCCAAACCTTGCCAGTTCTCCTGCAGGGAGGGATGCATGGTGGATAGAGAAATGCCCAGCTAGAGCAGTGAACCCGCGCTCCACCTGATGTCCTGAAGCACGGGTGGGAGAGAGCCTGCCTGCCACCAGTCCCCGACCACCAGGCCAGACCTCTTGACCCAGTTGACCTGGGCGGAGGATGCTGCCTAGTATATGGCTTGGAAGGCCTCCATCCGCATCAGGTGGCCCGGATCATGGACCACAAGGAGCTCCAGCTCTGGAAGCACCAACCCCGTCAACCTCCTACAGAGGAGACAGAGGAAGGGCTCAATTGCCAGAGCGTGCAGATGACCCAATAGTGGACACCCCTCACAAAGGCCTTCGGAGTGCCCAGGAGATATCCGTGGTCCACCCTGTCCAACGCCTTCTCCTGGTCCAGGAACAGGAGGGCAAACAACAGACCATCCCTACACCCAAGCTCCAAGAGATCCCGGACCAAGTACAGATTGTCGAAGATACTGCGGCCTGCGACAGTGTAGGTCTGGTCAGGGTGAACCACGTCCGCCAGCACGGACTAGAGCCGCAGTGAGATGGCTTTTGCTACAACTTTATAGTCTGTGCTGAGGAGCGAGACGGGATGCCAGTTCAGAAGATCGCAGAGGTCCCCCCTCTTCGGCAGCAAGGCGAGCACGGCTCACCTGCATGACAGAGGGAGGACCCCAAGCTCCTAGGACTCGGCCCAGACGTTGACGAGTTCTGGGCCGAGGTTGTTCCAAAACACGCGGTAGAACTCCACAGTCAGTTCGTCCATGGCCGGGGTTTTGTTGGTGGGCATGAGACAAAGCACTTCGGACAACTTGGCCAGAGTGAGAGGCAGCTCTAGCTGGTCTCGGTCGCCTGTGCTGACCGTCAGGAGCTCGGTCCAGAGCACCCTGCAGGTGTAGGCCGGATCCAGGGAGAATAAACTAGTGTAGAAGGCCTTGCCCCTTCCACGCATCTCCTCCAGATCCATGAGGGGTGCGCCGTTCTCTGCCAGGAGGCACGTGATGTGCTTTTTGCCCCACCCCCCCGTCTTTTTCTCCAGGGCACAGAAGAAGCGGGAGCCATGATCCAACTCCCGAAGCAGATGGCTGAGGGATCGAAAAAAGGTGCTGTCACGTTGCTGGATCTTGAGGGGAGCAGCCAGATCACTGATGCACCCATAGGTGGGGGTGATGGCCCCAAAAATGGTATAGAAGGGGGCCATGTGAGGTATTGAATAGAAGCTTATTATCTGATAATCCTATGTACGCTGTTCATGTGTTTGTATAATGTCTGTGTGTGCAATTATTAGCATGTACTTGTATGGACACTGAAGATTTCCCTGCATGTGGTTAAGCATTGGGCAGGGCCGAGCCTGTGGACATGCTAATTACTGAGGCCCTGTGAACAATGGCTCTCAATGGGCCAAGGACACACCCAAAGAATGGGGGCTGTCACCTGAGAGCAGCCAGCAGGGAACACAGAGAGGCTGAGGACCAGGTGACCTGCTGCATACCAGAAGAGGCCAGGAAGGAGGTATAAAGAGGCCATGTGGTCGATGCCATTTTGTTCTCAGCTCAGCACTTCATCCCAGAGGCAGCACTGCAGGGATCGAAGAGCCCGGAAGACCTGTGAACCCATCCTGATGCTAGGATGTGCAATAAGAACTCTTAAACCAGCAGCTGTAACATCTCTGCTAGAGCCTGCATCGAGGACTGGGAGATTCGGTGCATGTAACGTACTGTACTTTAATAACCTTACTCTCATGCTTTTCTTTCTTGTGTTAATAAACCTTTAGTTGTTAGATGCTAAAGGATTGGCCCAGCGTGATTTGTGAGTAAGATCCAGAGGGTAAATTGACCAGGGATCTGTGGCTGGTTTCTTGGAACCGGACAGAACTTGTTCGGGGTAGGTGGGATTGGGTGCTAGGACCCCCCACCTGTGTATGAGGCCCGGGGCCATCTGGGGCACGGATATTGCTGGGGTGTCGGAGGGGTTTTGCTCGTGAGGCTTCAGGCAGGCTGCTGAAGCGCTCTGTGGGACTGGTTTGTGGCCTGTTTGGAGGGGTCACCACTCTGGGGGCTGTAAGGAGCCCCGGATTTGAGCAATTCACCCTGAGCGGACGCCCTCAGTTGTGCCCAGACACGGCCCGGTCTGTCACAGGTGCCCCAGGCCTTGGTGGTTCTCAGGGGCCTGGATTTCCTCCCGCTTCTCCCGGTACGCCCAGTGGAGGGGTGGATCCTTGGGGTTGGATGCCAGATGCCTCTCAAGCTTCAAAACCTCCCACTCTAGCTGCTCTGTCGCCACATCCCTCCACCGGCTGGCTCCCTGGGAGTAGTGATAGAATCATAGAATAATAGAGCTGGAAGAGACCTCAGGAGGTCATCAAATACAGCCCCCTTCCGAAGACAGGGCCAATCCCAACTAAATCAACCCAGCCAGGGCTTTGTCAAGCCAAGACTTAAAAACCTCTAGGGATGGAGATGTCACCACCGCCCTAGGTAACCCATTCCAGTGCTTCCCCACCCTCCTAGTGAAAAAGTTTTTCTTAATATCCAACCTAGACCTCCCCCACTGTAACTTGAGACCATTGCTCCTTGTTGTGCCATCCATCACTACTGTGAACAGCTTTTCTCCATCCTCTTTGGAAGCTCCCTTTAGGAAGTTGAAGGCTCCTATCAAATCCCCCCTCATTCTTCACTTCTGCAGACTAAACAGACCCAAGTCCCTCAGCCTCTCCTCATAGGTCATGCTCTCCAGCCCCCTAATCATTTTGGTCACCCTCTGCTGGATCCTCTCCAATGCATCCACATCCTTTCTATAGTGGGGGGCCCAGAACTGGACACAATACTCCAGATGTGGCCTCACCAAAGCCGAATAAAGGGGAATAATCACTTCTCTAGATCTGCTGGCAATGCTCCTCTTAATGCACCCTAATCTGTCCCAAGTGCAGGACTCTACACTTGTCCTTGTTGAACCTCATCAGATTTCTTTTGGCCGAATCCTCTAATCTGTCTAGGTCACTCTGGACCCTATACCTGCCCTCCAGCATATCTACCTCTCCCCCTAGCTTAATGTAATCTGCAAACTTGCTGAGGGTGCAATCCATCCCCTCATCCAGGTCATTAATAAAGATGTTGAACAAAACTGGTCCTAGAACAGATCCTTGGGGCACTCCGCTAGAAACCGACCGCCAACCTGACATCGAGCCGTTGATCACTACCCATTATGCGTGACAGTCTAGCCATCTTTCTATCCATCTTACAGTCCATTTATCCAATCCATATTCCCTTAACTTGCTGGCAAGAATATTGTGGGAGACCGTATCAAAAGCTTTGCTAAAGTCAAGGTATATCACATCCACCGAGTTTCCCATATGCACAGAGCCAGTTACTTCATCATAGAAGCTCATCAGATTGGTCAAGCACGACTTGCCCTTCGTGAATCCATGTTGACTATTCCTGATCACTTTCCCCTCTTCCAAGTGCTTCAAAATGGATTCCTTGAGGATCCCCTCCATGATTTTTCCGGGGACTGAGGTAAGGCTGACAGGTCTGTAGTTCCCTGGATTGTCCTTCTTCCCTTTTTAAAGATGGGCACTACATTTGCCTTTTTCCAATCATCCGGGATCTCTCCCGATCTCTATGACTTTTCAAAGATAATGGCCAAAGGCTCCGCAATGACACCTGCCAACTCCCTCAGGACCCTCGGATGCATTGAATCCAGACCCATGGATTTGTGTACGTTTAGCTTTTCCATATAGTTCCTAACCTGTTCTTTCCCCAACTAGGGCTGTCCACCTCCTTTCCATACTGCATTGCCTAGTGGATTAGTCTGAGAGCTGACCTCTTCTGTGAAGACAGAGGCAAAGAAAGCATTGAGTACTTCAGCTTCTCCCACATCATCTGTCACTAGGTTACCTCCCTCAACCAGTAAGGGCCCCACACCCTCTCTGATCACCCTCTTCTTGCTAACATGCCTGTGGAAACCTTTCTTGTTACCCTTCCCGTCTTTGGCTAGCTGCAATTCCAATTGCGCTTTCGCCTTCCTGGTAACTCCCCTGCATTTAGGGTGTGTCTAGACTACAGAGTTTTGTCGACAAAAGTGGACAAGGAATGATGGGCTTAAAGTGCAGCAGGGGAGGTTTAGATTGGACATTAGGAAAAAATTCCTAACTGTCAGGGTGGTCAAATATTGGAATAAATTGCCAAGGGAGGTGGTGGAATCTCCCTCTCTGGAGATATTTAAGAACAGGTTGGATGGACATCTGTCAGGGATGGTGTAGACGGAACTTGGTCCTGCCTTGAGGGCGGGGGGCTGGACTCGATGACCTCTCGAGGTCCCTTCCAGTCCTATTATTCTATGATTCTATGGAAAGCAGGAGTTGGGTGGAGAGGGTGCATACAGAAAAGTTCTTCATTAGTTCCCATAAAGAAGGACTAGAGGACACCAAAGGAAAGGAATGGGTAGCAGGCTTCAAACTAGTAACAAAAAGTTGTTCTTCACAAAGCAAAGAGTCAACCTGTGGAACTCCTTGCTGCAGGAGGCTGTGAAGGCTACAACTAGAACAGAGTTTAAAGGGAAGTGAGATCAAGTCATGGAGGTTGGGTCCATGGAGTGGTATTAGCCAGGGGGTAGAAATGGTGTCCCTGCCCAAGGTTTGTGGAAGGATGGAGAGGGATGGCACGAGACAAATGGCTTGGTCACTGTCTTCGGTCCATCCCCTCCAGGGTCCCTAGTGTTGGCCGCTGTCGGCAGACAGGCTACTGGGCTAGATGGACCTTTGGTCTGACCCAGGACGGTCATTGTAAGCTCAGGGCTCAGGGTCGGGGGTCTCAGTGGACCACCTTGATTTTCATGCACACCTGCTCCTGGGTGGCCAGGCTGGCAGCTCTCCTGCCCTAGCCGGCCACCTTCCTGTGCCTAGTGCGGAGATCGTGGACGAGGTCCACGATGTCCGCACTAGCCCAGGCGGGTGCCCGCCTCTTGGGGTCCCGGGCAAGCTCCCGGGAGCCGCCAGCCTGGTCCCGGGAAGAGGGGGAGGGCTGGGGGGCATCAGGTGGGTGGCTCGATCCGTGCCAGGTGCAGGGTCTGCTGGCTGGGTGCTGGCAGGCTTGCACCTGGCACGGGCACCGTAGCCAGCCTGTGCCCCTTTAAGGGGTCCAGGGCCGGGAGGGGGGCAGACGAGTTTCCCTGGTGTTGGCCAGAGTGGCCACCAGGGAAAGCTGGGGAGGGCTAGCCTCCCACTAGTTCGAATTAAGGGGCTACACAGCCCTTAATTCGAACTAGTAAATTCGAACTAGGCTTAATCCTCGTGGAATGAGGATTACCTAGTTCAAACTAAGCGCTCCGTTAGTTCGAATTAAATTCGAACTAACGGAGCGCTAGTGTAGCGCCTATGAAAGTTAGTTCGAACTAACATCCGTTAGTTCGAACTAACTTTGTAGTGTAGACATACCCTGAGGGAGTCAGAGTCTGCTTTTCTGTGTACTTTGCTACTCTCCTTTCTTCCTTTGGTCAGGATCCTGAAATCTGCCATCTCATGATCACTGCTTCCCAGGTTGGCACCCATCTCCACTTCCCCTATTAGTTCCTCCCTGTTTGTGATCAGCAGGTCAAGCTGCGCATTGCCCCTGTTCGGTTCCTTCAGCACTTGTACCAAGAAGTTTTCCCCAACATTCTCCAAAACCTTCCTGGATTGTCTGTGTAGTGCTGTATTGGTTTCCCAACAGATGTCAGGGTGATTAAAGTCCCCCACGAGAACCAGGGCCTGTGGTCTGGAAGCTTCTCTCAGTTGTCCGAAAAAAGCCTCGTCTACCACATCCACCTGATCTGGAGGTCTATAGCAGACACCAACCACAACATCACCTCTGTTCGCTTTCACCTCTAAACTTAACCCATAGACTCTCCACAGGCTTTTTTCCCTCTATATACTGGAGCTCCGAGCAATCATACTGCTCTCTTACATACAATGCAACTCGTCCTCCTTTTCTCCCCCGCCTGTTATTCCTGAAGAATTTATACCCTTCCATGACAGTGCTCCAGTCATGCGAGTCATCCCATGAAGTCTTAGTGATTCCAATCAAATCATAGTTCTTTGACTGGGCCAGGGCTTCTAATGCTTCCTGTTTGTTTCCCAGGCTTCTCGCATTGGTGTACAAACGCCTTAGATAACCAGTTGATTGCCCTACCTTCTCCATTTTAATTAGAGGTCCTCCTTTGTTGCTCGTTCCTCCTTGTGTTTCTTCCTAGTATACAACTTCCCCACTTACCTCAGGGCTTTGGTCACCATCCCCCAACTAACCTAGTTTAAAGCCTCCTCACTAGGTTTGCAAGCCTGCCTGCGAAGATGCTCTTTCCTCTCTTGGTTAGGTGGATCCCATCTCTTCCTAACAATCCTTGTGCCCAGAACAGAGTCCCATGGTCGAAGAAACCAAAGCCCTCTCTGCGACACCACCTGCGCAACCACGCAGAAGAGCCTGGCACGCACCTTCCCCACGTCCCACCATCGCCGCGCCGAGGGAAAGGCGGGCCGCTGCCCCTCCCATGCCAGCCAGAACTCCTGGAAGGACACCACAAAGCCCACGTCCTCCAGCAGGCTATTGTTAAAGTGCCAGTAGGCCAGCCCCAGCCTCTCCACACTGAGAGAAGCTTTCACAGCCACCAGATAGTGGTCCATGCACGGGGCCAGCCAAACACTGGAGGAGTGGGCTTGTGCCAGGTGGAAATGGGGTAGGTATATGCGGTCCAACTCGGAGTGGTGCGACCGATTCTCCTCCGCTCGGACATAGGTGAAGGTAGTGGTGATGTCCCGGTGGTGGTCATGCCACACATCCACCAGGGAGTGGTGGTCTATTATCTCCCTGAGGACGCCTGCTGTGGCCTGGAATTTCTTGACTCCTGAGTGATCCTGGTCCTCAAGGGTGGCGTTAAAGTCCCCACCCAGGACCAAGCACTCACGAGGATCCAGGGTGCCAAGGAAGGTGGCCACCAGCCGGTAAAAATGACCCGGTCTGGGCCCGCGGTCGGGGTGTAGACTTTGACCAAGTTCAACATCAGACCCTCCATGCGGGCCCGGACGTGCAGCAGGCAACCAAGGACAACCTCAGAGACCCCCAGTACATCGGGCCATAGCGCAGGGGAGAACAGGGTGCCCGCCCAGACGAGCGAGCGCTGAGGTGGCTGAAAAACACCCCGTCTTCCCACTCCAGCCGCCAGCCAGCCTCGACGGCCAGAGTTGTCTGGGTCTCCTGCAGGAAAACCACTGAGTACCCCCTCTCCCGAAGGAAGGAGAGCACGTGGGTCCTACGGAGACCCGCTCTACAGCCCCGGGTGTTTAATGTCGCCATGGTTGTGTATTTCATGATGAGGGCTGGGGTGGATCCTGGCAGGCAGGGTAATCGTCGGCCCCCTGCAACAGGCCGTTCCCTGACCCAAAGGCCAGGAGAGCGTCACAGAACTTGTGGGCCTGGTGGTAGGCCACCATGTCCTGCCTCTTGGTCCCTCTCCCATCCTGCAAAAGGGCCCTCGTGACCCCGAGCATATGGTCGAAGTTCCCCCAGTACCTTATCCTTAGCCCCGCGGGTGTCTATGAGGAACTGGTGCAGCTCGGCCTTCAGCGCCAAGGGGCTCAGGGCAGCGGGGTTTTCTTCCATCTGGGCCCGTGGATGGACCCCACAGGCCATGGAGACGGGCAAGCAGGCATCCAATCCCCGACGCAGCGCCAAATATGATAGCGCCGCGCTCCCCATCTCCATCCCTGGTGAGGGAGGGGGCAGCGGAGGGAACAGGGCAGCCCCTAGGGAACTGGGAATGGGGGACACAAAAACCACCCCGAGAGCCACTCGCTGCTACTGGGAAAGAGATGATCCCCATGGGGGTGGCAATAAGAGTGGGATGGGGGCACGGTGGAGGGGAACCGAGCATCGCGACGGGGACGGAACGGGGAGTAGGGTCGGGATCGGACAACGGGTTGGGAACAGAAGTGGGGATGAGGGTGATGGTGGGAGCAGGACCAGGAATGGGAATGAAGGGGGGGGGGGGTTGGGGCCGGGATCATGAATATGGGTGGGATCAGGACTGAGGGTATAGACGGGAACGGGGGGAGGATCGGGACAGGGAAGGGGACCAGAGGTTCCAATGGGGACAAGGTGATGGCCCCCAGGTCTGTGGCACCGGGCTGTGGCGCCTCCAGAATAGGGTCGGGGGTTGAGGGGATGGATGTCGGGAGGGGGCCTGCGCTGACGCTGATGCCGGGCTCGGATGGCCGAGTGTAACTTTTGTCCAAAGCTACAGCATTGGTTGGGGTGATGTTGATTGCCGGGCCCCCAGCAGGGAGGTAAAGTGATCGCTCTGCCTCAAGGGTGGAGGGAATGCCCAGAAGCCCTGGAACCGGCCGCTCGGCACTAGCCATCGTCCCTCTGGGTACGTCTAGACTACAGGCTTTTGTCGACAGAAGTTTTGTCGACAGCTACTGTTGACAAAGAGCGTCTAGACTACATCCAGAGTGTAGACGCAAAGGAAAGTGTAGATGCAATAACGCCTTCTGTCGACAGAACTCTGTCGACAAAAGGCGTTATTCCTCGTAGAATGAGGTTTACAGCCATCGACAAAACTGCTGAGTTCTCTTGATGTTATGTCGACAGAACTCAGCGGCAGTGTAGACACAGGTATAGTTTTGTCGACAAAAGTCCACTTTTGTTGACAAAACCCTATAGTCTAGACACAGCCTCTGTGCCTAAAATGGCTGGGCCAATGGGCAGCACTAGGAACGCCCTGAGGTTGAAAACAGAGGCATGGGGCATGGGGGAGGGAGGAGGAGGAGGGGGCGGCGCAACTGAGTCACTGCCCAGACTGAGGCTCGTTGGCAAGGGGTCATCCTCCCCCTGAGCGAGCGGGGTCAGACCCAGGGCCTCAATCTCCTCGATGATAGAGCTGAAATCCTTCCCCATGACCCCAGGGTCCTCCATTCCCACTGCCAAGGCAACAATTGCCTCAGCGGTGACGATGGAGGGCACAGACGGTAAAAGGGATGGGGAAGCTCCATCTGAGGCCTCCCCGGGCGTGGGCTCCGCAGGGGCGACAGCACCATCCCCCCTCACTGCCATGGCATCCTCGGCCAGCACCTCCTGCTGGCGCTCAGCGGGGGCATTGTTGGCAGCACTGGCCCCCCTCGGTATTTTTCAGAGGGGGGCCTTCCCACCCTCCTCATCGGAGTGGGGAGATCGAGCCCACACACTGTGGGCTCTGCACTTCCCCCGAAGGAGCGTCCAGCCCTCTGACGTCAAGGTGGAATGCTGGTCAGCAGGGGCAGGGCCAGGGTGTGCAGATGGTGTTCGGGGGGGGGGGGGGGGGGCAGTCTGTGAAGTAAGGGAGGAACAGCAGGGGGTAGGGAAACCTCCCCCTGGGGTAAGCCCTCTCCCTCGCATGGTGACAACTGTGCTATCCTCTCCTCCTTGGGCCCCACCAAATCTAGCTGTATGGAGGCGGGGCCCACCTGCTCGCTCCAGCACACTGGGGCGGGGGGGGGGGAAGGGCGTGCCTCTAGCACCCAAGCAGAGCCATTGCTAGGAGGAGGAGGGGCAGCTGCTGAGGCCAGACTACCAGGGGGGCTGGCGGTGTCAGGGCTGGCACCCTCCCGGGCCCCGAGCAGTCTGGACATCTCCTCCGACCAGGCCAGAGGGCAGTCCCTCTGGATGTGCCCCATCGCCCGGCAGAGGAAGCATTGGGTCTCCCCCGAGGAGTAATGAACTGGTAAAGGGCCCCCTGGTAGGGCACCAGGAAGGACCCCTCCAGTGCCACCCCATCACGTGCCACCGGCGGCATTTGTAACTACACTTGCTGGTGGAATGACAAAACGTGACAGAGGGTAGTCCTTGCAGACCAATGGGAGAGGGCTGATGGTGGAAATTGGTTTCCCCAGGCAGGAGAGGACAGGTAACAGGGCAGTGTTGGGGAGGAAGGGCGGGACGGAGGTTAACACCACCCATATGCCCAGGTCCTCCAGTGGTTCGAGGGGCACGCGCACGCCCCCCAACGCCAGGCCCCTCTCCACTGCCTCCTGGGCAGCGGCCACCGAGACAAGGAAGGATAACACCTTTCCGAACATCTTGGAGGCCGCCACCATGGCCGCGGGTCCCACAACACGTGCCAACACTCTCACATAGGTCTCCACATGGGGCGAGGCCGACACCAGGAGACAACGGACCCCGTGCCTCCTTGTCAGGGTGGGAAAGGGGCCCTGGCCACCAGGGATGGAGCTGGAGGCAGAGATCAGGGCAGAAAATGTGGTGGCACATGGGGCGGTGGCAGCAGCAGCCACCTGGGCGTACGCTCTGGGGGCTGTGGACGGAATGCCCCCAGAGCTGGTGAGGGGAACGGCAGGGGAAGGAGGGATTGCAGCAGATGTTGGGGCTGCAGCAGACACGGCGGCCTCAGCTGTGGGAGATTTGGCCTTCGGGGTCGGGCCTTTGCCCTTCTTCTTCCCCTGGCCCTTCTTACCGGCTGAGGTGGAAGCCCCTCCAGACTCAGGGGGTGGTGTTGGCAATGGCAGTGGTGGGGCCCGGACTGGGGTTCGGGAGGTCAGCCACAGCGGTCTTTGGGGCCAGTGACAATGGGGGGACCATAGGGTTGACGGGCTCGGAGGTGGGGGCAAGGGTCTCCTCCATCATAAGGAGGGGTTGGAGGAGGCACAAATGGCAACCGAGGGAAAGGGGCAGCAACCACTCCTCCCTGCTTAGCTAAAGGCAGAGAACATAAGAACATAAGAACGGCCGTACTGGCTCAGACCAAGGTCCATCTAGCCCAGTATCCTGTCTGCCGACAGTGGCCGACACCAGGTGCCCCAGAGGGAGGGGACACAACAGGTAATCCTTATGTGATCTCTCCTTTGTTGCTCACCTCCAGAGAAAGAGAGGCTAGGGACACCATTCCTATACATCCTGGCTAATAGCCATTGATAGCGGAGGGCACTAGAGAGAGGGGCAGGGACACGGGGGGGGGGGGGGCAGGTATGACTGGGAAGTTGGGGAAAGCAACCACTCCTTCCTGCAGGGCTGGAGCCAGAATGGGAGGGCACTGGGAAAGGGGGCAGGGATGCAAGGGGAGGGGGGATAGGGAAAGCAACCACTCCCTCCTATTGCATTGTTTGTAGGGAGGGAGGGCACTAGCAGGGGAAGGGTGTGGATGGAAAACTGAGGAAAAGGGGGGCTGGCGACCACTCCTTCCTGCAAGGCTGGAGTCAAAGGAGAAGGGTGCCAGAGAGAGGGGCAGGGTTGCAAGTGGAGCAGGGGTTGTGATACGGGGGGGAGGAGGGGATGGGGAAGCAACCACTCGCTCCCGCTGGATGATTTGCAGGGAGTGAGGGTGCTAGCAGAGGCAGGGCGCAAATGGGGAACCGAGGAGATTGGGATCCAGCAACCACTCCTCCCTGCAAGGCTAGAGGCAGAGGAGGAGGGCGCTGGTGGGACACGGGAGGAGGTTACAGGTGCAGGGCAGGGGCTGGCTCCTGCAGCTGCACTGGGGCAAAGGGAAAACTATGGGGCCATTAAGGAGGGTGCAGTGTACGGGGGGGGGGGGGCGAGTACTAATGAAAAAGGGAGAGAAGGGATACAAGTGCTCTGGGAGGGGACCAGGGTGCACTGGGCAGTGGTGGGGACTGATGGGAGGCCGGGGGAAGGAAGTAAATACTGGGTAAGTAGGGGGCGAGGCAGGGGAAAGCAGTTGCTGGGAGGGTGGGGCAAACACCACAGCAGGCTGACTGGGGCAGGGCAGGCAAGGGAGCTGTGTGGAGGTCAGGTGGGGCAAGCAAACAAAAAACCAAACTTGGTGTGGCTGGTAAGCAAACCAACTCTCAGGGAGTGAGGGAAAAACAAACTGGGCAGGCAGCAGGGAGGGAGGCAAACTGCTGTGGTGGGGGACAAGGTGAGGCTAGCAGGGGTGAGGGAGGCCCCCCAGCCAAATGCAGCTGAGGGAGGGGGGCCAAGTCCAGGGGGAGTGCACCCATGAGTGCTTGTGGGGGCTCAGTCCCTCGTCTGCTGTTGTGAAATAACAGTCCCAGCTATAGAAGTGGGCAAAGCGGCCATCCCTGTCGAGGGGCAAAGAAAAAGTCCAAGGCTGTGTCTACACTGGCACCTTTTTCCGGAAATGCTTAAAATGGAACAGTTTTCTGTTATAAGTTTTTCCGGAAAAGGAGGGTCTACATTGGCCCCAGAGTTACCGTTATAACGATGCGCTTTTCCAGAAAAGCGCATCTACATTGGCGGGACGCTTTTTCGCAAAAGCAGAAGCCCGGAACCATTTTGAAGAGGGCAAAGGCCACCAGCCCTTTCCGGGGGCGGGGCCGGAGCTCGGTTCAGACACGTGCTTAAAGGGGTCTCGCCGGACAGCCGTTGGTCTCCTGCTCCCGTGCCTTGGGGCCTCTGCCAGGGACTGACAGCCATAGCAGGTTTGGTGGTTGCCGTCTGAGTTTTGGGGACACCACCCTTTGGCCCCCAACTGCTTTTTCCTGAGTTTTGTTTTTTCTGCCCTGCCCTGTCTGCTATGTAGCCGTGGGTGGCCACGTACCTGCTTGGGCCCCTGTTGGAGCTGTGCAAGTGCCTGTTGCTCATGCTGGAGGCTGGTGCCATGGTGTACATGTACCAGGAGGCAGAGATCGCCTTGGACTCCCTCACCAGGGAGGCCCTGGCAACCCTGTCGCATCAGCACCCCACCGTAGAGAGGCCCGTCTGGAGTTTGGAGAGCAGCACCGACTGGTGGGACCGGGTGGTCCTCGGACTATGGGACGACCAGCAATGGATCAGGAATTTCCGCATGCAAAAATGGACCTTCCTGCAGCTGTGCACCTGGCTCACCCCCACACTGCAGAGAGCCACCACCCGGCTGCGGGCACCCATCCCCGTCAACAAGAGGGTCGCCATCGCGCTCTGGAAGCTGGCCACACCGGACAGCTACCGATCGGTGGCACAGCAGTTCAGGGTGGGAAGATCAACCATCAGTGTGATCGTCGTGGAGGTAAGTCCCAGGGGGTCACCCAGGGGTTTGGGCCGTCCCTCCCTTGCACAGGCCCAGTGGTGGTGGCGGGGGGGGGGGGGGCGTGGGGGGCCCTGGTGTGTGTGTGTGTGTGTGTGTGTGTGTGTGTGTGTGTGTGTGTGAGTGAGGACAGAGGGAATCAAGGGGGGGGCCCAAGGGAGCGCACACTCACCCCTGCCGTATGTGATGTGTTCCCCTGTGTTTCTCTGCACCCTTCTGCAGGTCGTCCACGCCATCAACGACGTCCTGCTCCCGCGAATCATCCGCCTGTGCGATGTGGATGATACCATGGCCGGCTTCGCTGCCCTCGGGTTCCCCAACTGCGGGAGAGCCCTGGACGCCACCCACATCTCCGTCCGGGCCCCGGAGCATCGAGCAGCCCATTTCATGAACAGGAAGGGGTACTGCTCCATTGTTCTGCAGGCCCTCGTGGACCACCGGGGCCGCTTCATGGACATTTACGGGGGCTGGTCCGGCCGGGCACACGACGCCCGCATCCTCCGGAACTCAGGACTCTTTTGCAGGTTGGAGGCGGGCACCTACTTCCCCTGGCGGGACTTGACTTTCGGGGATGTGCCTATGCCCATCTGCGTTGTCGGGGACGCAGCCTACCCCCTGCTGCCATGGCTAATGCGGCCGTACACGGGGCAGCTGGACCAGAACCAGGCCCGGTTCAACGACTGCCTCAACCGGGCCCGAAACCCAGTGGCGCTCGCCTTCGGACATTTAAAAGCCCGCTTCCGTTGTTTGTTCACCCGTCTCAAGATGGGTAAGCGGAATGCAACGGAGGTACTGGCCGCGTGCTGCGTGCTCCACAACATTGTGGAGCGCAGTGGGGAGGCCTTCCTCCCTGCATGGATGGCAGCCGAGGCACAGACATTCGACCAGCCCCACACAGCTGCTGTCCGCCAGGCGCGCCAGGATGGGGTGCGCATCAGAGAGGCCCTGGTGGACATGTTTGCCCAAGCCCCGTAGTAGAGTCGCCTGGGTCTCCCCAGACAACGCCCTCCCATCCCCTCCCCTTCCCCACGCCCCCCTTACCTCCCCTCAATTGTAAAGCGTCGGGTCAAAGCACATCGGCCGTCATCGTGACTGTTCGTCGGGTGCGTCGGGCTTAGTTAGGAATAAGACCCTCCGGAAAAGGGCACTTTTTCCGGAGGATCGGGGCCAGTGTAGACGCTCTTTTCCGGCTTTTTTAAAAGCCGGAAAAAAGCGGCGGACATTTTTATTTAAATGCCGCGGGGGATATTTAAATCCCCCACGGATTTCCCTACGACGACTAGTGAAATTTACATGCCCCTTCCGGAAAAGGGGCCAGTGTAGACGTAGCCCAGGTGTTTACGGGTTGGTGGAGGGTGGTGGCAGTAGGAAGTGGGGGGCAGCTGGACGATGGGGACGGATCCACACCTCTCCCCCAGCCCCCCTCTCAGCAACTCAGTTCACCCCAGCCCCAGGAGCATAGATGGTAAAAGGCTCAGTCCAAACAAACCCCCTCCACAAGTCCAGGCGGTGACTTCTCCTCTTCTTCCTCCTTGATGGTGTCACAGCAGCAGCGGGTGAGTGGCAGCCAACCAAGGCGGGGGGACCCCAAACAACAGGTGCTGGTGGTGATGGTGGTGGGGTCTCCTTCACTTCTCCCTCTGGAGGGGGGGGCAGGCCAGAAGCCCCCCCCCCCCAGCCCAGATGGCAGCAGTGGTGGTGGAAAGCAGCAGTGACAGTCCTCAGGGGGAAAGGTCCAGCAGGGGCCTTGGTAGGCAGGTGGCCACAGGGGAGGGCAGGATGGGGAGAGCTCCTGGTGTGAGAGTAGCAGCAGGAGCTGGACGGGGGGAGGTATGTCTAGACTACACACGTGGCGAGGAGTCCTGTGGCACCTTATAGACTAACTGAAGTGTAGGAGCATAAGCTTTCGTGGGCAAAGACCCACTTCATCAGATGCATGTCATCTGACAAAGTGGGTCTTTGCCCACGAAAGCTTATGCTCCAACACTTCAGTTAGTCTATAAGGTGCCACAGGACTCCTCGTCGCTTTTGCAGATTTAGACTAACATGGCTACCCCTCGGATACTAGACTACACCCCTCTTTCGACAGAGGGATGTAAATTAGACATATCGAAATTGCAAATGAAGCTGGGATTTGAATTTCCTGTGCTTCATTTGCATAACCGCATCATGGTGTTTTTTTTAAAAAACGCTATTTCGAAAGTAAAACCGTGGTCTAGACACGGTTCTTTCAAAAAGAAAAGCCTTTTTCAAAAGATCCTGTACTCCTCAGAAAGTACACTGGGACAGCACGTACATCTCAAAGTTACATGCAGTCCTGGGTCCCACTCATCACAGCTGGGGCTTCTCCACTTCTCATCTCTGCCATGGCCCGCTCGTGCTGCCACTCTCTCTCATTCCTGCTGCTCCCTTTCACAGTCCTCCAGTTCCTTTAGCCGCGGCTCTAGCTCCAACCATCGTAAATCTGCCGAGGGGGACCCTGGTCGCGATGAGCTGCTGCTGGCCAAGTGCATCTTAGTGGGCACCTGTTTGTCTGGTGGCCTTCAGTCCCCTCTCCTGCCTCAGTCCCTGAAACGCTCCCAGGGGCTGTCTGGCTGCTCCCAGCTGGGACAGAATCCAGCTCCCAGGAACGATCATTCTCCTCCAGCTGGGCAATTAGCTGGGTCTCGGTGAACCCTCCAGCGTGCAGTCCCCTCTCCTTGTACAGCTCAACAACACCCTGCTTAAGGAGATGGTTATAGGCCATCTTCCCGCTGTCCTCCAGGGGTGCAGACTCACAGGCTGGTGCTTGCCGAGCCCCACGATTCCCAGGGAGAACCCCTTCAGTGTGCCAGCCTCCTTGAGGATCACAACCACCTGGGATTAGACCATAGGCCCCTCCGCCTCCTGGGACCACTTCCCATGGTCTGCAGGAGGAATCCCTCCTTGGGGTGACACCCCTTCCTGAGGAGCACACTCAGGTTAGACTGTAGGCCCCTCTGCTTCCTGAAACCACTCCTCACTAGCCTTCAGCATGCCTGGCTCTTACAAGCCCCCCTTCTTTCTGCTGCCCCCCATCACTTACTGCCGGATGCTCCGTCCACGGGGTGCAATCAATCCCACCTCTGCAACTAGTGCACTGCTGCCACCAGTGTCACCGAGGAGTGGGGAGCCACCGGGCCCTGCACCCCAATCTGCAGCCAGATGTGACTCTCAGCCAGAAGGTAGAACAGAAGGTTTATTGGTTGACAGGGACACAGTGTAGAACAGACTTGTTTTTAGTACAGGAACCAGGAGCAGCCAGTACAAGCCACCTTGGGGAGAAGGGGCCCTGGGCCCTGTTCTCTCATCCTACTCCAAGCCCCCTCTGAGAAACCCACACCCTCAGCAGCCTGTCCTCTCTGCAAGCAGCCCTGCCTCTCCCTTTGGTTGGCTTCCTGGACAAAATGTGTCACATGGTCACACCCCCTCTCAGACTCAGACTGAGGGGCTGTATTCTCTCTGAGAGTCACACCTGCAGTTCCCATCCCCCTCTAGACAACAAAGCAGTGCCCAGGGAAACTGAGGTACACACACAGGGCCACCACAGGACAGTAGAAATCTCACACAATACAACAACGCAAACAGCATGAACACAATCCCCACTTTGTCACAGTTTATTCCTGGAGTTTCCCAAGGCACACTATTAAGTGTGTACAGGGGCTGGCCAGGTGGAGGCACCGCTATTGTATATTCCTTTAAAAGCAAGGGACTACAGCAAGGGGGTAGATAGGGGATCCCCAACTACACAACACCACCACTGGGATACTCAGGATCTCTCATGTTAAAACCATCAGGTGCCCAGGCACACAGGTGAGAGTTTCCTGCTCCTGAGTAACCCAGAGAGGAAAGGGGAGGTTAGAATAGAATCCTAGGGTAGGAAGAGACCTCAGGATGTCACCAAGTCCAGCCCCCTGCCCAAGGCAGGACCAATCCCAACTAAATCAACCCGGCCAGGGCTTTGTCAAGCTGAGACTTAAACACCTCTAGGGATGGAGACTCCACTACTTCCCTAGGTAACCCATTCCAGTGCTTCACCACCCTCCTAGGGAAATAGTTTTTCCTAATATCCAACCTGGACCTCTCCCACCACAACTTGAGCCCATTGCTCCTTGTTCTGCCACCTGTCACTACTGAGAACAGCCTCTCTCCATCCTCTTTGGAACCTCCCTTCAGGAAGTTGAAGGCTGCTATCAAATCCCCCCTCACTCTTTGCTTCTGCAGACTAAAACCCAAATCCCTCAGGGTATATCTACACTACAATGTTAGTTCGAACTAACGGACGTTAGTTCAAACTAACATTCATAGGCGCTACACTAGCGCTCCGCTAGTTCGAATTTGAATCGAACTAGCGGAGCGCTTAGTTCGAACTAGGAAAACTAGCTAGTTCGAATTAAGGGCTGTGTAGACCCTTAATTCGAACTAGTGGGAGGCTAATGCTTCCCAGGTTTCCCTGGTGGCCACTCTGGCCAACACCAGGGAAACTCTATTGCCCCCCTCCCGGCCCTGGAGCCCTTAAAGGGCCACGGGCTGGCTACACAGTTTGTGCCAGTTACAAGGCTGCCAGCACCCTGCCAGGAGACCCTGCACCTGCCACACCATGAGCCAGCCACCCGAGGACACCCAGCCCTCCACTGCTCCCCAGGACCAGCCTGGTGGCTCCCAGGAGCCTGCCCGGGGGCGCAAAAGGCGGGCGCCCGCCTGGTCTAGTGTGGAGATCGTGGACCTCATCGAGGTTTGGGGGGAAGCCTCCAATGTCCACGATCTCCGCACTAGCCACCGGAACGCGGCCGTCTACGGACGCATGGCTGCCAGCCTGGCCGCCAGGGGCCACCAGCGCAGCCGGGAGCAGGTCCGCTGCAAAATAAAGGACCTGCGGCAGTCCTACTCCCGGGCCTGCCAGCCAGGGGCCGACCCGGAGGCCTGCCCCCACTTCCACGCCCTGGACCGCCTCCTGGGGGCTCATGCCATCCCTGCCCCCCGGGACGTGATTGACCCCGGGGCAGAGGGACCGCTCCTGGAGACGGAGGAGGAGGAGGAAGAGGGCTCTGAGAGCCAGGAGCCTGCCGCCAGCCTGCCCGGGAACCGGGACCCCCGAGGCACCCCACAGAGCCGCTTGCCTGTGTCGTCTAAGGCCGGGGAGGTGTCCACCTGTGAGTACCCTTGTGTTCCCCTTATGTGTACGGGGGGCTGGGACGAGAGGGAGCCCTGGGACCGTGCGCCTGGGCCTTGCCCACCACGGAGCAGCAGCTGGGGATCCTGCAGGGGTCCTGGCCTTGCAGAGAGGAGCTGGGTTTCACACACCTGGGCCCCTGGGGTAATTGACCGCTGGTCTTCTTGCACCACAGCCGCAGCACCTGGGACTGCAGGGCGCACCACACCGCCTGCAGCAGCCGCCCGCGCCCGGGCAAGCAGGACAGCCAGGAACCAGGAGTACCACCAGAGGCGGCACCTCCGGTTCCTGGATCAACAGCTCCGTCTCCAGGACCACTGGGTCCAGGAGGACCTGAGGCTGAGCCGGAGGAGTCTGGAGGCCCTGGAGGAGCAGGGCCGTGCCCTGCGAGGCCACCTCCAGAGCCTGCTCGACCGCTTCCCATTTCCTCCTCCCCCTGCCCCCCCTGCTCCCCCTCCTGCTCCCGCTCCTGCTTCCGCTCCTGCTTCCGCTCCTGCTTCCTCCACACCCCCTGTCCCTCCTGCCCCCCCCCTCCACAACCATTTCCCACCGACGCCCCCGGACCCGCAGTGTGGCGAGACGGGAGAGGCAGCCGGACTCCCACCCCTGAGCTTTCCTTTCCCTTCCTCCCTTCCCTCCCCTTCCAGCTCCCTCGTCCCAGGTTTCCCCCCCCCCCTCATTCCTCCCTTCCCGCACCCAGTTCTGTTAAATAAACAGACGTTTTTGTTTGAAAAACAGGTGTCTTTATTTGACAGTAGATAGGGAGGGGAAAGGGGAAGGGGGGTAGGGTGGAAGAAGGCCCCAGTGGGGCATGCAGGGAGAGGTCAGTCCTCCTCCTCCTCCACCAGGAAGCTCTCCCGCAGGGCTTCCCGGATCCGGACGGCCCCCCGCTGGGCTTCCCGGATGGCGGCGGTGCGGGGCTGACCGTACTGTCCAGCCATGCGGTCAGCCTCAGCCATCCAGGCTGGCAGGAAGGCCTCCCCCTTCCGCTCACACAAATTGTGGAGTACACAACATGCCGCCACCACGGGAGGGATGTTGTGCTCGGCCAGGTCCAGACGGGTGAGGAGGCATCGAAAGCGGGCTTTCAGTCGCCCGAAGGCCCCCTCCACCACGATGCGGGCCCTGGTCAGCCTGGCATTGAAGGCCTGGCGGGAGGGATTGAGGTGCCCCGTGTAGGGCTTCATGAGCCAGGGCTGCAGTGGGTAGACGGCATCCCCCACCAGGCACACGGGCATGTCCACGTCCCCGACCCTGATGTGGCAGTCGGGGAAGAAGGTCCCGGCCTGCAGCTGCTGGCACACGGAGGAGTTGCGGTACACCCGGGCGTCGTGTGCTTTGCCGGACCAGCCCACATTAATGTCCGTGAACTGTCCCCGGTGGTCACACACGGCCTGCAGGATGACGGAGAAGTACCCCTTGCGGTTCACATAACGGGACGCCTGGTGTTCCGGGGCACGGATGGGGATGTGCGTCCCGTCGATGGCCCCCCCGCAGTTGGGGAAGCCGAGGGCGCCGAATCCCCGGATGACGGCGTCCGGGTCGGCGAGGCGGACCACCCTGCGGAGCAGCACCCGGTTGATGGCCTTGACCACCTGCGGAGAGAGACACAGCAAAGCGCCAATCAGTGGGGCGCCCGGGTGGCTGGGAGCGTGCGTACCCTGGCAGTGCCCCGCGCCCCACTCCCGGAAGCAACGCCCCTGGCAGCGTGTAGTACGGCCGGGACAGCCCGACCCCTCCGGTGCGGGGCGCTTTCGCCTCCTCCCGCCCCCCCTTTGTCCCTGGGGCGGCCCATCCCCTCCTCGCAGCCCCCCTCCCCCCCCGTCTTGGTGGCCGACAAGTGCCGTACGTGCATGAGCACCGCTCCGACGGTGGATCTCCCCACGCCGAACTGGTTCCCGACGGATCGGTAGCTGTCCGGTGTGGAGAGCTTCCAGAGGGCGATGGCCACCCGCTTCTGGAGGGGGATGGCGGGTCTCATGCGAGTGTCCCTTCTTTGCAGGGCAGGGGCGAGCCACTTGCAGAGCTCCAGGAAGGTGT
This sequence comes from Pelodiscus sinensis, assembly GCF_049634645.1. Classification (NCBI taxonomy): domain Eukaryota; kingdom Metazoa; phylum Chordata; order Testudines; family Trionychidae; genus Pelodiscus; species Pelodiscus sinensis. The sequence goes on along the minus strand of NW_027465857.1, from coordinate 3,126,978 downwards.
CCCTCCTCATCCTGAAGTTCTGGTCCACTGTCGGTCCTCCCAGCGCTCCAGGACGATGCGGTCCCACCAGTCGGTGCTGGTGTCCAGACGCCAGACGCGGCGGGGCACGCTGGTGCCGGGGCACCGCCGCGGCTCCTCCACGGCCCCCAGGGTGGCCAGGCGGAGAGGCAGGGGGCTGACGTTCCCCAGGTGGTGCCAGGCAGCCTCGAGCCATTGCTGGCAGGCTTGCAGCAGCAAGTCCAGAATGTGCACCAGAAGGTGCAGGGCGAGCTGTGGCTCCATGTTGCCACCTGCGGCGGCCCCCCCGAAGGGAAGCACCGACACAGACGGGCACAGAGACCAACGCTTTGCTGTCCCTCGGCGAGGTTGGCAAGCAAGCAGGAAAAGCTGAGAACCGGCTGTCCAGGGGGGTCCCTTTAAGCTCGAGCCTCAGATAGCCTCAGACAGCAGCCACACAAAGCAACTACTGACCTGATGCCCTGTCAGAACCGGTTTCAGCTGCCCTTAAATGCCCCCCTGCGTCCAATCAGTGTGGACGCGCTAGTTCAAATTAGCAAAACGCTAATTCGAACTAGTTTTTAGTTCTAGATGCGCTAGTTCGAATTAGCTTAGTTCGAATTAACTAATTCGAACTAAGTTAGTTCGAATTAGCGCTGTAGTGTAGACATACCCTCAGTCTCTCCTCATAGGTCGTGTTCCAGCCCCCTAATCATTTTGGTTGCCCTCCACTGGACCCTCTCACCAGAGCTGAATAAAGGGGAATAATCACTTATCTAGATCTGCTGACAATGCTCCTCCTAATGCAACCTAATATGCCATTAGCCTTCTTGGCTACAAGGACACACTGTTGACTCATATCCAGCTTCTCATCCACTGTAACCCCCAGGTCCTTTTCTGCAGAACTGCTACTTAGCCAGTTGGTCCCCAGCCTGTACCAATGCTTGGGATTCTTCCGTCCCAAGTGTAGGACTCTACACTTGTTCTTGTTGAACCTCAGATTTCTTTTGGCCCAATCCTCTAATCTGTCTAGGTCACTCTGGACCCTATCCCTGCCCTCCAGCGTATCTACCTCTCCCCCTAGCTTAGTGTCATCCGCAAACTTGCTGAGGGTGCAATCCATCCCCTCATCCAGGTCATTAATAAAAATGTTGAACAAAAGTGGTCCTAGAACTGAACCTTGGGGCACTCCGCTAGAAACCGACCGCCAACCTGACATCGAGCCGTTGATCACTACCAGTTGGGGCCCAACAGTCTAGCCAGCTTTCTATCCATCTTACAGTCCATTTATCCAATCCATACTCCCTTAACTTGCTGGCAAGAATATTGTGGGAGACCATATCAAAAGCTTTGCTAAAGTCAAGGTATATCACATCCACTGACTTTCCCATAACCAGAGCCAGTTACCTCATCATAGAAGCTAATCAGATTGGTCAGGCATGACTTGCCCTTGTTGAATCCATGTTGACTATTCCTGATCACTTTCCTCTCTTCCAAGTGCCTCAAAATGGATTCCTTGAGGATCCCCTCCATGATTTTTCCGGGGACTGAGGTAAGGCTGACAGGTCTGTAGTTCCCTGGATCGTCCTTCTTCCCTTTTTTAAAGATGGGCACTACATTTGCCCTTTTCCAATCATCCAGGATCTCTCCCGATCTCCACGGCTTTCCAAAGATAATGGCCAAAGTCTCCGCAATGACATTTGCCAACTCCCTCAGGACCCTCGGATGCATTAAATCCAGACCCATGGATTTGTCTGTCTAGCTTTTCTGAATAGTTCCTAATTTGGTCTTTCCCCACCAAGGGCTGTCCACCTCCTTCCCCTACTGCGTTGTCTGGGAGCTGACCTTGTCTGTGAATACAGAGGCAAAGAAAGCATTGAGTACTTCAGCTTTCCCCACATCATCTGTCACTAGGTTACCTCCCTCATCCAGTAGGGGCCCCACACCCTCTCTGATCACCTTCTTCTTGTTAACATGCCTGTAGAAACCTCTCATTACCCTTCACATCCCTTGCTAGCTGCAATTCCAATTGCGCTTTCGCCTTCCTGATAGCTCCCCTGCATTCTCCAGTAACCTTTTCATTGCTTTGTCTGTGATCCTAGCAGAGGCTTGGGGGAGGGGGATGGTTTTCCATGAGTGTCACTCCGTGGCTCCCCAAGAGCACAGGGCTGGTAGGTAACACTGGCTCAGGGCAAACTGAATCCGGGAAAGTGAGGAGGCAGCTCGTGGTTCTCCACTGGTACCACCCCAGGCTTCTGTACTTGGCCTATGATAGCTCCTTTTTGGGTCTTCAGAGTGTGTGTCTGGACTACATGGCTCCGTCGACAGAGCCATGTAGATGAGGCAGGATGACAAAGGGAAATGAAGCTGCGATTTAAATAATGGCTGCTTCATTTAAATCAAAATGGCCACCACGCTGTGCCGATCAGCTGTTTGTCGGCACAGCGCGGCAGTCTAGACGGGGATCTGCCAACCCCAGAACCCGTTGTCGGCAGATCCTTTATGCCTCGACAAACAGCTGATCGGCACAGCGTGGTGGCCATTTTGAGTAAATGAAGCAGCCATTATTTAAATCGCAGCTTCATTTCCCTTTGTCAAGTAAACTAATCTACATGGCTCTGTCGATGGAGCCATGTAGTCTAGACATACCCAGGGAGTCTGGTGCACCAGGCAGAGGCTGCTGCAGAACTTTTACTGGCCTGGTGTCTTTTACACTGTCCACCAATACTGCAGGGCCTGTGACCCTTGCCAGAGGAGTGGGAAGGCCCAGGATAAGCATAAAGCAGCTTTGAGGCCCCTGCCCATCATTGAGGAGCCATTCCAGAAGGTGGCTGTGATGATTTCCCCCCCCCCCCATGCTTTGTGCAATGGACTTATGGACATAAATATAAATAACTCAAAGGTGCTTTGGACTAATTGCTTCATGTAACCTGTCAATCTTGATGTCATAATCCGTTAGATCTGTTTATCTTACTTTGGTGTATGTATCACTCATGTGCAAAATTAGACATGCAAGCTACATCTACACTGGCAGCTTCTTGCAGAAGAACAGCCATTCTTTCGCAAAAACTTGCCAGCTGTCTACACTGCACGAGCGTTGTTCCAGAACTAAATTTACAGTCTAGCGTTGTAAAACAGGGCTTCTTCCGGAAGAGTTATTCCTCTCCCCATGAGGAATAAGCCCTCTTGTGCAACTGTTCTTGCGCAAGAGGCCAGTGTAGACAGGCAACATGAATTCCTTGCACAAGGAAGTCCTATGGTTAAAATGGCCATCGGAGCTTTCTTGCGCAGGAGAGCGTCCACACTGCCATAGATGCTCTTGCGCAAAAGCACATGCCAGTGTAGACGCTCTCTTGTGGAAGAGCTTTTGCACAAGAACGCTTCCGCAAAACAGTTCTTGCACAGGAAGCTGCCAGTGTAGACGTAGCCGCAGAGTAGAGAATACTTTGTTTTTTAAATGTGAAAATGGAAAGCCATCAAGGGTAATTCCAGGGCTGGGAGGCCTCAATGTCTGGACAATCATATGCAAATAGCCTTTTGTCCTTAACTCTTGTCTTAGTGGTTGGTAGGGAGCAAGCTGGGTGACTCGCCAGGCAATAAGGGAATTCTATAAAAAGAATAGGAAAGTAGGAGTCTTTTGTCTTTGGCTGGCACAGCCAGGAGAGTGAACCAGAGACCCCAGGGGAAGTGGAGTTTTTCCTGGTTTGTTCCAGCTGTGCCTTCAAAAACAGTTTTAGGGTGAGTTTGTATTGCGGATTTTAATGTTAAAATTAGCTAAGCATTTTCTGTTACTTTTGATTTGTAATCTACTTTGCTCTGCCTGTTCTCACTTATTACCACTAAATTCCACTTAATAAAATCACTTTTACTTACTATCAAGCCCAGTGTAAATAACTGTTACCTGGGGGAGCAACCAGTGTGTACATTCCCCCTTTCACTGTTAAAGGGGGCTTGCCTAAATAATTCATTGGAGTTTGACCCAATTGGGGAGTGGTATCCCAGGAAGCTGGGCCCTAAACTGCACTCTACTTGGACCTGTGTCTGTACTGCTTCTCGCGGGGGGGCGGGGGGTGTGATCTCAGCTCGGGGGCTTGTCTGGGGGAGACCAGTAGATCTGGTCCAGCAGGACGGAGCAGTGAGAAGCCCCAGAGAGCAGGAAAGCGAGTGGTAGTGGCTGTATCAGCACTCCGGGGGGCACCCCCAAGGGGTCTTCTGTGACCTCACCCCGTCACAGTGGCAATAGTAGGGTCCCTCAGCAGAGCAACCCAAACTGGAAAGAAATACACCTCAGTGGTGGTGGATGTCGCTACTCGCTACCCTGAAGAACAACAAGAATCCTGTGGCACCTTACAGACTCACATGCTCCAATAAATCTATAAGGTGCCACAGGACTTCTCGTTGTTTATGCAGATTCAGACTAACATGGCTACCCCTCTGATACTTGTACCCAGAAGAAGTAGCTCTGTCCTCTATCGAGGCAGACACTGTGGCCAATGCATTGCTCACCACTTTCAGCAGGGTGGGGTTCCCCAAGGAGGTCCTTTACTGACCAGGGGTCCAACTTCCTGTCAGCCCTGCTCCAATGCTTGTGGGAGAAGTGTGGGGTCTGGCAGACCTGGGCCTCGGCGTATCATCCTCAGGCCAATGGGGTAGTGGAGAGGTTTAGTGGGACGCTAAAGCGAATGCTGAAAACCTTTATGGACCAGCACCCACAGGACTGTTTGCACACAGGGAAGTGCCCCAGGTATCCACGAGGTTCTTTCCGTTTGAGTTGCTGTACAGGAGAAGGGTGAGGGGGGCCCTAGACCTGGTGAGGGATGAATGGGAGGGGGAAGGCGTCTCCAGATGGAGAATTGGTGATGGAATATGTACTGACCTTCCGGGAAAAGCTTGCTGAGCTCATGGGCCTGGCCAGTGACAACCTAGCCAGGGTACAGAAGAGGCAGAAAGCCTGTTATGACTGCTCTGCATGTGCCTGTTCCTATGTGGAGCGGACTTCCCGCTCCACATCAGCGCCCCTGCCGTCTGTTCGGGGAATTAGATCTGCCGGCAGGTGGCGCGGTCTTTTCAGGGTCTTTTCAGGCCCACCCACTCCACTGCGCCGCAGTCCAGGGCCCTGATTGCAGCAGTGCAGCTGCTACCGGCTCAGCAGGTGCTCCAGCCTGAAACTTGCTGGCCTAGGGCTGCTCTCAGCCCGTGCTACCCCCTGGACCACTTCTTGTCTCCCCCTTCGCTGGTACCTGTACCTCCAGCAGGTCTGTCAGGGAGTCGAAGCGCTGTTATCCCAGCAGTGTCCGGTTGGCCCAATCCAGGGGGTCAAGGCGTTGGAGCTCTGCAGCGTCCCACGGGCTCACCTGGCCCCAGCGTACCAGCAGCTTGGGCCAGTCCTCTAGGTCCACGGGAGGTTCAGCTGGCTGGCTTGGCCAGGCCTCCATAGCCTTGGCTGGCCTCCGGGGAGGCCACTGAGGACGGTCTAGGCCTGGTTTTAGCCGCCCCCAGCAAGAACTCTGGACAGGCCTCTGTCTCCTTCAGAGGCTAGGCCCTGACTGAGCTCCCCGGCAGCCTTCTTATACTCCTAGCCCCGCCCTTTGACTTCTGGTCAGGTGAGGGGGCGGGGCTAGGCTGGGCCCAAAATGACTCCCCGAGGGGTTTCTCTGCCTCTGGCTTTGTGGGGGACCACTTGACACTCTTGAGAAGAAGGAGAGGGAGCAAGGTGTAGGGGCTGTTCTCTTCCTTCTCCCCCCCCCCCCCTGTTCCTGCTGCCTGCACCAGCCAGAGCCCTCCCCACCCAGCAGCCTGCCTGCTCCCCTGGACACTGCTCCAGCTGCTGCTGCTCCTCCTCACCACTTTCACCACCACCATGCGCAGCCAGGTCCGGACCTTCCGCCTCCAGGCCCTGCAGAGACTCCTCTTCAGTGCAGGTAGTCCGGCATGGGGCACCTTGGCGCGCACCTTCCTCCGCCTCCTCCGAGGGCTCCGATACGACCGGCAGCTCTTTTTTATCCACCCGAGGGGTCTTCCGCGAGACCTCTCAGAGCTGCCGGAATTCTACCAGGACCTTCTCCAGACCTGGAAGCTGTTCTCGGCGACCAGGTCCGTTGTGGCCTCCGAGGGGGCAGACCTCCTCGCGGAGCCCCTGCTCCACAATCCAGCCTTGTGCGTGCAGGTGGCGGAGTCTCCCTCGGTGCGCCGGAGGCTGATCCTGGCAGAAACCACCATGGTCGGAGACCTCCTGGACTACGACAGGGGGGACTGGGTGGACCCCCGGGCGCTCGCCCAGCGCATGGGGCTCTCCACCCCCCGAACCCCCCCTGCGCCTACTCCAGGAGGTAAAGGCGGCTTTGCCACGGCCCGCTCTCGATTTCCTACAGAGAGCCCTGCGAGAGGGTACGCCCCGCCCTGCCCCTCCCTTCTTGCAAAGCCTCCGTCCCTTATTATTGGGCCCCTGTTCCGCAGGCCACCCCCGCCTCCCCATCCACAAAGTCGCAAGACCTCCTCGTCAACCTACTCCTGGCTCTAGCGAAAGCCGCTATTTACAGCACCAGGAGTAGGATGTTGGATGGGGGGGTTCTCTGCGACTGTGGGGCCTATTTCCGTTCCTCCCTAGCTTCACGTATCCGGGCAGAGTTCCTCTGGGCGGCGTCCACTGGCTCCATCGACAGCTTTGAGGAGCAGTGGGCGCTGTCCGGGGTTCTCTGCTCGGTGTCCCCTTTTGGTTCCCTTATTTTAAACCTGTGACCCGCACTCCTTGCCCCTTTTGTCATTATTTGTCCCCCGGAATTAGTTGAACGTGGGTCCAGCTGTCCCTCCTGAAAGGCTGTGAAGGGGCTTTTAGAACGTGCCCGCCCACCTTCCCACGATTTCAAATAGGACCCAGAGGCCAGGGTGAAGTCTGCCTTCCCTACCCCAATAGGGCTCTTTGAGTTTCTGGTCCTGCCTTTTGGCCTCAAGGGGGCACCTCCTACCTTCCAGTACCTAGTGGATCAGTTATTGAGGGGGATGGAGAACTTTCTGGCTTATATGGAGGATATCTGTGTCTTTAGCCTGACCTGGGAGGACCATGTGTCCCAGGTGAAGAGGGTGTTGGGTCATCTCCAGTATGCTGCACTGACCTTAAAAGCTGGAAAGTGCAGGGTAGGGATGGCAGATGTGTCATATCTGGGCCACAAAGTGGGGAGCAGCTGCCTGAAGCCAGAGACTGCTAAAGTGGAAGCCACCAGGGACTGGCTCACTCCCCAGACTAAGAAGCAGGTCCAGGCTTTCATTGGGATGGGGCGGGGGGGGGGGGGGGGGTACTACTGGAGGTTTGTGCCCCATTTCAGCGCCCTGGCTGCTCCCCTGACAGAGCTGTCTAGGAAGGGCCGCCCGAAAGAGGCCCTCATCCAAGGTCCAGTGCTGGTCAACCCGGACTTTAGCAAACCCTTTCTGATGTTCAGTGATGCCTCAGACGCTGGGCTGGGTGCGGGGCTGATGCAAACTGACTCTAATGGGGAGAGACACCCCATCGTGTACCTGAGTGTGACGAGGCGGGCCGCCTGCACCCCGCGGAGGCAGACCCGCCCCGCACTGAACCCGCGGTCGCACTCACGCTCCTCGGGGCTGCCCAGGAAGCGTGAGCGGCGTGTGGCCCCTTCACCGCCGCCGCCACTCAGCTGAGAGGCGGGGGCGGGGCCAGACCAGGACGCCAGCTGGTGCGCTGGAGCCGGGCGGGGGGAACGGGAGAGATGACGTGCGCCACGGCTGATGTCATGCTGCGAGGACGCTGGCGCGGGACATTTAAACCCGGAGCAGGACCAGGAAGGGAGGGAGGGGGTGAGAGGCAGCGGAGGCTGAGGGGAGAGCATGCTCTGGAGGGCTAGCCCCAGACCGGGAGCAGGGCTCATGGGGGCGACAGGGGGTCTGGCGAGAGATAGTGGGATAGGAAGTAGCCCAAGGTGGGGCGTGGAGCCGGTGAGCTGGTGAGTTTCGGGCGTTGGCCCCGCCGGCTGGGCAGGTCCCAACGAACCTGTCCTTAGGGCCCTGGGCTGGGTCCCGGGAGAGAGGGTGGGCCCGGACCCCCCTATCCCCACGAACCAGGATAGCAGGCGAATTACGCGCCTGGCAACGGGATAGAGTTAGTGAAGACTGTTAAGGACCTACTCCAAATGAGGAGAACATGGGGGGGGTGTATAAAAACTCGGCATTCTGCGCGGGGTGGGCACCCCACTCGTACACGTGGTGGAGAATGTGGGTACGACCCAAGACCCCCTAGACATTAGAGCAGGGGGGAGGGGTTTATTTAAAAAAAACCCCACAAACCTGGAAAAGGGGAAAAAAGAGACTTGCAAAGGGGGAACCGGACAGGGCCAACACCCCAGCAGGGTGCGAAGAGTGAGTACACCAGAGGATGGAGGCGGCGGATGTGTTCAAGTGGCTGATGGAGAACCAGCGGCAGCAGCAGCAGCAGCAGACGGCTCTCTTGCAGCAGCTGGCCGCCCAACAGCAAGACCAGCAGAGGCAGCTCCTGAAAGACTTATTGGAACAATACCAGGCGCAACAGGAACGGTGGGTGAGACAATGGGGGAGCCTGGGACGGGGGCATCCCCTGATGCAAGGTGGGGAAATGGTGGAGGGGGGGGGGGCCCTGGCTCAATTGCCGGTGAGGCTAGCCAAGATGGGGCCCTCAGACGATCCCGAGGCGTTTCTAATCACCTTTGAAAGGGTGGCCACCGCCGCCAGGTGGGCAGAGCAACACTGGGCCATGCTTCTGGCTCCATATCTTACGGGTCCAGCTCAGCTGGCCTATCGGAGCTTAGATCCGCGGGACGCCCTACATTACTTCAAAGTAAAGGAGGCCATATTGGACCAACTAGGGATCACCCCGGAGACATACCATCAATGGTTCCGGCAGGAAAAGTATCCTCCTGGGGTGCGACCCCGGGTGGTGGCCCAATGACTGAGGGAGGCCGGCTGGCGCTGGCTTGAACCAGATCAGCAAACGGGGCCCCAGGTGGCGGAGAAAGTGGTATTAGAACAGTTCGGCCACATTCTGCCAGGGGAAACGCAGCGTTGGGTCCGGCAGCACCACCCCTCGTCACTTAGCAAGGTGGTGACGCTGATGGAGGACTACTTGGCGGCCGAGGTGGGCGAAGGAGGGAGCGCAGGCCGGAGGGAGAACGTCCCCGGCGTGGGAAGGGGGGTCCGCCCGCCCTCACGGCAGGGGAAGGGCCGGGCAACGGGTGGTCCACCCAGTCCGGGGAAGGGGGGAGAGAGGTGGCTGGCCCCCGTGTGGAGCAGACCCGTGAGGGAAGAACCCACGCCCCGGCAACCACCCCGAGAAGCTCGGAAGGAAAGTCCACCCCCGCCACGACCCCTGACCGGAGCATGCTACCAATGTGGCCAGGAGGGGCACTTCAAGTAGGACTGCCCATACATGGACTGCTCATATGGCCAGGTAATGGTCGGACGATGCGAGCCGGGACCGCAACTTGACGGGAGGACATTAAGGGAAGTAGAGGTGGAAGGTCGGGTAGTCACCGCCTTGGTAGACTCGGGGTGTGGCCAGACACTGGTGTAGGCCGACCTCGTGGAAGCAGGGGGGCCCCGGGGGCCCCTGGTGCTCGTCCAATGCGTGCACGGGCAGGTGGAATCATACCCCACGACATGGGTACGCCTTAGGGACGGGGACCAGGAGGGGTGGTCTTATGTAGCCCTTGTCCCGGGACTGGTGTATCTGGTCCTCCTCAGCCGGGATTGGAGGGGTTTCGAGCAGGCCCTCCCCGAGTGGCCTGGGCGGGAATCGAGGAAGGGGAGAACTGGCCCTGGCCACAGACCCCGCAGAAGCACGGCGGGAGGGAGCCGGCAGGGCGGACGAGGTAGGTGGGGACATGGGGGAGGAGGAGTGGTCCACAGACTTTGTGCGGGAACAGAGAGAAGATCCCCTCCTGCATCAGGCCTGAGAGAGGGCCGCCGCAAACATGGAAGCAGAAGATACTCCGAGAGCAGCACTGACCTACCCGCATTTCGAGATCCAAGGGGACCGTCTCTACCGGATCAACGAGGGGATGGAGGACGGAGAAGTAACCTCTCAACTGTTGGTACTGTTGGGGAAATCTCGCTCCCCTGGGGTACAGAGTCCCCAGAAGGGTCCGAGGCTGGAGGTCAAAGCAGTGAGGCAGGAGAGAAACCTAGAAGGAAAACTTTATTATGCATGCATGCAGGCTGACAGCTACCACAGTGGGAGCAGCAGCAGCCCTGAGAGACAGTTTCAGGGATCCTTTAGGGTATGTCTACACTACAAAGTTAGTTCAAACTAACGGACGTTAGTTCGAACTAACTTTCCTAGGCGCTACACTAGCGCTCCGTTAGTTCGAACTTAATTCGAACTAACGGAGCGCTTAGTTCGAACTAGGTAAACCTCATTCTACGAGGATTAAGCCTAGTTCGAACTAGCTAGTTCGAATTAAGGGCTGTGTAGACCCTTAATTCGAACTAGTGGGAGGCTAATCCTTCCCAGGTTTCCCTGGTGGCCACTCTGGCCAACACCAGGGAAACTCTATTGCCCCCCTCCCGGCCCTGGAGCTGTTAAAGGGGCACGGGCTGGCTACACAGTTTGTGCCAGTTGCAAGGCTGCCAGCACCCAGCCAGCAGACCCTGCACCTGCCACAACATGAGCCAGCCACCCGAGGACACCCATCCCTCCACTGCTCCCCAGAACCAGCCTGGCGGCTCCCAGGAGCCTGCCCGGGGACGCAAGAGGTGGGCGCCCGCTTGGTCAAGTGCAGAGATCGTGGACCTCATCGAGGTTTGGGGGGAAGCCTCCAATGTCCACGATCTCCGCACTAGCCACAGGAACGCGGCCGTTTACGGCCGCATGGCTGCCAGCCTGGCCGCCAGGGGCCACCAGCGCAGCCGGGAGCAGGTGCGCTGCAAGGTCAAAGACCTGCGGCAGTCCTACTCCCGGGCCTGCCAGCCAGGGGCCGACCCGGAGGCCTGCCCCCACTTCCATGCCCTGGACCGCCTCCTGGGGGCTCATGCCATCCCTGCCCCCCGGGACGTGATAGACCCCGGGGCAGAGGGACCGCTCCTGGAGACGGAGGAGGAGGAAGAGGCCTCCGAGAGCCAGGAGCATGCCGGCAGCCTGCCCAGGACCTGGGACCCCCGAGGCACCCCACAGAGCCGCTCGCCTGTGTCGTCCGAGGCCGGGGAGGCGTCCACCTGTGAGTACCATCGTACTCCCCTTATGTGTACGGGGGGCTGGGGTGAGAGGGAGCCCCGGGACTGTGCGCCTGGGCCTTGCCCACAACGGAGCAGCAGCTGGGGAGCCTGCAGGGGCCCTGGCCTTGCAGAGGGGAGCTGGGTTTCACACACCTGGGCCCCTGGGGTAATTGACCGCTGGTCTTGTTGCACCACAGCTGCAGCACCTGGGCCTGCAGGGCGCACCACACCGCCTGCTGCAGCTGCCCATGCCCGGGCAAGCAGGAGAGCCAGGAACGAGGAGGAGTACCAAAGGCGGCACCTCCGGTTCATGGATCACCAGCTCCTCACCCAGGACCACTGGGTCCAGGAGGACCTGAGGCTGCGCCGGAGGAGTTTGGAGGCCCTGGAGGAGCAGGGCTGTGCCCTGCGAGGCCACCTCCAGAGCCTGCTCGACCGCTTCCCAATTCCCCCTGCTGCTCCCCCTGCTGCTCCCCCTGCTCCCCCTGCTGCTCCTGCTCCTGCTTCCTCCACACCCCCCGTCCCTCCTGCCCCCCCCCCCCCCCCACAACCATTCCCCACCGACGCCCCCGGACCGCAGTGTGGAGAGACGGGAGAAGCAGCCGGACTCCCACCCCTGAGCTTTCCTTTCCCTTCCTCCCTTCCCGCCCCTTCCAGCTCCCTCGTCCCAGGTTTCCCCCTTCCCTCTCCCACCCTCATTCCTCCCTCCCCCCACCCCAGTTCTGTGAAATAAACAGACGTTTTTGTTTGAAAAACAGGTGTCTTTATTTGACAGTAGGTAGGGAGGGGAAAGGGGAAGGGGGGTAGGGTGGAAGAAGGCCCCAGTGGGGCATGCAAGGGAGAGGTCAGTCCTCCTCCTCCAGCAGGAAGCTCTCCCGCAGGGCTTCCCGGATCCGGACGGCCCCCCGCTGGGCTTCCCGGATGGCGGCGGTGCGGGGCTGACCGTAGTGTCCAGCCTTGCGGTCAGCCTCAGCCATCCAGGCTGGCAGGAAAGCCTCCCCCTTTCGCTCACACAAATTGTGGAGCACACAACATGCTGCCACCATGGGAGGGATGTTGTGCTCGGCCAGGTCCAGACGGGTGAGGAGGCATCGAAAGCGGGCTTTCAGTCGCCCGAAGGCCCCCTCCACCAGGATGCGGGCCCTGGTCAGCCTGGCATTGAAGGCCTGGCAGGAGGGATTGAGGTGCCCCGTGTACGGCTTCATCAGCCACGGCTGCAGTGGGTAGGCGGCATCCCCCACCAGGCACACGGGCATGTCCACGTCCCCGACCCTGATGTGGCGGTCGGGGAAGAAGGTCCCGTCCTGCAGCCGCTGGCACATGGAGGAGTTGCGGTACACCCGGGCGTCGTGTGCTTTGCCGGACCAGCCCACATTAATGTCTGTGAACTGGCCCCGGTGGTCACACACGGCCTGCAGGATCACGGAGAAGTACCCCTTTCTGTTGACGTACCGGGACGCCTGGTGTTCCGGGGCACGGATGGGGATGTGCGTCCCGTTGATGGCCCCCCCGCAGTTGGGGAAGCCGAGGGCGCCGAATCCCCGGATGACGGCGTCCGGGTCGGCGAGGCGGACCACCCTGCGGAGCAGCACCCGGTTGATGGCCTTGACCACCTACGGAGAGAAACACAGCAAAGCGCCAATCAGTGGGGCGCCCGGGTGGCTGGGAGCGTGCGTGCCCTGGCAGTGCCCTGTGCCCCACTCCTGGAAGCAACCCCCCGGCGGTGTGTAGTACGGCCGGGACAGCCCGACCCCTCCAGTGCGGGGCGCTTTCGCCTCCTCCCGCCCCGCCTTTGTCCCTGGGGCGGCCCATCCCCTCCTTGCAGCCCCCCTCCCCCCCCGGCGCAGTGGCCGGCGAGTGCCGTACCTGCATGAGCACTGCTCCGACGGTGGATCTCCCCACGCCAAAGTGGTTCCTGATGGATCGGTAGCGTGGAGAGCTTCCAGAGGGCGATGGCCACCCGCTTCTGGAGGGGGATGGCGGGCCTCATGCGAGTGTCCCTTCTGCGCAGGGCAGGGGTGAGCCACTCGCAGAGCTCCAGGAAGGTGTCCCTCTTCATCCTGAAGTTCTGGGTCCACTGTCGGTCTTCCCAGCGCTCCAGGACGATGCGGTCCCACCAGTTGGTGCTGGTGTCCAGACGCCAGATGCGGCGGGGCACGCCGGTGCTGGGGCGCCGCCGCGGCTCCTCCACAGCCCCCAGGGCGGCCAGGCGGAGAGGCAGGGGGCTGACGTGCACCAGGAGGTGCCAGGCAGCCTCGAGCCATTGGTGGCAGGCTTGCAGCAGCAAGTCCAGAAAGTGCACCAGAAGGTGCAGGGCGAGCTGTGGCTCCATGTTGCCACCTGCGGCGGCGTCCCCAAAGGGAAGCACCGACACAGACGTGCACAGAGACCAACGCTTTGCTGTCCCTCGGCGAGGTTGGCAAGGAAGCAGGAAAAGCTGAGAACCGGCTGTCCGGGGGGGTCCCTTTAAGCACGAGCCTCAGACAGCCTCAGACAGCAGCCACACAAAGCAAGTACTGACCTGATGCCCTTCCAGAACCGGTTTCAGCCGCCCTGAAATGCCCCCCTGCGTCCAACTAGCGGGGTAATGTATGCATACCGAACTTGCTAATGAAGGCCGGGGTTTGAATTTCCCGGGCTTCATTAGCATAAAGCTGGCGCCGCCATTTTTAAAAGCTGGCTAGTTCCACGAGGAGTACAGATAGTTCGGAATGGCTACGTAGTTCGAACTATCTAGCCCGTGCCGCGTGTAGCCGCGCGGCACGGGGTTCGCACTAGCCGGCTTTTAAAAATGGCGGCGCCGGCTTTATGCTAATGAAGCCCGGGAAATTCAAATCCCGGGCTTCATTAGCAAGTTCGGTATGCATACATTACCCCCCTAGTTCAAACTAGCGGGGTAGTGTAGACATACCCTGAGTGAGGAGTTTACAAAGCAAACTGTGACAAAGATAAGAGTTTACATGACAAATTGTGACAGACTAGGAGTCTCCATGAAGTTGAGATAGGCATTGTAAGGGTCTTGATTAGAGTTAAGGTGATTTCTCTCTGTTACAGGGAGAGAGGCCTGGAAAACTTTTAACCCTTACAGCAGTTTTCTTTTAGAGAGTTTTGATTTCCTCCACAGTCCCCCCTTAGACACAATTGGAGATATTTGATTTTTCTCCCACAGTACCAGGCAAGTATCACCGGCGACTGTTGGAGCTAGCACATAGTAACCCCTGGGCAGGACAGCTGGGGTACGAAAAAACCATACGCCACTTGCTCCAAAGGTTTTACTGGCCGGGTATTTATCTTGCCGTGAGGGACTTCTGCGACTCTTGCCCCGAGTGTCAAAAGACGGGGTCCAGGCGGGTGCCCAAGGCTCCACTGGTTCCGATGCCGGTGGTAGATGTCGTGTTCCAAAGGATAGCGATGGACCTGGTCGGCCCCTTAGAGCGGACATGGAACCGGTACCAGTATATTCTTGTAGTGATTGACTATGCAACCCGCTACCGGGAGGCCATACCCTTGCGGAACACCACCGCCCCCACACTGGCAGGAGAGCTATTCAAGATCTTCTCGAGAGTGGGCCTGCCAAAGGAGATCCTCACGAATCAAGGGACAAACGTCACTTCGACGTTGATGAAGGAGTTATGCCACCTACTCCAGGTGAGGACTCTAAGGACCTCAGTTTATCATCCACAGACAGACGGGCTAGTTGAAAGATTTAACCGGACGCTTAAAGGTATGTGTGACGGACTGGGCTGGGTCCGGGCACAGCTGAGGGCGTCCGCTCAGGGCGAATTGCTCAAATCCGGGGCTCCTTACAGCCCCCAGACTGGTGACCCCTCCAAACAGGCCACAAACCAGTCTCACAGAGCACTTCAGCAGCCTGCCTGAAGCCTCACGACCAAAACCCCTCCGACACCCCAGCAATATCCATGCCCTAGATGGCCCTGGGCCTCATACACAGGTGGGGGGTCCTAGCACCCAATCCCACCTACCCAGAACAAGTTCTGTCCGGTTCCAAGAAACCAGCCACAGATCCCTGGTCAATTTACCCTTTGGACCTTACCCACAAATCACGCTGGGCCAATCCTTTAGAATCTAACAACTAAAGGTTTATTATTACAATAAAGAAAAGCATGAGAGTAAGGTTGTTAAAGGATAGTACATTACATGCACCGAATCTCCCAGTTCTCGATGCAGGCTCTAGCAGAGATGTTACAGCTGTTGGCTTAAAAGTCCTTGTTGCGCATCCTAGAATCAGGATGGGGCCACAGTTCTTTCTGGCTCTTCAATCCCTGCAATGCTGCCTCTGGGATGAAGTGCTGAGCTGAGAACCAAGATGGAGTCCACCACATGGCCTATTTATCTCTCCTTCCTGGTCTCTTCCTGGCTACAGCAGGTCACCTGGTCCACGGCTTATTCCTGTGTCCCCTGCTGGTAGCTTTTAGGTATGAGTCACCACTCATTCTTTAGGTGTGTCCTTGGCCCATTGAGTGCCATTGTCCCACAAGGCCTCACTGATTAGCATGTCCATAGGCCGGGCTCTGCCCACTGCTTAACTACATGCGGAGAAATATTCAGTATCTACACAGACTCCTAACTACACACACAGACATTATACAATCATATGACTAGTGTACATAGGATTAGCAGACAGTAAGCTCCTATTCAATACCTCACATGGCCCCCCTTCTATACCATTTTTGGGGCCAACACCCCCACCTATGGGTGCAGCAGTGATCTGGCTGCTCCCCTCAAGACCCAATAACGTGACAGTATGCTTAGAAAGTTCGTGGAGGAGGAACCTAAGGAGTGGGACCAGGCCCTAACCGCATTATTGTTCGCAGTGAGGGAAGTACCGCAAGCCTCTACAAGCTTTTCACCCTTTGAATTGTTGTATGGTAGGCAGCCCCGGGGGATCCTAGATGTTATTAGAGAGTCCTGGGAGGAACAGTTGACACGGGTGCAGGGGACCGTGCCGTATATCCTCAAGTTGAGGGAAAGGTTGTGCCGGGTGGGAGAGTTTGCCAAGCAGAACCTAGTAGAAGTGCAGGGGCACCAAGCACAATGTTACAACCAGAATGCCCGGGTACGCACCTTCCAGCGGGGGGATAGGGTCCTCCTGCTGCTGCCCGAGCAATTATCCAAGCTATTGGCCCATTGGCAGGGCCCCTTTGAAGTGACCCGCAGGGTTGGGGAGGTAAATTACGAAATTCGGATGCCCGGAAAGAGGAAATCCACAAACATTTATCACGTCAACCTCCTTAAGGCATGGCGGGCGAGGGAAGGGTTGACTGGGTACATGGGGGGGGGCAAAGAGAGGAGGGGGTAACCCGGGGCAGCGAGACGAGCTCCTGGGCATCCTAGGCAAGTTCCCACAGGTTTTGACGGAAGCTCAGGGTCGGACTAGCGTGACAAGCCATCACATCGTGACAGAACCCGGATGTAAAGTCCGCGACCACGTCAGGCCCCTCCCGCGGAAGCTATGGGGCACGGTACAAGAGGAGGTAGGAAAGATGCTGCGCTGGGGGGTGATCGAAGAGTCACACAGTGCGTGGAGAAGCCCTATCGTGCTGGTCCCTAAGTCCGATGGAACAATTCGGTTCTGTATCGACTTTCGGAAAGTCAACGCGGTGTCACGGTTCGACGCCTACCCAGTGCCCAGAGTAGATGAGCTATTGGAGAGGTTGGGGGCCGCTTGTTATCTATCCACGATCGATCTGTCAAAAGGGTATTGGCAGATCCCGTTGACAACGGAATCCCGCGAGAAGACCGCATTCTCCACACCCTTTAGACTGTACCAGTTCGTGAGGATGCCGTTCGGACTCCACGGGGCAGCTGCCACCTTCCAGCAGCTGATGGACCGGGTGCTACGTCGACATAATTATCTATAGTACAATGTGGCCCGAACAGCGAGTGGACGCACTCACGCTCCTGGGGGCGGCCCAGGAAGCGTGAGCGGCGTGTGGCCCCTGCACTGCCGCCGCCGCTCAGCTGAGAGGCGGGGGCGGGGCCAGACCAGGACTCCAGCTGGTGCGCTGGAGCCGGGCGGGGGGAACGGGAGAGATGACGTGCGCCGCAGCTGACGTCATGCCGCGAGGACGCTGGCGCGGGACATTTAAACCCGGAGCAGGACCAGGAAGGGAGGGAGGGGGTGAGAGGCAGCGGAGGCTGGGGGGAGAGCATGCTCTGGAGGGCTAGCCCCAGACCGGGAGCAGGGCTCACAGGGGTGACAAGGGGGTCTGGCAAGAGATAGTGGGATAGGAAGTAGCCCAGGGCGGGGCATGGAGCCGGTGAGCCGGTGAGTTTCGGGCGTTGGCCCCGCCGGCTGGGCAGGTCCCAACGAACCTGTCCTTAGGGCCCTGGGCTGGGTCCCAGGAGAGAGGGTGGGCCCGGACCCCCCTATCCCCACGAACCAGGATAGCAGGCGAATTACGCGCCTGGCAACGGGATAGAGCTAGTGAAGACTGTTAAGGACCTACTCCGAAGGAGGAGAACACGAGGCGGGGGTGTATAAATACTCAGCATTCTGCGCGGGGTGGGCACCCCACTCATACACTAAGCAAGAAGCTGCAGCCCCGGGAGCAGTACTACAGAGCCATAGAGAAGGAATGTTCGGCCTTGTTGTGGGCCCTTCAAAAGCTGCTGCCCTATCTATTTGGGTGGCGCTTCATCGTGTACACTGACCACTCTTCCCTGACCTGGCTGCACCAATGAGAGGGTGTCACATTACCGAATTGGAGGGAAGCAGCCAGATTGCTGCTGCACCCCTAGGTGGGGGTGTTGGCCCCAGAAATTGGTATAAAAGGGAGCCATGTGGAGTATTGAATGGGAGCTTATTGTTTGCTGATCTTATGTACGCTATTTATGTGAGTGTATAAAGTCTGTGTGTGTAGGTAGGAATCTGTAATCTGTGTGGAAGCTGAATATTTCTCTGAATGGGGTTAAGCATTGCAATGGACAGGCTGATTAGCCAGGCCCTGTGGGACAATGGCACTTGATGGGCCAAAGACACACCCAAAGAATGGGGGCTGTCACCTGAGAGCAGCCAGCAGGAAACACAGAGATGGGCCTCTGACCAGGTGACCTGCTGCATACCAGAAGAGGCCAGGAAGGAGGTATAAAGTGGCCATGTGGTCGATGCCATTTTGTTCTCAGCTCAGCACTTCATCCCAGAGGCAGCACTGCAGGGATCGAAGAGCCCGGAAGACCTGTGAACCCATCCTGATGCTAGGATGTGCAACAAGAACTTTTAAACCAGCAGCTGTAACATCTCTGCTAGAGCCTGCATCGAGAACTGGGAGATTCGGTGCATGTAACGTACTGTACTTTAATAACCTTACTCTCATGCTTTTCTTTCTTGTGTTAATAAACCTTTAGTTGTTAGATGCTAAAGGATTGGCCCAGCGTGATTTGTGAGTAAGATCCAAAGGATAAATTGACCAGGGATCTGTGGCTGGTTTTTTGGAACCGGACAGAACTTGTTCGGGGTAGGTGGGATTGGGTGCTAGGACCCCCCACCTGTGTATGAGGCCCGGGGCCATCTGGGGCACGGATATTGCTGGGGTGTTGGAGGGGTTTTGCTCGTGAGGCTTCAGGCAGGCAGCTGAAGCGCTCAGTGGGACTGGTTTGTGGCCTGTTTGGAGAGGTCACCAGTCTGGGGGCTGTAAGGAGCCCCGGATTTGAGCAATTCGCCCTGAGCGGACGCCCTCAGCTGTGCCCAGACACGGCCCGGTCCGTGACAGAGGGGCCAATGCCAACCTCCTAAGATAGAGCTTGGTCCTGCAGGACTATGACATGGATGTGGGTCTGTGTTAACGGGAGTGCCAATGTCACAGCTGACGCTATCCCACAGTGGGGGCTTCCCCATGTTGCTGGCTAGGTGACCCTGCTCAGTTTGGTCTTGAAAGGAGGAGAGATGTGAGGAAGTGGGGAGTTTTGGGGGGTTGCAGGCAGAGGGTGGCCCTGGGTGTTACTGGTTTAATGAGGTGAGGGGAGAGGGAGTTTGTTGTTACATGGAACAGCACAAAACTGGAGACGCCTGCGACTGGGAGACCCAACTCAGATGGCACAGCCAGTTCTGGCCAGAGGGAGGACAATGGGCTGCAGAGAGGAGACCTCAGTGACCTGCCCAGCTGGTTCCAGCCATGGGAGAGCAATGGATGGAGAAGAGGCGGAGAAGAGGGGCCCAGGCGACCCTGTTTACTTAGATGGAAGACAAAGGACAGGGGTGGGCCTGCTGTAGGGGATATTGGAGGCTCAGCTGGAAAAAGGGGGTTTTCTGAACTAGACAGTGAAAGAGCAGGCAGAGCCCACCTGGCTGCAGGGGAGACTCAGACATGCGGGGTTGAGGGCCCAGGACTACAGGCCTGAGAGATCCTTAACTGTGTTCAAAGCTCAATAAACCCTTCTGTTTTGTGCTGGGGCTCACAGCAGAGGTAGGCCTCTGAAGGCCCTGAGAGGCACCATCCCGGGGAGGACACCTAGCAGAGAGCAGACTCCCTTAGTCAGGGCTGTCGCACTGCTGCCACACTGGAGTGGACTCCTCGAGAAGGGGCTGTCACGCTGAAGGGGTGTTATGCTTGGGGACTGGCGGGCCAAGTGTGGGTACGACCTATGAGACTGTGACAGGGGGTCCCAACACTGCAGTGTCAAGGGGAATCCTCCATGACTGTGAGGTTCTTCCTGCTCTCCCTTGAGCTGGCACATGTTAAACAAAAACTATCAAAGCCTGGCATGAGGCCTGGCATTATATGTAATCTCAGTTAATCCTCTGAACAGGAGAACCAGCAGCTTGTCAATGAAATTCACAGACAATACTCAACTGGGAAGAGTTACAAATACCAATGAGGACAAAGAAATAATTTAACAGGACCTGGAAAGATTAGGAACATGGCAGCAAATAACTGAGGGTATGTCTACACTACAAAGTTAATTCGAACTAACAGACGTTAGTTCGAATTAACTTTCATAGGCGCTACACTAGCGCTCCGTTAGTTCGAATTTAATTCGACCTAGTGGAGCGCTTAATTCGAACTAGGTAATCCTCATTCCACGAGGATTAAGCCTAGTTCGAACTTACTAGTTCGAATTAAGGGGTGTGTAGCCCCTTAATTCGAACTAGTGGGAGGCTAGCCCTCCCCAGCTTGCCCTGGTGGCCACTGTGGCCACCACCAGGGAAACTCGTCTGTCCCCCTCCCGGCCCCGGACCCCTTAAAGGGGCACGGGCTGGCTACGGTGCCCGTGCCAGGTGCAAGCCTGCCAGCACCCAGCCAGCAGACCCTGCACCTGGCACAGATCGAGCCAGCCACCCGATGCCCCCCAGCCCTCCCCCTCTTCCCGGGACCAGGCTGGCGGCTCCCGGGAGCTTGCCCGGGACCGCAAGAGGCGGGCACCCGCCTGGGCTAGTGCGGACATCGTGGACCTTGTCCACGATCTCCGCACTAGGCACAGGAAAGTGGCCGGCTAGGGCAGGAGAGCTGCCAGCCTGGCCACCCAGGAGCAAGAGACCCACTGAGACCCCCGACCCTGAGCCCTGAGCTTACAATGGCCGTACTGGGTCAGACCAAAGGTCCATCTAGCCCAGTAGCCTGTCTGCCAACAGCGGCCAACCCTAGGGACCCTGGAGGGGGTGGACCGAAGACAGTGACCAAGCCATTTGTCTCGTGCCATCCCTCTCCAGCCTTCCACAAACCTTGGGCAGGGACACCACTCCTACCCCCTGGCTAATACCACTCCATGGACCGAACCTCCATGACTTGATCTCACTTCCCTTTAAACTCTGTTCTAGTTCTAGCCTTCACAGCCTCCTGCAGCAAGGAGTTCCACAGGTTGATTCTTTGCTTTGTGAAGAACAACTTTCTGTTACTAGTTTGAAGCCTGCTACCCATTCCTTTCCTTTGGTGTCCTCTAGTCCTTCTTTATGGGAACTCATGAAGAACTTTTCTGTATGCACCCTCCCCACCCCACTCATGCTTTTAGAGACCTCTATCCTGTCTCCCCTCTGTCTCCTCTTTTCTAAGCTGAAAAGTCCCAGTCTCTTTAGCCTCTCTTCATATGGGACCTGTTCCAAACCCCTGATCATTTTAGTTGCCCTCCCCTCTCCCAGCCTCTCTCTTCCCCTCTCCCACCTCCTTTTCCCAGTCTCCCCCAGTTTTGTTCAATAAAGACAGATTCCATTTTGGAAGACACGTTATCTTTATTTTGTACATCAAGAAGAGGGGCTAGGGAAGGGTAAGTGGAAGGAGGTGAGGGAGGAATGGGGCACGAGCCCCCGATGGGGAGGACTGGGCTGGCTCTGCAGGCTTCTGGGGGGTGGAAGCTCTCCTGCAGCCCCCCAATTGCCTCCTCTCCCCAGATGGCAGCCTGCGGCAAGTGCAGCCGGGCTGATGGCCGAGTGCTGTGATGTGCCCAGTGTGGGTACTCTGGGCACTCCAAGCCAGGACTGCTTTGCAAGCGGGGCACCCCTGAGAACTGTCTGTCTGGGGTGGGGGTCGGGTCGCTTTATGCACAGCCCTCGGCTAGCCTGAGACAGCATCTCCACGCTCTAAGTCCTCCTCTGATGCCCTGCCGGCACTGCTTCCGGCCATCCTTAAGCCTGGTTCAGGGTCCACTTAATGTGGACATGCTAGTTCGAAATAGCAAAATGCTAATTTGAACTAGTTTTTTAGTCTGGATCCGTTAGTTCGAATTAGCTTAGTTCGAATTAACTAATTCGAACTAAGTTAGTTCGAATTAACGTTGTAGTGTAGATGTACCCAAAGCGATTAATCTTGGAAACAATGCAGCTAGTACACCTGCAGGGAAGTAATTCTGAAGAGATAAATTGTCTTGATGGAAGAGGTGTAGTAGGGACAGCAACTAGGATCTGTCCTACACTTAATAAAATAGGTCAACTGAGCTATGGCACTTAGGGGTGTGAAAATTCACACTCTTGAGCCTTGTGGTGATACAACCTAATTTCTGGTGTAGATACAGCTTAGGGTGCATCTACACCGCAGGGCTTAACTCAAAATAAGCTACGCAAAATGAGCTACGTCAATTGCGTATCTTATTTCGAAATAGCTTATTTTGAAATAGGGAGCGTCTACACAGCACTTATTTTGAAATGGAGCACTCTGCCTCCGACTTCCCTTACTCCTCGTACAATGAGGGTTACAGGAGTCAGAGTAAGAAGTCCTCCAGCTTGACAGTATTTTGACATTATTTTGAAATAACTGCCTGCTGTGTAGATGCGGACTAAGTTGTTTTGCAATAGTGCTAGTTATTTCCAAATAGTGTTGCAATGTAGATGTACCCTCCCTGAATAGAAGGATTCTTCTGTCAATTTACCTACTCCCCAGGGAGCTGCTTACCTGCTGAGAAGAGGTACTTGCACACGGCTGGGCAAAATGCAGGCTGAATCTGGCCCACCAAACCACCAGATCCAGCCTGCAGGAGCCTCAGCCACCTCCCTGCCTACCCCGCCCCTGTTTGGCACTCAGAAAAGCCAGCGGCAGGGCCCTGCATCCGGCTCTGAATGCTGACAGCCTGGGCAACCGGGGAGAGGCTTCTCCTGCTGTCCCCGCCTGTGATGGGGTGTACCAACCCCATACTGGCCAGGGGGGTGGAGGACAGGCTTATTGGGTGGAGCAGGCCCCTCTCCCAAAGCCCTGCTGGGCATGTTCACACTGCAACCCTAGTATAAAAGCCAGAGAAGCTGATCAGTTGGGGCTAGCCACCGGGGGGAGAGGGGGAAGGAGCTCCTGCCCTAACCCAGGAGGAGCAGCCTGAGCCAGAGGGAGCTGCAGCCAGCAGAGCCACAGATGGAGGAGCAGCTGCCCGAGGAGCAGCAACTGGAAGAGCGGCAGCCCACGGAGCAGCAGCGGGGGGAGCAGCAGCCTGCGGAGCGGAAGCCTGATGCCAAACCACACCCTACACAGCTAGACAGGGGTAGGAAGCAGCCCAAGGCAGGGAGCCAAGAGACGGCCCAGTGAGCTTGGCACGTTTCAGAAGGATTCCCTGCTGAGCTGGTGGTTGGGAGCACGCCTACCACCAATAGGGCCCTGGGCTGGGGCCCGGTGAAGAGGGTGGTCCTGGGCCCCCCTACCCCCACCCCTGTGACCCCAAGGAGGAGGAGCACTGACTCTGGGAGTGACTGGGCCACTGGGCCTGACCCTGGGAGGGACTGGGCCACCGGGGACTATTGGTGAGGGGGTCAGTTTGTGGGATGTCACCCCTCGGAAGAGGCATGGGGCAGGAGGCCCCATCACACCACCCCCAGTAGCTCCCATTGGCCAGTTTCCAGCCAATAGCAGCTGCTTGTTTGCGGGACAGGCAGCATGTGAAGTAACACTCCCCCCTCATCCCCTGGGCTCACAGCATTCAGTTCAGAACAGCAAACATGGCCCCTGCAGCTGCTCTGAGCACAGGCAGGGGTATGGAAGGCAGAGAACCTTGCTAAGGAACCCAGGTAAGCATCTCCCAAGCCATCTCCTAAGTATCTGTCTCTGGCACCCCAGCCCCCTCTCTCCCCCCCCCAACCCTCTGCCCCCCTCCTACATTCCTACCCCATGTAACCTAAACCTTCTGCACCCCCGCTCCAACACCCATAGGGTATGTCTACACTACAGTGCTAATTCGAACTAACAATTCAAATTAGTTAATTCAAACTAAGCTAATTCGAACTAACGCATCCAGACTAAAAAACTAGTTCGAATTAGCGTTTTACTAATTCGAACTAGCATGTCCACATTGAGTGGACCCTGAACCAAGGTTAAGGCTGGCCGGAAGCAGTGCCGGCAGGGCATCAGAGGAGGACTTAGAGCGTGGAGATGCTGTCTCAGGCTAGCCGAGGGCTGCGCTTAAAGGGACCCGACCCCCACCCCGGACAGACAGTTCTCAGGGTTCCCCGCTCGCTTGTCTAACTCAATGAGGGACAGCAAAGCAGTCCTGGCTTGCAGTGCCCTGAATGCCCACACTCGGCACATCACAGCACTCGGCCATCAGCCCGGCTGCACTTGCCGCAGGCTGCCATCCAGGGAGGGGGGGGGTCAATCGAGGGGCTGAAGGAGAACTTCCACCCCGAGAAGCCCACAGAGCCACCCCAGTCCTCCCCATCGGGGGCTCGTGCCCCAGTCCTCCCTCACCTCCTTCCACTTACCCCTCCCTAGCTCCCCTTCCTGAAGTACAAAATAAAGGACACGTGTTCAAAAATAGAAACTTATTTAATAGACACTTTATTTAACAAAACTGGGGGGGGGGATAAAACTGTGGGGAGACGGGGGAAAGGGCAGGAGAGAGTGTGGGAGAGGGGAGAGGGAAAACTGGGAGGAGGGAGCTGGAAGGGGGAAGCAAGGGAAAGGAGGGGGAGGGGAAACTCAGGGATTGGGGTGGGGGGTCTCGCCGGGCCAACCGCCTCCCAGCACGGCGAGGGAGGGGGCCTCAGCGTCCCCGGGGAGATGGGGTGGAGGGTGCGGAGGTTGAGGTGGGGGTGTGAACATTGAGGAGGAAGAGGTGGGAGGGGGGCAGGAGTGGGAGGAGGGACAGTAGTTGGGGGGGCAGCAGGCGCAGGACTGGCACGGGGCACCATGCTCTGCAGCAGGGCCTGCAGGTTTTAGTTCAGCCCTCAGACCTCAGCAAGCTGCTCCTGGCGGAGCTGCAGGTCTGCCCGCATCCAGGCCTCCACTGTGCGGTGCAGGGCTCGCAGGGCCCCCAGGTGCTGGTCCCAGTATTCCTGCCACGTGGTGGCGGTCCGGAGCAGGCCGTGGGTGTGGGAGCATGTCCTGGGTGGGGTGGTGCGCCCTGCACGAGCAGCTGGTGCAGCTGTAGAGAAAGAAGAGAAGTGGTCAGTTCTCCCTGGGGACGCAGAGGATGATGCCCAGCCCCCCCCCCCCCCCCCGCCCCCACGACGTGAGGGCGACTGTGCCCTGCACCGTCAGAGCCGCTGTGCTTGTACAGAGGCCATGGTCAGGATGTCTGGCTCTCCCCGGGACGGGGAGCTGCCCCAAGACCGCACCCATGTCCCTGTGCCATGTATAGTGTGGCTGGGGCGGGGGGGGGGGGGGGGGGGGGGAGCGTCCTGCTGGGTCCCACCCAGGGGTCGGGAGCATGTCAGGTCTCTTCACACATTCATGTGCCTTTTGGGCCACGGCCCCTGGGTGTCACGTAGCTGGAGCCACCTGCCCAAGGGTGGCATGGCACAGATGTCTGGGTGATCCGTGGGAGGCATGGCCCACGCGCGCGGTCCCTGGTCTCCCTCCCGCCTCCCCCCCCCCCCCGAACTACTTAATTCGAACTACTTCCCCGGTACGGGCTCCCTGGATGACCCTGCCGACTCCAGTGCTGGAACTCCTTGTGGTGGCCCCTCCGGTGTGCCCGGGTCAGGGCCCTCCAGTCCCGGCTCGCTGCCTCCCGGGCTGGCACGGACCGCCCCGCCCCCCAAGAGTCGGTCGAGGGCAGGGAAGTAGGGGCAGGTGGCAGCCCCTGCTGTGGCGCCACCCCTGGTGGCCCTGGCGTACGCCTGCCGCAGCTGCTTTACTTTCAGGTGCACCTGCTCCTGGGTGGCCTGTGTCACTTTCGGGCCATGGCGGCCGCTATGCGCCCGTAGACGGCTGCATTCCTCCACCTAGTGCGGAGATCATGGACGCTGGGGGCCTGCCCCCAAACCTCAATGAGGTCTATGACCTCCGCACTAGACCAGGAGGGTGCGCGCCATCTACGGCCCCTGGCTGGCCCCTGGGTGCTGGGGGACTGGGCAGGGGATGGCTGGCTGGCACTGGCTCCCTGGCTCATCGTGGGGCCACTGCATCGGGGCAGAGACTGCTGGCAGGGCTGGCTGTGTCAAGTGCCGTCTGGCCAGAATCTACCCCTTTAAGGGCCCGGGGCTGGGGGAGAGGAGAGGAGTTTTCCTGGTTGTGCCCAGAGTAGCCACCAGGGAAAGCTGGGGAGGTCTAGCCTCCCACTAGTTCAAATTAAGTGGCTACACAGCCCTTAATTCGAACTAGTTAATTCGAACTAGGCTTAGTCCTCGTAGAATGAGGTTTACCTAGTTCAAATTAAGTTCGAACTAACGGAGCGCTAGTGTAGCGCCTATGAAAGTTAATTCGAACTAATGGCTGTTAGTTCGAATTAACTTCGTAGTGTAGACATACCCATACATATTCCCAGATCCTGCATCTGCTCCTGCACTCCAGCCCCAGGTTACAACACCCTCCCAGACCCTACACTCCCTCCTTCTACACCTGTCCCCCAGGCCAGAATTCTTTCCTGCACCCAAAACCCGTCTCAGACGCTGCACCCTAATCCCCTGTCCCAGGTCACAGCCCAAAACTCTGCACCTGTACCCCCAGGTCACAATCCCCTCCCAAACTCTGCACCTCCTCCTGCACCTCAGTCCCCTGCCCCAGGTCGCAATCTCCTCCTTCACCCAAACTCCTGCCCAGATCCCACACCCCAATCTCTTACCTCAAGCTCCCTTCTACACCCAACCTCCATCCCAGATCCCTGCCCCACCTCCATTAATATTGTGGAAGAGTGCGACCCTTGACTACTTACCAAATTCTTGGAGTGGCCCCCTGTCAAAAATTATTGCCCACCCCTGGACTAGGATTATCTGAGGAATGGAAAACCTATTTTTCCAGAGGAGACTGAAAGAGTTTGGCTTGTGTAGCCTAACCAAATGAAGGTTGAGGGGCAATGTGATGGCTCTCCATAAATACATGAGAGGAATACATGCCAAGCAGGGAGAGGAGGTATTTAAGTTTAGCGCCAATCTGGACACATGAATAAAAGGATATAAACTGGCCATCAACAAGTTTAGGCTCAACATTAGATGAAGGTTTCTAACCACAGCCTCCCAAGGGAAGCAAAAACCCTAGCTGGCTTTGTGAAGTCTGTTCCCACTCTGGCACTCCGAATGCAGAAGGTGGGGGCCTGCACGAGAGCCCCCTCTCCACCGGGTCCCAGCCCAGGGCCCTATTGGTGGTTACAAAAACTTCCCCCCCAGAATCACAATACACAGATTTTGGGGAATTGCTGCCGCCATCAAATGCTTTTTATCCCTAAAAACCAGGGGTGAGCACTTGAACCCACCCCAGGGGTACCCCAAGCTCTTTTGCCCAAAAGAGCTTGCAAAAGAAAAAAAACTGCAGTCTCGGTGTAGTGGGGCCGTATTTGAAAACATGGGAATGTTCTAAAAGCCCCTCCCCCAGCCTTGCGGGAGGGACAACTGGACCCATGTTCAACTGGTTACAGGGGACTGTGACGGGGCTGGCCTGCCCCGCACTGAACAGGGGGGCAGAGAGCCCGTCTATTGGGTGGAATATGCCCCCCCCCCCACCCCCCACAGCTCTGCTGGGCATGCTCGCAGTGCTGCCTCAGTATAAAAGGCTGCCAGGCTGTTCAGCTGGGGCTGACCTCTGGGGAGGAAGGAGCTCTGGCCCAAACCCCTGAGCCACAGCCGGACCTGCTGCTGGAACCAGAGCTGTTGGGACCGCCGCCGTTACTGCTACTGTCCCCGGGTTGAGCCCGCCCGCAACATCGACTGCGGGGGGCCGCCCGCCCCGCCGCAGTGGACAACCCCTTCGCTGCTGCCCCAGGCCTGGGACCTGTCGACATTGCCACCGCCGCCGGCCCAGCTTCGCCAGGTGGGGTCTCCGTCGGCCACAGGGCGGGGGTAGGAAGCAACCCAGGGCAAAGGGCAGGGAACCCCTCAGTGGGCTCGGCGCATTTCGGGGAGAACTCCCTGCCGAGCCGGTGGTAGGAGCCACCCACCACTAATAGGGCCCTGGGATGGGGTCTGTTGGAGACGGAGGGCCTGGACCCCCCTACCCCATCCCCTCAGGGTGTGGACTAGGCCTCAGGGCCTATGAAATGGGCTGGACTAGGCATCAAGGCCTGCGAATTGTGCTGGACTAGGCCTCAGGGTCTGCTTTAACCTTGTGGAGAAGAGGGTGGGGCTGGGGACCCCACCACAGGGACAAATAATGACTAAAGGGTCAAGGGGTGCAGGTCACAGGTGTAAAACAAGGGAACAGGATGGGGACGCCGAGCAGAGAATCCCGGACAGCGCCCACTGCTCCTCGAAGCTGTCAAGGGAGCCAGTGGATGCTGCCCAGAGGAACTCTGCTCGGATTCGTGACACAAGGGAGGAACGGAAATAGGCCCCACAGTCGCAGAGAACCCCCTCATCCAACATCCTCCTCCTGCTATTGTATATGGTGGTTTTAGCTAGGGCCAGGAGGAGGTTGATGAAGAGGTCCCACGACTTTGTGGGGCCACGGATAGGGTGTGCATAAATGAAGAGGTGAGGGGAAAAGTGCAGCCAGAACCTCAATAAGAGGTTCTGGAGGAGCCGGAATAGGGGCTGCAACCTGGCGCATTCCAAATATGCGTGTGCCAGGTTCTCCCTCACGCCACAAAAGGGGCAGGTATCCGGGAAGGAGTGAACAGCGCCAAGTACACGCCCGTGCTCATGGCTCCGTGAAGCAGCCGCCAACTAATGTCCCCAATGGGCTGCGGAACTAGGGTGGAATACACACTGGCCCATCGGGGTTCCCCACCCTCTACAGGTCCCGCCACTTAGTATCGGGGCAGGACACGAGGGTTGGGAAATGCAGAGTGTGGAGCACGAGCGTGTACAGATGTTCTCTAGGCACGGTTCAAAAGCAGGCCAGCTGCAGATTTTGCAGCCGGCTGGGGGTCTGAGGCTGGGGGGGGGGGGGGCCTGCGGATCAGGGGCCTGATAACAAGGGACAGAGGGTTTGCAGGAAGGGAGGGGCGGGGCATACGCTCTCGCAGGGACCGCTGCAGGAAATCAAGAGCAGGCCACGGCAAAGCCGCCTTCACCTCCTGGAGTAGGCGCAGAGGGGTTCGGGGGGTGGAGAGCCCCGTGCACTGAGCAAGCACTCAGGGGTCCACCCAGTCCCCCCGTCGTAGTCCAGGAGGTCTCTAACCTTGGTGGTTTCTGCCAGGATCAGCCTCCGGCGCACCGAGGGAGACTCCGCCACCTGCACGCACAAGGCTGGATTGTGGAGCAGGGGCTCCGCGAGGAGGTCTGCCCCCTCGGAGGCCACAACGGACCTGGTCGCCGAGAACAGCTTCCAGGTCTGGAGGAGGTCCTGGTAGAATTCCGGCAGCTCTGAGAAGTCTCGCAGAAGACCCCTCGGTTGGATAAAAAAGAGCTGCCGGTCGTATCGGAGCCCTCGGAGGCAGCGGAGGAAGGCGCGCGCCAAGGTGCCCCATGTCGGACTACCTGCACTGAAGAGGAGTCTCTGCAGGGCCTGGAGGCGGAAGGTCCGGACCTGGCTGCGTATGCAGACCAGACCCTGGCCCCCCTCCTCCAGGGGGAGAGACAAAACCCCTGCAGAGACCCAGTGCAGACCTGGCCAAAAAAACTCCAGAGCTGTCCTCTGGAGCTTGGCCAGGACCTCTGGGGCCGGGCGCAGGGTGTTGAGCCGGTGCCAGAGCATGGACAGGACCAGCTGATTTAGCACCAGCGCTCTCCCGCGGTGGGAGAGACACTGGAGCAGTCGCGTCTATCTCCGCAGCCGCTCAGCCACCCTGGCCTCCAAACCCTGCCAGTTTTCCGGCGGAGAGGGATGCGTGGCGGATAAATAAACGCCCAGATAGAGCAGCAGACCCGCGCCCCACCTGATGGCCTGAACCGCGGGTGGGAGGGAGCCTGTCCGCCACCCGTCCCCGACCACCAGGCCAGAGCTCTTGACCCAATTGACCTGGGCAGAGGAGGCCACCGAGTAGACGGCTTGGCAGGCCTCCGCCCGCGCCAGGTCGCCCGGGTCCTGGACCACGAGGAGCACGTCATCGGCGTACGCCGACAGGACAAGCCGCAGCTCCGGCTCCCGGAGCACCAACCCCGTCAACCTCCTACGGAGGAGACAGAGGAAGGGCTCGATCGCCAGAGCGTACAGCTGGCCCGACAGCGGACACCCTTGAAGTACTCCCTGTGCAAAGCTGACCGGCTTGGTCAGGGTCCAGTTGAGCCTGACCAGACACTCCGCGAGGGCGTACAGCACCCGGAGAAAACCCACATAACAGGGCCCGAAGCTGAAGGCCTGCAGAGTGCCCAGGAGATACCCGTGGTCCATCCTGTCAAACGCCTTCTCCTGGTCCAGGGACAGGAGGGCGAACCACAAACCATCCCTACAACCAAGCTCCAAGAGATCCTGGGCCAAGTACAAATTATCAAAGATGCTATGGCCCGGGACAGTGTAGGTCTGGTCGGGATGGATCACGTCCGCCAGCACGGACCGCAGTCGCAGCGAGATGGGTTTTGCTATGACCTTGTAGTCCCTGCTAAGGAGCAAGATGGGACGCCAGTTCCGAAGGTCACGGAGGTCCCCCTTCTTTGGAAGCAAGGCGAGCATGGCTCGCCTGCATGAGAGAGGGAGGACCCCGCTCTCCAAGGATTCGGCCCAGACGGTGACAAGGTCTGGGCCGAGGATGTCCCAGAACACGCGGTAGAACTCCACGGTCAGCCCGTCCATGCCCGGGGTTTTATTGTTGGGCATGAGACGGAGGGCTTCCGAGAACTCGGCCAGAGTGAGAGGCATCTCTAGCCGGTCCCGGTCACCTGCACTGACCGTCGGGAGCTCGGTCCAGAGCACCTAGCGGGCGTCGGCTTCGGTCGGATCCGGGGAGAAGAGAGAGGCGTAGAAGACACGAGCCCTTCCACTCATCTCCTCCGGATCTCTGAGGGGGGTGCTGTCCTCCACCAAAAGGCAGGTGACATGCTTTTTAGCCCCCCTCTTTTTCTCCAGGGCGTAGAAGAAGCAGGAGCCGCGATCCATCTCCAGGAGGAGCTGGATGCGAGATCGAACGAAGGCGCCCCGGGCCCAAAGATCCTCAAGGGCCCGGATTTCCTCCTGGTATGCCTCGCAGAGGGGTGGATCTTCGGGGTCAGATGCCAGGCGCCCCTCAAGCTTCAAGGCCTCCCTTTCCAACTGCTCTATCGCTGCATCCCTTCGCCAGCTGGCACCCTGGGAGTAGTCGCGGCAGAAGAGCCAGGCGCGGACCTTCCCCACGTCTCACCATCGCCGTGCCGAGGGAAAGGTGGGCCACTGCCCCCGCCAGGCCTGCCAGAACTCCCAGAAGGGCGCCACAAAGCCCACATCCTCCAGCAAAGCTATTGTTAAAATGCCAGTAGGCCGGCCCCAGCCTCTCTGCACTAAGAGAGGCTTTCACGTCCACCAAATGGTGGTCTGTGAATGGGGCCAGCTGAATGCTGGAGAAGTAGGCTCGCGCCAGATGGAACCTTGATAGATAAATGCGATACAACCGGGAGTGGCTCGACCGATCGTCCTCCACGCGGACGTAGGTGAAGGTGGTGTTGTCGTCGGGGTGGTGGTCTTGCCAGATGTCCACCAGGGAGTGATTGGTCCACAATCTCCCTGAGGCCTGCAGGACTGGCAGTTCATGAGTCCTACATGGTCCTGGTCATCGAGGGTGGTGTTGAAATCCCCGCCCAAGACCAGACACTCGTGAGGATCCAGGGTGCCGAGGAAGGGGGCCGCCTGCCGATAAAAGGTGACCTGGTCCGGGCCTGCGTGCTACAGGTGACCAGGTTCAACGCCAGCCCCTCCATGCGGGCCCAGACATGCAGCAGGCGGCCCAGGACAACCTCGGCAATCTCCAGCACCTCAGGCCGTAGGGCAGGGGAGAACAGGGTGACCACCCCAGCCGAGCGAGCGCCGAGGTGGCTAAAATGCACCCCGTTCCCCCACTCCAGCCGCCAGCCAGCCTCGATGGCTGGAGTTGTGTGGGTCTCCTGCAACATAATCACTGAGTACTCCCCCCTCCCGAAGAAAGGAGAGCACCCAGCTCCTGCGGAGACCTGCCCCACAGCCCCAGGCATTTAATGTTGCAATGGTAGTATACTTCATAGTGAGGGCTGGGGTGGATCCTCGAGGGCAGGGGGGTCGTTGGCCTCACGCAGGCCCCACAGCAGACCGCTCTCCACCCCGAAGGTCAGGAGCGCATCTTGGAATCTGCGGGTCCGGCGGTAGGCCACGTCGTCCTGCCTGTTGGTCCCTCTCCCCGCCTGCAAAAGGGGTCTTGTAGCCTGGAGGATAGAATGAAAGTCCCCCCAGCACTGGAGAGCGAGCTGCACCTTGCCCTTAGCCCTGCAGTTGTCTAGGAGGAACTGGCACCGCTCGACCCTCAGCACTGAGAGGGTACTGGGGTTCTCCTCCATCCGAGCCCCCAGGTGGAGCTCGCGGGCCACAGAGATGGGCAAGCAGGGATCCGACCCCCTGTGCGGCGCCAACAGCAACGGCATCGTGCTGCCCGTCTGCAACCCCAGCAAGGGAGGGGGCAGTGGAGGGAACATGGCAGCCCCTAATGAGTTAGGGACTGGGGACATGAAAACCGCCCCCTGGGGGCCGCCCACAGCGAACGGGAAGGAGACAGCCCCCGCGTGGGTGGCAATAAGAGTGGTTTGGGAGGACGGTGAAGGCGGGACAGGCAGCACGGTAGGGGTGGAAAGGGGGGTGAGCTTATAGCCGGATGATGGGTCAGGGGTGGAAAAAAGGGGAACAGGAATGGTAGGAGAGGGATCAGGGATGGGGGAGGACTTGGGGCTGGATATGGGTTCATAGAGGGCAGGATCAGGGCCAAGGGCAGAAACAGAGGTGAGAGGAGGATCGAGACATGGGAGGGGACCAGAATTTTGGGCAGGGTCTGGGGGAGGATCCCCCAAGTTTGTGCCACCGGGCTGTGGCTCCTCCAGAATGGGGACTAGGGGGCAGGAGCGGGGAGGGGGGCCCACGCCGACACTGGGCTCAGGTGGTGGAGCAGCAACTACAACCACGGTGTTGGCCTGGGAGATGTTCTCTTCTGGGCCCCCATCGGGAAGGGGAGATGACCGCCTCGCCTCACTTGCGGGAGAGGGGGCACCCCCAAGCTCTGAGCTAAGGGCTCGGCGGCTTCACCTCCAGTGCCCGAGTCGGCCGGGCCAATGGATAACACCAGGGGCACCCCGAAAGTGAGGACGGGGTCGGCCACCTGGGGCATATGGGTTGGGAGAGGAGGGGACGGCGCTACAGAGTCGCCGCGCAGACCGAGGCCAGTTGGCGAAGGGTCGACCTCCCCCTGGCTAAGCGGGGTCAGACCCAGGGCCTCGATCTCCTCAAAGATGGAGCCAAGTTCCATCCCCTTGGCCCTGGTGCCTTCCCCGCCGGCCACCGAGGCAACAATTACCTCAGCGGTGATGGCGGGGGGCTCAGCTGGTATCAGGACTGGGGGAGCTCCACCCGAGGCCTCCTCAAGAATGGGCTCCACAGGGGGGATGACGCCATTCTCCCTCCCTGCCACGGCATCCTCGTCCGGCGCCTCCTGGCCGAGGCGGAGTCCTTACAGCCCAACGGGAGAGGGCTGATGGTTGAAATAGGCTCATAGACTCATAGGGTATGTCTACACTACCCTCCTAGTTCGAATTAGGAGGGTAATGTAGGCATACCGCACTTGCAAATGAAGCCCGGGATTTGAATTTCCCGGGCTTCATTTGCATAAGCGGGGAGCCGCCATTTTTAAAACCCCGCTGGTTCGAACCCCGTGCCGCGCGGCTACACGGGTGTGACGGGGCAGAACCGCCCCGCCACTCGCTAGCGGTAGCTGGGAGAAAGGGGCGCGGACGCCGCAACACCGGAGGACGGGAGGAACGGAGACGGGGAGGCCGTGGCGCGTCATCACGGCGCGCCCGAGAGCGCGGCGGGTGACGTCACGGGCGCGACAACAGAGGGGGGAGGGGGGAACCCGGAAGTGCAGGGGAGCAGAAAAGGGCTGGGACGAGAGTGGCAGGGGGGGAAGCAAGGAGGAGGAGAGGCGAGCCACGGGCAGAGGAGCCCCGAGAGGAGCGGCCCCGGACGGGAAGGCAGAGAGCGGAGCAACCCGGTAAGCGGGGCAGCGGCCGGCGGAGTGGAGTAGGACCCAGGGCGGGTCGTGTATCCCGGGAGCAGGTGCGTTTGGGGTGCTAGCCCCCCTGCTACCACCGAGAGGTACGCTCTCGGTGTTAGGGCCCTGGGTCGGGGTCCGGAGTGAGGGCGGGCCCGGACCCCCCACTCCGCCGAGGAGGTGCGAAAGTAAGCGGTGCATTGTGCACGACTGGAGGACTATTAGACCGGGGGGGGGGGGGGGGGGGGCGGCGGACGGTGCTGCACCCCGTGACACGTGGTGGAGAACATGGGCATTTTTGCGCCCCTGAAGCCTAGGGTGCGAGGGTGGTGGTTTGTTTTGTCTTCCGTTCTCGCTGGCTGGTGGCCACTCTATCCTAACTGCCATCTCAAATAGGACACGGCACCATGGATGCCGACAAAAATTGTAGAATGGCTGGTGGATAGCCAGCGCCAGCTCCAGAGGCAACAAACGGAGGCATTGCGACAGCTAACCTCCGAGTTTAGAGAACAGCAGAAGCAGCTGGTGAGGGAGCTGAAGGATGGGACAGGGCTGATCGGACCCACCAATGAAGAAGAGGAGGAGGCGGCGGGCCCAGCGCGACTCCCCATCAGGCTCACCAAACTGGGGGCCGAGGACGACGCCGAGGCATTCTTGGTAACTTTCGAACGTGTGGCCACGGCAGCCCGTTGGCCCCAAGAGCACTGGGCTACTATACTCGCCCCTTACCTGTCCGGTCCGGCCCAGCTCGCCTACCGGAGTTTGTCCGACCGGGACTCGTTGTGCTACTACAAGGTCAAGGAGGCGATCCTCGACCAACTTGGTATTTCGCCCGAGACGTATAGGCAGAGGTTCCGGGCAGCCAGATATGCAACAGGGGAGCGGCCGCGGGCAGTCGCGCAGCGGATCCGGGAAGCCGGGTTTCGGTGGCTGGAACCGTCCACCAAGACCGCAACTCAGGTGGCCGACCTGGTCGTACTCGAGCAGTGCCTGCAAGTGCTCCCCGCGGAGGGCCAACAATGGGTCCGGCGACACCTGCCCGGGACCCTAGAGGAAGCGGTCACGCTCATGGAGCACTTCCTGGCAGCCGAGACGACGGAAGGAACTGGCAAGGTAGGCACAACGACCAACCCGGTGGGTCGGGGAGGCCCTAGCCCCAAAGGGAAGGAAGGGCGGGACAACACGGGGTCTAGGGCTGGAAGCCCCCCAGTCCGAGGACCGGAGCGACGATTGGCCCCGGTATGGCGCGGTACCGAGGACCACGGAAAAGGGGAACCCCGGGCCGAAGTCGGAAAGAGGGCAGAGGACGCACAGAAGATCCAACCAAAACCGACATGCTACCAGTGCGGCCAGGAAGGCCGCATCCGCCGGGACTGCCCCATGATGGACTGCACTTACGGCCAACCTAGACCCCGGAAGGGCCCGCGGCAGGAGGTAAGCCGGGCCCGCATGATAAGGCGGATACGCTTGAACGGGGAGGTAGTAGAGGCCGTTCTAGACTCAGGGTGTGGACAAACGCTAGTGCGGAGAGACGCGTTAGGAAGATCAGGGCACACGGGGGCGCAAGTGTGGATCAAGTGCGTACACGGGGACACCCGGCCGTACCCGACGGCCCGGGTGAGGCTACACGACGGGAGCCATGGCGGGTAGTTATGAGTAGCATTGACTCACCGACTACCCTACCCCGTGTTACTAGGCCGGGATTGGCCTGGGTTGCGGCGGCTGCTAGGCGAACGGGGCCCTACCGGCGTAAGGGACACGCGGGAGGCATGGGCTACCCAGGAGGAGGAGGAGGAGGAGACGATGCCCCCACAAGGGCTAGGCGGGGAGGAGGCGCGGATGACCCTAGAGGTCGACACAGGCGACTTCTTAGCCTTGCAGCGGGAGGACCCGTCATTACAGCACGCCTGGGAAAACGCGCTAGAGCCCCGGGTGGAGGGCGAGGGGACCCCACAGCGAAGCGAACAGGGACCCCACTTCGAGATCCAAGGGGACCGGCTGTACCGGGTCCCGGGGACGGCAGGCGGGGAGACCCAGCTACTCGTCCCAAAAGCATACCGGTGGCGGGTGATGGAGATGGCCCACGACAATCCCTGGGCCGGGCACTTGGGAATTGAGAAGACGCAACAACGGGTGATCCAACGGTTTTATTGGCCAGGGGTATACCAGGATGTTAAGAACTTTTGTAGATCATGCCCCCAGTGCCAACGGACAGCGGAGGCCCGGGTCCCACGGGCTGCCCTCGTACCCATGCCGCTAGTGTCCGAACCCTTCCAGAAGATAGGTTTGGACCTCGTGAGGCCCTTGGAGCGGACTCGGAGAGGGCACCAGTATATATTAGTGGTGGTTGATTATGCCACCCGCTACCCGGAGGCTGTTCCCCTACGCAAGACCGACGCGGCCACAATAGCCGATGAGCTGGTGAAAATGTTCGCCCGCGTCGGGCTCCCGAAAGAGATCCTGACGGACCAGGGGACGAACTTGGTATCGCGCCTAATGAAAGAGCTGTGCAGATGGCTGCAGATAAAGAAGATTCGCACCGCAGCCTACCACCCTCAGACGGACGGGCTGGTAGAACGTTTCAACAAAACCCTAAAAGCCATGTTGCGGAGGCTGGTCCAAGATGACCCACGAGACTGGGACAAGCTGCTGCCACCCCTGCTCTTCGCAATCCGAGAGGTACCGCAGTCCTCGGTAGGGTTCTCTCCGTTCGAACTATTGTACGGCCGACGCCCGCGGGGCATACTAGATTTGGTGCGGGAGGGTTGGGAAGAGCAGGCATCCACTGCACTGGGGGCGGTCCAATACGTAATCAAGTTGCGGGACCGCATGCGAACTATAGGCAGGTGGGCGCAAGAAAATCTGAAAAAAGCCCAAGAAACCCAGGCCCGCCACTACAACGCAGGGACGCGGCTAAGGGTCTTCAACCCGGGCGACCCAGTGCTGGTCCTATTGCCGGCAGGGGAGTCCAAATTATTGGCCAAGTGGCAGGGACCTTACCGGGTGACCAAGAGGATTGGGGAGGTGGACTATGAAGTCCAGGTAGGGGGAAAACACCGGCAGAGCCAAGTGTACCATATCAATCTGTTAAAACGATGGGTACCCCGGGAGGAGCCCCCATCGGAAGCCCTTAGTACGGAGATCGAGTTCGGACCCTGGGGCGAGGAAGAGGTCACTTGGGCGGCCAGCCCCATGGGGAGGGAACTAAACCATACTCAACAGGCACAACTTCGGGCGGTACTACAACAGGCGGCAGCCAGCCTGACGAGCCGACCAGGGAGGACGACCCGGGCGTACCACGAGATCACGACAGAACCGGGGAGTCGAGTGAGGGATCCGGTACGCCCCATCCCCCGGAAGCTGTGGGACACGGTCCAAAAAGAGCTGCAGGACATGTTACGGTGGGGAGTGGTGGAGAAATCACGGAGCGAGTGGCGGAGCCCCATCGTACTGGTCCCGAAGAAGGATGGAGCCGTACGGTTCTGCATCGACTTCCGTAAGTTAAACGCGGTATCAAAGTTCGATGCATACCCCATGCCCAGGGTGGACGAGCTACTGGAGTGCCTGGGGCGGGCGGAATACTTATCAACGATCGACCTTACGAAAGGGTACTGGCAAATACCCCTGGCGCCGGCGGCCAGAGAAGACAGCGTTCGCCACCCCGTTCGGACTATTCCAATTCGTCACCATGCCGTTCGGGTTACACGGCGCAGCAGCTACATTCCAGAGGCTGATGGATGAGATCTTAGAGGACCATCGCGACTACGCCACGGCATACATAGATGACATCGTCGTCTTCAGTAGGACGTGGGAGGAGAATCTACAGCAGCTGGGAGCCGTCCTGCGAACGCTCCAACGGGCCGGGCTCACAGCTAATCCCAAGAAGTGCCAGTTCGGGAAGAGGGAGGTATCCTACCTCGGGTATACGGTGGGGAGGGGCCGGCTAAAACCACTACTAGACAAGGTATGCGCCATTAGGGATTACCCCCGGCCCCACACCAAACGACAAGTACGCCAGTTCCTGGGCCTTGCGGGGTATTATAGACGGTTTATAAAGCATTTTGCCTCCTTGGCGGCCCCTTTAACAGACTTGACAAAGAAAGAGAAACCCCAGAGGGTGGTGTGGACGCCCCAAGGGGTGCGGGCGTTTGAGGCGCTCCGGCAATGCCTGGTATCGGGTCCAGTGCTACGGTCCCCCGATTTCGAGAAGCCGTTTCTCTTGCAGACTGACGCCTCCGAGGTAGGGCTCGGGGCAGTCCTCGCACAGGAGGAGGAGGGCGCAGAGTACCCCGTAGCCTACCTAAGCCGGAAGCTGTTCCCTAGGGAGAGGAACTATGCCGTGATAGAGAAGGAAGCGCTGGCCATCAAATGGGCCATAGACTCCTTACGCTACTTTCTTACAGGCAACACCTTCACGCTGGTGACGGACCACGCGCCATTGAGATGGATGCAGTCCATGAAGGATAACAACGCACGGATAATGCGGTGGTACCTGAGCTTGCAACCTTTCCGTTTTGACATTAAACACAGACCTGGTAAAGATAATGTGAACGCGGACTGTCTGTCGCGGCTGCTGGGTGACGAGCAACCGGGGGGCGGACAGACCGTAGGAAGGGGGGAGGTGTGTGACGGGGCAGAACCGCCCCGCCACTCGCTAGCGGTAGCTGGGACCGCGGGAGAAAGGGGCGCGGACGCCGCAACGCCGGAGGACGGGAGGAACGGAGACGGGGAGGCTGTGGCGCGTCATCACGGCGCGCCCGAGAGCGCGGCGGGTGACGTCACGGGTGCGACAACGGAGGGGGGAGGGGGGAACCCGGAAGTGCAGGGGAGCAGAAAAGGGCTGGGACGAGAGTGGCAGGGGGGGAAGCAAGGAGGAGGAGAGGCGAGCCACGGGCAGAGGAGCCCCGAGAGGAGCGCCCCGGACGGGAAGGCGGAGAGCGGAGCAACCCGGTAAGCGGGGCAGCAGCCGGCGGAGTGGAGTAGGACCCAGGGCGGGTCGTGTATCCCGGGAGCAGGTGCGTTTGGGGTGCTAGCCCCCCTGCTACCACCGAGAGGTATGCTCTCGGTGTTAGGGCCCTGGGTCGGGGTCCGGAGTGAGGGCGGGCCCGGACCCCCCACTCCGCCGAGGAGGTGCGAAAGTAAGCGGTGCATTGTGCACGACTGGAGGACTATTAGACCGGGGGGGGGGGGGGGGGCGCGGCGGACGGTGCTGCACCCCGTGACAACGGGGCACGAACTAGGTAGCTCGAACTAGGCTTCCTAGTTCGAACTACCGTTACTCCTCATTTCACGAGGAGTAACGGTAGCTCGAACTAGGAAGCCTAGTTCGAACTACCTAGTTCGTGCCCCGTGTAGCCGCGCTGCACGGGGTTCGAACCAGCGGGGTTTTAAAAATGGCGGCTCCCCGCTTATGCAAATGAAGCCCGGGAAATTCAAATCCCGGGCTTCATTTGCAAGTGCGGTATGCCTACATTACCCTCCTAGTTCGAACTAGCGGGGTAGTGTAGACATACCCATAGACTTTAAGGTCAGAAGGGACCATTATGATCATCTAGTCTGACCCCCTGTACAGTGCAGGCCACAGAATCTCACCCACCCCTCTTAGAATAATCCTCTCACCTATGTCTCAGATATTGAAGCCTTCAAATACTTTTAAGGCCCCAAGATGCAGAGACTCCTCCAGCTGTGATCCGTGCCCCATGCTACAGAGGAAGACGAAAAACCTCCAGGGTCTCTTCCAATCTACCCTGGAGGAAAATTCCTTCCTGACCCCAAATATGGCGATCAGCTAAACCCTGAGCATGTGGGCAAGACTCGCCAGCCAGACACCCAGAAAGTTCCCTATAGCAACTCCTATCATCCCTCCATTGACCTATTTCCCACTGATAATGAATGGTCAATTAGTTACCAAGATCATGTTCTCAAACCATCCCCTTATCATAGAACTGGAAGAGACCTCAGAAGGTCATCAAGTCCAGCCCCCTGCTCTAGGCAGGACCAATCCCAACTAAATCAACCCAGCCAGGGCTTTGTCAAGCTGAGACTTAAACACCTCTAGGGATGGAGACTCCACTACTTCCCTAGGTAACCCATTCCAGTGCTTCACCACCCTCCTAGGGAAATAGTTTTTCCTAATATCCAACCTGGACCTCTCCCACCGCAACTTGAGACCATTGCTCCTTGTTCTGCCACCTGTCACTACTGAGAACAGCCTCTCTCCATCCTCTGTGGAACCTCCCTTCAGGAAGTTGAAGGCTGCTATCAAATCCCTCCTCACTCTTCGCTTCTGCAGACTAAACAGACCCAAGTCCCTCAGCCTCTCCTCATAAGTCATATGCTCCAGCCCCCTAATCATTTTGGTTGCCCTCCGCTGGACCCTCTCCAATGCGTCCACATCCTTTTTGTAGTGGGGGGCCCAGAACTGGACACAATACTCCAGATGTGGCCTCACCAAAGCCGAATAAAGGGGAATAATGACATCTCTGGATCTGCTGGCAATGCTCCTCTTAATGCAACCTAATATGCCATTAGCCTTCTTGGCTACAAGGGCACACTGTTGACTCATATCCAGCTTCTCATCCACTGTAACCCCCAGGTCCTTTTCTGCAGAACTGCTACTTAACTGGTTGGTCCCCAGCCTGTAACAATGTTTGGGATTCTTCCGTCCCAAGTGCAGGACTCTACACTTGTCCTTGTTGAACCTCATCAGATTTCTTTTGGCCCAAGCACTCAGCTTGCGAACAGGTGAGTGCTAACAGGCAGTTTAGAGAGGGAGTTCTCCAGGTAGAGGAGAAGCAGATACAGGACTCTTGAGGGACGTGTGTGTTGTGTTTGGGGCTTTCTTGCTGTGTGCTGAGCTTGTGTTTGAGAGTGAGGGTTGGTGTGTGTTCTTTTTTGGTTTTTGTCTGTTTATTTATTTACCCCTGTGTTTGAGAGTGAGGCTTTTTTTTCCCCCTTTCCACTTCCCCCTCCCACTCCCCTTGATGGAGTTTGTGCTGTGATTGGCAGGTGGAAACTACTGGCTTCTAATTAAAAGTTTGAATTCTAGAAGCCTCTGCTGATTGGCTGAGCCTTGGTAGGGGGAGGGGCTTTCAGGCACTCCAGGGCTTTATAAGGCAGTGGGCAAGGGACCAAGGAGCTTGTGAACAGGTGAGTGCTAACAGGGAGTTTAGAGAGCGGGTTTGGCAGGGGAGAGGGACTGGTGGGAGGTTCTCTTGCCTTTCTTTTTAAATCCCTTCTCCAGGACAGCAGCGATGGATGGTGATGGGTCTGCTGTTGTTACCTGCTCAGCGTGTGCCATGTTTGTCTTCCTCCCAGAAGAAAGAACGGATTTCATCTGCACCAAGTGCAAGCTGGTCGACATTTTGGAAGAAAAAAATTAGAGGACTGGAGGCCCAAGTATTGACCCTACGCTTGATCAGAGAGGATGAAGACTTCCTCGATAGAAGGCAGCGTTTAATCCTGCAAGCACGGCAGGCAGAGGAGCCAGAGAGGGCAGTACGTGACCAAGAAGAGAAGTGGCAGCATGTAACTTCTAGAAGGGGGAAAAAGGCCAACATGGGAATCCCCCAATGCTATAGAGGTAACTACTCGCTTTCAAGCTCTCTCCACAGGCTCTGCAGTGGAGAATGCTTTGGAAGGGACCTCACAAGGAAGAAACCAGAAGGGAACACCATCTACTGGAAGGCATGGGATGCGTAGCCCTAGGGATGGGGGTTCCACGGCCACCACCCCCAAAAGAAAACAATGGGTGGTGGTGGTCAGGGACTCCCTCCTAAGAGGGACTGAGCCATCCCTCTGCCGTCCGGACCTGGAATCTCGAGTGGTGTGCTGCTTACCGGGAGCTCGCATTCAGGATGTCACTGAGAGGCTTACCAAGCTGATCAAACCTTCGGATTGCTACCCCTTCCTGCTTCTCCACGTGGGAACTAACGATACGGCCAAGAATGATCTTGAGCGGGTTACTGCAGATTATGTAGCGCTGGGAAGAAAGATCCAAGAATTTGGAGCGCAAGTGGTATTCTCCTCCATCCTCCCTGTTGAAGGGAAAGGACTGCGCAGGGATCGTCAAATTGAGGGTGTAAATGCGTGGAGGAGGGCGTCAGTGGAGTGGGGGTCTGAAAAGGGGGGGTGCTGGTTTCAGGGAGGGACAACCTAAGCAGGGGGAATGGTTCGCAGCCACTCCTCCCTGCCAAAGCTGTGGCAGATGAGGAGGGTGCAAAGCGAGGGGTGGGGGGAAAGGGAGGGTAAGGGGCTAGAGGAACAAGGGGAGGGGAAACAACCACTCCCTCCCGCTGAGTTGTTGGGAGGAAGGGCGTTAGTAAAGGAAGGGTGTTTGTAGGGAAACCAAGGAAAGGGGAACTAACAGTCACTCCTCCCTGTAGGAATACTGCAGGGGAGGGGGGCACTAGAGGGAAGGGGAAGGGTGCGAGGGTGGGGGAGGGAGAGGCGCGATTGGGGGGGCGGCCACTCCCTCCCACTTAACTATTTGCCGGGAGGGAGGGCGCTAACAGGGATAGGATGCAAGCGGGGGAACCGAAGGGATTTGAGGCCAGCAACCACTCCTCCCTGCAAGGCTGGAAGCAGAGGAGGAGGGTGCTGGCAGGGTGGGCAGGGGACAAAGTAATGGGCGTAGGGCGGGGGCCAGCTCCTCCGGCTGCACTTGGTTACAAGGGGGAAGCTATGGGGTCAATGAGGGGGGTGCAGTGTATGGGGGGGCAACTAAAAGGGTAGGGATAGGGCACAAGCACTCGGGGGGGGGGAGCAGTAGGGAGGGTTCAGGACAGGTAGGGCAGTGCCACAAGGCTAGCGGGAGGCTGGGGGAGGAAGGAGATACGGGGAGAGTTCGGTCAGAATAAAGCAAGGCAGCAGCTGCTAGGGGCAGGGCACACACTAACAAACTAACAGGGGCAAGGGCGTGGCCGGTAGCAAATGCTGGGTTGGGTGTGGTGGGTGAGCAACCTTAAGGAGGGAGGAAAAACAACTGGACTAGCAGGGGAGGGGCAGGCAGGGGGGAGGGAGACAAGCTGCTGTGGTAGGGTGTGGTGAGCAGGGGCGAGGAGGGCCCCCCAGCCAAACTTAGCTGAGGGAGGGGGGCCAAGTCCAAGGGGGTGGGGAGGGAACACACCCACGAGCGCTTGTGGGGCTCAACTTCACCTACTGCAGCTCAGTCCCAGGTGGCAGGTGGAGCAGCAAGACCTGTCAAGGGGAGAAGAGACAGTCCAGGTGGTGAGGGGTAGTGGAGGGGGTGTTGGAGGTGGTGGCAGCGGGGGGGGGGGGGGGGCAGCTGGACTAGGGGGAGGGCTCTGAGCCTCTCCCCCAGCCCCCCTTTTGACAGCTCAGCTCACCACCACCCCTGGAGCAGATTAAAAAAAGCTCAGTCTGATGAACAAACCCCCTCCACAGTTCTGGATGATGGTTCTCCTCCTTGGCGGGGAGCAGGTGGTGCAGCAGCAGCAGCGGGCGGGCAGCAGCCAGTCAGGGAAGGCCTCCGAGTGGTGGGTGCTGGTGGGGTCCTCTTCCTCTGGAGTGGGGGAAGGGGGGGCAGCCGGCAGCGCACCCCCCCCCAGGCAGCAGCTGGTGGTGGTGGTGGTGAGCAGCAGCTGTAGTGGTGTCCAGGGGGAGTAGGCCTCTGCAGGCTAGGCAGGGAGAGCTGTGGCTGGTGCAGGTAGCAG
The DNA here is from genome assembly GCF_049634645.1 of Pelodiscus sinensis. Classification (NCBI taxonomy): domain Eukaryota; kingdom Metazoa; phylum Chordata; order Testudines; family Trionychidae; genus Pelodiscus; species Pelodiscus sinensis. The sequence continues at coordinate 3,083,236 of NW_027465857.1, read as the reverse complement.
GAGCGGGGGGGGGAAGAGCAGCAGCTGCACCCTGCTGCCTCTTCTTCTCTCGAGTCAGGTGCGGGAGTGGCCTCCCACTCCCCCAGAGGAGGAGGAACCCCTCCAGGCAGGCAAGCCAACTACACTCTGGTAGCTGACCCCTCAGTCGGAGGCCTGCAGATACAGACAGACCTTCCAGGACATAAGAATCAAATCATCACCTTAAAAAATTCTGTCCCAGCTGTTTAGCTGGTGGGTCTCACCCACATGCTCAGGGTTCAATTGATCACCAAATTTGGGGTCAGGAAGGAATTTTTCCCCAGGTCAGTTTGGCAGAGACCCCAGGGGGCTGGGTTTCACCTTCCACTGCAGTGTAGGACATGAATCACTTGCAGCTTTAAACTATTGTAAATGGAGAATTCTCTGTAAATGGAAGACTTTAAGCCATGATTTGAGGACTTCTGTAACTCAGCCATGGCTTCAGCAAGACAACTGCAGTATTGTATTTGCGGGGTCATAAAGCCCATATTATTGAGTCTACAATGGACTATGGAAGTAAAAATGACAGAGACGTTTTGGACAGACTCTGATGGGCTATCACAGCACAGTCCCACATTAGTCCCTCTCTGTGCTGTTCTAGTCTGCCCAAAGCTCAAGTGCTGTGTTCCATTCTGGGCTCCTCAACCTCAGGAAGAGGGAGCTGGAGAAGAGCAGTAACAATTATTTGGCCCCTGGAAGCACAGAACTGATGAAGAAACTTAGTAAGCATGTACAGCTTATCTGAGTTGTCATTGCAGGGCATGGGGGGAGGAAATTTGTAACCATTTACTGTCCAATGATTTGGAAGGTGTAGGCTGCTAGAATGGAGAAAAAAATGCTTTAGGTACAAATGTGCATATCAAGGAATAAATACAGTATTTTAAAATTGAGGCCACTTCTACCAGGAAGAATTTCCCTGACCCTGTGATAAATTGGGTTCTGGAGTGTGCTCTCTGGGGAAGCAGTAGGATCTCCACTGTTTGTGATGTTTAGGCTATGTCTACTCCAGAAATATCCTGAAATAGCTATTCCTCATTTTTGAGCATGCCTGTTATTTTGAAATATAATGCTATTCCAACATCCCTGTAAATCTCGTTCCACAAGGAATAAGGGACATTTTGAAATAAGCTATTTTGAAATTAACTTGAAATAAGCTACACAGTTTGCATAGCTCAAATTGCATAGCTTATTTCAAGCTATGGGTGTAGTGCAGATGCACCCTTACTGAAACAACAAACACCTGGACTAATCACCTGAGAATATTTGCTTAGTGAACAATCCCATCCCAGGCTGTACTGCTAGATGGCCTCATGTCTTCTCCACAGCTGAGACTCATTGTCAGTTTACATAGTGCTTCAGCAAAACAAAGTTAATTGGAATATGGGAAAATCAACAGCAGCAGTTTCCTCTCCACACTTCCTATGTAATCAAAATAGTCCAATGTGTTTTTTTTTCCTATTTTATTTTTCCACAGTGTGAGGGGGTTCACTCACCACCATAGCACCCCCTGCTGCCTGTCCTCAGGAATTAGCTCCTTCTGCTGGCAGGGTACCTTCCCTCACATGGTGTTTCCCCACTTTCTCCAGGCCATGGCATTCTCTTCAGGACACTGCCCTCCGGCAGTGCACACATCAGTCTGAGCCACTGCCACTGCCACTGCCACTGCCACTGCCACCGCCCCCCCCTTCCGGGGTGGTTGTTTCTCCTTCAGCAGGTCTTTCTTCAGGCCCTGCAGTCTGGGAGTCTGCTTGGCCAAAGCTCCAACAGCCAGGCTCTCACTGCTCTCCCCTAGGAGTAGCAGCCCATCGTCTTATATGGTTCCCAGCTGGGCCCCAATCAGCTAACATGGCCTCAGCTGGGTCCAAACTCCCAGACCCTGCTTTGGGCCCGGATTTGCTCTTAAAGGGCCAGTGCAGGGCGAATGCCCTGTCACACACGGACTAATATTAAATTTCCCCGATTCTACCATATCTGAGCTGGAAATAATCTTGAATGAAATCTGGACAAGTCATTATTGCTAACAAGCTTGGCATTGTAACTTTAGGACATTTTGCTCTTTCCAGTATAAGAATGGACTTTGTTGAGCCACATTTTTCCCATTTAAACAAGTAGATTATATTTCCTTACAAAGTTTTGGAGTCTTGGAAATGCTGAATTCCATCTGAAATGATGAGATTACCGTAGATGAAAAAGAAGGAAGAACATGAAGTCAAACTGGAAATAATTCCTAAAGCCTTTTTTCCCCTTTAGGAAAATGAGTTCTTTCCCCAAGACCACCATCGCGATGCATTATTGTGCCTCAAAAATCTGTGGATGTAACTAGATTCTACTGACAGAGCATGAAATACACCCCTGTGCAGAGAATAAACACAAAACCCCTATGCACCAAGACCTCAAGCTAAGTGGGAATTGATCTGGGCCCATGCTGGGTGCCAGCCCTCTGCACAGGAGTGCATTTCATCCTGAGAGCAGAAGCCTCCTTCTCTCTGTGGTAGATTGGAATGTCATGCGGAGTGTGACAAGAAAAGAGCTCACTTGTGAGAGAAATCAGAGTCTGCTGAAGCATGTTCTCACCAAAGCCCTAGGCTACGTCTACACTGGCCCCTTTTCCGGAAGGGGCATGTAAATTTCACTAGTCGTCGTAGGGAAATCCGCGGGGGATTTAAATATCCCCCGCGGCATTTAAATAAAAATGTCCGCCGCTTTTTTCCGGCTTTTAAAAAAGCCGGAAAAGAGCGTCTAGACTGGCCCCGATCCTCCGGAAAAAGTGCCCTTTTCCGGAGGCTCTTATTCCTACTTTGAAGTAGGAATAAGAGCCTCCGGAAAAGGGCACTTTTTCCGGAGGATCGGGGCCAGTCTAGACGCTCTTTTCCGGCTTTTTTAAAAGCCGGAAAAAAGCGGCGGACATTTTTATTTAAATGCCGCGGGGGATATTTAAATCCCCCGCGGATTTCCCTACGACGACTACTGAAATTTACATGCCCCTTCCGGAAAAGGGGCCAGTGTAGACGTAGCCCTAGGATTCTCTAAAGCCTTCTGGCTTTCTCTCCAGAGCATCTTTGTCATTCATTCTCCATTGTCCATGCTGTGATCATCTCACCTGGCTACATCATCCATAATGCATCACAGTCTCTGTTCTTGCTGAGCAGCCACAGTGCATCATGGGAGATGTAATCCTCTCAGGGAGCCTGGACCATAGAGAATGGGGACATGAGGCACCTGAATGGCAACTCCCTGGAGGCAGCATTTCGACATCACAATTTTTCAGGTTTTGTGTGTTTAATATTTTTAATGAAAAAATCAAAATTTTCAGCATAATACAGACATTTGCAAAAAAAGGTGTTTAATTGAAAACTCCATTTTGTGTTGAAAAACAGCTTAGAGAAAAATTTCCACAAGCCCAAACAGAGGTTCATTTCTGTGTTTCTCTGCCATTTCACATAAGTCAGAGTTGAAAACGCAAGGGTGTAGGAAAGCAAAGCAGGAACTTACTGCTTGTTTGGTAAAAGATCACTGTACAGCCATGGTGAGAAGACCCCACAGCACTACCACTTGGTACAGTCTTCTCTGGGATCTGCCAGCTGATGACTCACTGGAACTATTATAAGAACATTCTTATTTTAGAAGGAGAGGAAATTCAAATGTAAATCATGTTGACCGAAACAAATCAGAGAATTGAGCTTTAAATAACATATGGTAACCAATAACCTCCCTTTTCAGTGCTTCTTATGCAGCTGCATGGAAACAAGTGATACTTTCCATTCCTGTACCATGGTGCACACTGTACAGAGAGCCGCACACACAGACTTGATAGGACTTGGAGGACCTTTCAGCAGGTTACCTGGTCCATCCCCCATGCATCATGGCTGGGTTCATCCTAAGCCAGCTCCAAATGTCTACTTCCACCTCGGGATGTTTGCAGTGACAAGAATTCCATCACTTTCCATGGCAGCATTTCCGCACTCCCTGGACCACTTCCTCTAGTATTGTAGGGCCTGTGCCTCTCGAACTTGTGCCATGGCTATGTCAATGTTTCCAGGAGGGGTTACCTCTAGAGGAGAGCAGCGTAAGAGAGAGCTGAAACTGGCCCCGCAGACACTATCTAATATTTACCCTGCTCTGGGCCACCTCATGTCAACATGCCAAAGAGGGATAGAAGGAAAATCAAACAAGAGGCCATTGACAGACCATTGTCATTCCTGATGCCAGTGTTCAGTGGCCAAAGGGGCAGGAGCCATCTCCAGTTTTCAGGCTTTGCTGCTGAATAGGCAGACGGGCAAATTGTGGGTCCAGGAAGCCCAGAAGTTGGTGGGTTTGCTTTTTCAACACACAGGTGCTGGATGGGAAGGCCTGCCAGGGAAAGCCTGTATTGCTCATTCAGAAGGGCCTTATTGTCAGGGAGGTTAGGTATGCCCAGGAGGAAGGCCACTGCCATGTGTACACTGCCATGTGTACTTGGTCCAGAGGGACCAAGATTCATTCAAAATGTGATGCCAGTGCCCCCTGGGGAAAAAAGAATCACGGATGGGACACGGCCAATGACCCCAACATGGGTACTCTTCAGGCACAGCCTTTACTGCCAGAAGGGGAAGGGGAGATGAGGTAGGTTTTACCAAGAGAACCAAGTGTTTCTTTGGGCTAGACTGTACTTTCTGGGGCAAGCAGTGGAGCCTAGATGGAGGGAGCCCCTGGAGGCACTGGACCTCAGAGATACCCTTCTAGTAATGGGGGATTCAATCATTAGAGACATAGATAGCTGGATTTGTGATGATTGGGAAAACAGTATGGTGACTTGCCTGCCTGGTGCAAAGGTTGCGGATCTCTCAAGACATCTAGATAGATTTATGTGTAATGCTGGGAAGGAGCGGGTGGTCGTGGTACATGTAAGTACCAATGACGTAGGGAAGGGTAGGAGAGACGTCCTGGAGGCAAAATTTAGGCTGCTAGGAAAGAGATTGAAATCCGGGATCTCTATGGTAGTGTTCACTGAAATGATTCCAGTTCCACCCACAGGGCCAGGGAGGCAGGCAGAGCTTCAGTCTCAATGTGTGGATGGTGTAGAGGAGGAGTTTAGACTGATTAGGAACTGGGGAAACTTTTGGGATAGGGGGAGCCTATACAGGAAGGATGGGCTCCACCTAAACCAAAATGGAACCAGACTGTTGGCACTTAACATTAAAAAGGTTGTAGAGCAGTTTTTAAACTAAGGGCTGGGGGAAAGCCAACAGGTGCGGAGGAGCATATGGATTAGACAGATCCTTCAGGGAGGATAGAGATGCTCTACGTTCTAGTCAGTAGGAGAGGAAACTATAAAACCTGACGGGTTATCGAGACTTTGCCCTTCTTACACATATAAGAAGTCCATTCTTGGGAGAGAGACAGGCCTTCCCGTTTCCCTGTTACTTGGAAGAAACCGCTCTGACTCAGACAAAGGAGGGAAAAGATAAAAATTCCTTTGTCCCAGTTTGAAATTCCTACCTGCATTGTTATTGGCTGACCAGATACCTGGCTAAGTTAACCCCTTAGCCACCAGGCTGCTGGTCAGCTCTCCGGGTTATGACACCCCCTTTAACAATGAAAGGGCGGATGTACACACTGGTTGCCCCTCCAGGTAACAATTATTTACACTGGGCTTGATAGAAAATAAAAGCGATTTTATTAAGTACAAGCAGTGGGATTTTAAGTGGCAATAAGTGAGAACAGGCACAGCAAAGTTGGTTACAAATCAAAAGAAACAAAACCACTTAGCTAATTCTACACTGAAACTTCAATACCAACTTTTCCAAACTCACCCATAAACCTCTTTTCCAGCGGCCCCTCCAAACCAGGGCTGTCTCCCCACCCTGGGGTGTTTGGCTCCTTCCCTCAAGTGCAACCCAGCCAAAAGACCAAGGCTCCTGCTTTCCTATTCTTTTTTAAAGAATTGAGGCCATTCCCTACCAGCCACTGCTCAGACTTAAGGACAAAAGAGATTGTTTAACAATTGCTCATCAAGACGTTGAGGGTAACAGCATCAATGTCTCTCATTCCCACATTTGAAACTCACAAAGTATTCTCCACTCCATGTGTCTAATTTTAAACACAAAAATGATAAATACATCAAAGTAAGATAAACAGCAGATCATGACATGAAGATCGATGGGTTACATGAAATAATTTGGTCAAAGCACCTTTGAGTTATGTAGATTCATGTCCATAAGTCCATTTAATAAAGCATGGGGGGGGGTCCATCACAGTGATAAAGTTTTAAAGTGCTTATACACAAATGCTAGAAGTCTAAATAATAAGATGGGTGAACTAGAGCAGGGGTCTCCAAACTACAGCCCGCGGGCCGGATGCGGCCCGCGAGGCCCTCTCATCCGGCCCGTGGAGACCTTTTTGTCTACGGAAAAAACTTTTGCATCAAGGTACCTTTCAATCTTTGGAACAACATACCTGTGTGAACAAACATTTTCAAGAAAGAAATACGTGAAGAACAATTTGAGAACAAACTTGTCCGATGATAATCTCAGGTCACTGTTGATGTTAGGGACAACAAATCTAAAGCCAGAAATGTCTGCTATTTTGGCATCCAGGAAACAATTTCACCATTCACACTAATACAGGTGTTCATGTGTAGTGTATCAATGTGTTATTAAATAATAACTGAATAAAATAATATTAAATAAATAATTAAAAACAACATCCATGTTTTGATTTTTTTTTATTTGGACCTCAAGTGTGTAGTCGGCCCCCGAACTGCTGTTTGATAGTTAATGCGGCCCTCGGGCTGAAAAGTTTGGAGACCCCTGAACTAGAGTGCCTCATATTAAGAAGGATATTGATATAACGGGCATCACTGAAACTTGGTGGAATGAGGACAATCAATGGCACACAGTCATACCAGGGTACAAAATATATCGGAAGGACAGAACATGTTGTGCTGGTGGGGGAGCGGCACTATACGTGAAAGCAAATGTAGAATCAAATGAAGTAAAAATCTTAAATGAGCCAAAATGTTCCATGGAATCGCTATGGCTATGTCTAGACTATGCCGAAGTTCCGAAAGAGAATATGCATATCTTCTTCCGAAAGTAGTCGGGACGCGTTTTTTTTGGCACCCCCCCCTCCTTTTTTGAAAAGCCGCTCTTCTTCAAAAAATGAGGTTTATGCGGCTTTTTGAAAAAAGGGGGGTGGGGTTTGCCGAAAAAAACCGCGACCCGACTACTTTCACTTTCGAAAGCTCTGCTTTCTGTGGGAATTTGCATATCCTCTTTCAGCACTTCGGCGTAGTCTAGACGAGCCCTATGGGTATGTCTACACTGCAAAGTTAATTCTAAATAACAGCCATTATTTCAAATTAACTTTAATAGCGTCTATACATGCAAACAGCTATTTCGAAATTAATTCAAAATAGTGGCGCGCTTAATTCGAATTTGGTAAACCTCATTCTACAAGGAGTAACTCCAAATTTGAAATAGCTATTTTGAATTATGTGCCGTATAGACACTTAATTCGAAATAGGGGGCCTCCAGCCCTTCCCAGGGAGCCCTGGTGGCCACTCTCTGTACAACCAGGAAAACTTACTCTCCTTTCCCCCAGCCCCGGAGCTCCAAGCCTGTCAGCCCAGAGCCAGCAGTGGCCACCGGGGCCCCTGGTCCAGTGGCCCCAAAACATGAGCCAGCAAGCCACTGGCAGCCAGTCCTCCACCGCTCCCCAGGAGAAGTCTGCCAGCTCCCAGGAGCTTGACAGGGGCTGGAGAAGGCGGGTGCCTTCCTGGTCCAGGGTGGAGATCATGGACCTTTTTCAGGTTTGGGGGGGATGCCCCCAACTTCCATGATCTCCGCACTAGATGGAGGAACGCAGCCATCTATGGCAGGATAGCTGCCAGCCTGGCCACCAAAGGCCACATGCGAACCCAGGAGCAGGTTTGCATGAAAATCAAGTTGGTCCAGCAAGACCCCCAACCCTGGGCCCTGAGCTTCCCCTCCCGCTTCTTCCCCTTGCTTCCCTCTTCCAGCTCCCTCCTCCCACGTTTCCCCCTCCCCTCTCCCACCCTCTCTCTTCCCCTCTCCCACCTCCTTTTCCCAGTCTCCCCAGAGGTTCATCCCCCCCCAGTTTTGTTCAATAAATGCAGTTTCTATTTTTGAACATGTGTGTCTTTTGTTTGACATCAGGAAGGGGTGCTAGGGAGGGGTAAGTGGAAGGACGTGAGGGAGGAATGGGGCACGAGCCCCCAGTGGGGAGGACCGGGGTGGCTCTGAGGGGTCCTCAGGGTGGACGCTCTCCCGCAGGGCCTCCTGGATCCTGACAGCCCCCCGATGGACCCCCCGGATGGCAGCCTGCAGCAAGTGCAGCCGGGCTGATGGCAACGACCCCATGAGATGCACCGGCGTGCCTGGGGCAACTCTGTCTCCATGTGGCCGAGTGCTGTGGTGTCCCAAGTGTGGGCACTCAGGGTACTCCAAGACAGGACTGCTTTGCGGTCCCTCATTGAGGTAGACAAGCAAGTGGGGAACCCTGAGAACTGTCTGTCTGGGGTGGGGGTAGGGTCCCTTTAAGCACGGAGCTCAGTTAGCCTCAGGCAGCAGCCCCACACACTAAGTCCTAACCTGATGCCCTGCCGGCACTGGTTCCAGCCAGCCTTAACTTCGGTTCAGGGTCCACTCAGTGTGGATGCGCTATTTTGAAATAGCAAAATGCTATTTCGAAAAAGTTTTTGTGTGTAGATGCATTAATTCAAATTAGCTTAATTCGAATGAGCTATTTCAAATTAAATTAACTCGAATTAACGCTGTAGTGTAGACGTACCCATAGGATAGTAATTCCACGCTCCAATAATAAGAATATAGCGGTAGGGATATATTATCGACCACCTGATCAGGACGGTGATAGTGGCTATGAAATGCTAAGGGAGATCAGAGAGGCTATCAAAATAAAAAAATCAATAATAGTGGGGGATTTCAACTATCCCCATATTGACTGAGTACATGTCACCTCAGGACAGGATACAGAGATAAAATTTCTTGATACCTTAAATGACTGCTTCTTGGAACAGCTGGTTCTGGAACCCACAAAGGGAGAGGCAATTCTTGATTTAGTCCTAAGTGGAGCACAGGATTGGAAATAGTGACCATAATGTAATAAAATGTAACATCCCCGTGGTGGGAAAGCACATCAGCAGCCCAACACTGTGGCATTTAATTTCAGAAAGGGGAACTACACAAAAATGAGGAAGTTGGTTAAACAGAAATTAAAAGGTACAGTGACAAAACTAAAATCTCTGCAAGCTGCATGGAAACTTTTCAAAGACACCATAATAGAGGCCCAACATAAATATATACCCCACATTCAAAAACACAGTGAGAGAACCAAAAAAGTGCCACTGTGGCTCAACAACTAGGTAAAGGAAGCAGTGAGAAATAAAAAGGCATCATTTAAAAAGTGGAAGTTAAATCCTAGTGAGGAAAATAGGGAGGAGCATAAACTCTAATTAAATGTAAAAATATAAGAAAAGCCAAAAAGGAGTTTGAAGAAGAGCTAGCCAAAAAATCAAAAAGTAATAGTAAAATGTTTTTGAAGTACCGTATATTCCGGCCTACAAGACGACCTCTGATGTTAAAAAACATCCCCCAAAAATCGGGGGTCGTCTTGTACGCCGGGTATACATCCCAGGCGCGCCTGGGATGCCCCGCCGCCGGAGCCCCTCCGTGGCTTTGAAAGCCTCCGGGGAAGCCGGCGGGGGGGCATCCCAGGCGCGCCTGGGCTGCTCCCCCGCCGGAGCCCCTCCGCGGCTTTGAAAGCCTCCGGGGAAGCCGGCGGGGGGGCATCCCCCGAGTCTTTCAAAGCCACGGAGGGGCTCCGGCGGGGGAGCAGCCCAGGCGTGCCTGGGATGCCCCCCCGCCGGCTTCCCCCGAGGCTTTCAAAGCTGCTGCGGCTTTGCTCCCGGTGCCTCTGGTCTGCTGGGGACCATCTCCAGCAGACCAGGGACACCGGGAACAAAGGAGGCGGAGGGGCGCTGGGGTATAAGATGAAACCCTATCTTTTAATTAAAAAGATAGGGGGTCGTCTTATATGCCCAGTTGCCCTATACGCCTGAAAATACGGTACATCAGAAGCAGGAAGCCAGCTAGGCAACCAGTGGGGCCCTTGGATGATTGAGATGCTAAAGGAGCACTCAAAGATGATAAAGTCATTGCGAAGAAGCTGAATGTATTCTTTGCTTCAGTCTTCATAGCTGAGGATATTGGGGAGATCCCCAAACCTGAGACATTCTTTTTACATGACAAATCTGAGGAACTGTCCCAGACTGAGGTTTCATTAGAGGAGGTTTTGGAGCAAACTGATAAACTTAACACTAACAAGTCACTGGGACCAGATGGAATTCACCCAAGAGTTCTGAAAGAACTCAAATGTGAAGTTGCAGAACTATTAACTATGGTTTGAAACCTATCCTTTAAATCAGCTTCTGTACCTAATGACTGGAAGATAGCTAACGTGACACCAATATTTAAAAAGGTCTCTAGAGGTGATCCTGGCCATTACAGACCGGTAAGTCTAACGTCAGTACTGGGAAAATTAGTTGAAACTATAGTAAAGAATACAATTGTCAGACACATAGATGAACATAATTTGTTGAGGAAAAGTCATCATGGTTTCCTTAAAGGGAAATCATGCCTTACTAATCTACTAGAGTTTTTTGAGGGGGTCAACAAGCATGTGGACAAGGGGGATATAGTGTGCTTAGATTTCCAGAACGTCTTTCACAAGGTCCTTCACCAAAGGCTCTTATGTAAAGTAAGCTGTCATGGGATAAGAGGGAAAGTTCTTTCGTGGATTGAGAACTGGTTAAAAGACAGGAAACAAAGGGTAGGAATAAATGGTCAGTTTTCCGAGTGAAGAGCGGTAACTAGTGGTGTCCCCTAAGGGTCCATACTGGGACCAATCCTATTCAAGTTATTTATAAATTATCTAGAGAAAGGGGTAAACAGTGAGGTGGTTAAATTTGCTGATGATACTAAACTGCTAGAGATAGTTAAGACCAAAGCAGACTGTGAAGAGCTTCAAAAAGATCTCACCAAACTAAGTGACTGGGTGACAAAATGGCAAATGAAATTTAATGCTGATAAATGTGAAGTAATGCACATTTGAAAAAAATAATCCCAACTATACATACAAAATGATAGGGATCAATGAGAGAGAGATCTTGGAGTCATTGTGGATAGTTCTCTGAAAACATCCACTCAGTGTGCAGCAGTAGTCAAAAAAGCAAATAGAATGTTAGGAATCATTGAAAAAGGGATAGAGAATAAGACGGAGAATATCTTATTGCCTCTATATAAATCACTGGTACGTCCACATCTTGAATATTGTATACAGATGTGGTCACCTCATCTCAAAAAAGATATATTGGCATTGGAAATGGTTCAAAAAAAGGCAACAAAAATGATGAGGGATTTGGAATGGGTCCCATATGAAGAGAGATTAAAAAGGCTTGGACTTTTCAGCTTAGAAAAGAGGAGACTAAGGGGGAATATCATAGAGGTCTATAAAATCATGAGTGGTGTGGAGAAAGTGAATAAGGAAAAGTTATTTACTTGTTCCCACAACATAAGAACCAGGGGGTGTAGCCAGACAGGAACCTCCCTTGTAATATCCATTTTTGCTTGCCTGGAGCATACAGGGCACACAGAGCAGAAGGCCCAGGCTGTGTGACTGTGAATGGCTGTAAACAAAGATACGCCAATTGCTGACCAAGAGGCTGCCAAGGAGTGCCCTTGACTCAAACCCATATTGATACGAACACACATCCATCCGCGGGGGGAGGAATCTCTTGCCCAGAAAAAAAATGTCTAGTATTCACAATTTAGTTATCTCTCTTGCAAGTGTAAATTAACTTGAAACTTGCTTGTAAGAACTGGCGCCACAAAACGGACCAGTACAATTCGGCATCTTAGATAAGAAAGAGGATACGGGCCCCCAGGGGTATAAAGATAGGTCCAGCAGCATATTTTCTCTGAGTGTCAATCTACCATCTATCTGCTGGTGGGGTTAGGTGTTTGATCTCCCGAGGTTCCAAGGGGACGCCCACCTCGTATTCGTCTTTCCTAGGAATTGAGAGACCGGCCCTGGCCTGAAACGCTGGAGTCGAGAGGCACAGAAAGGAGTAAAAATTGTACCTGGATGTGGTCCTTTGCTTAAGTATATATATACATAGACTTAGAGCTCTTTAAAGATTAAGCTGTCACTTGGTACCATTATTTCTATTTTCTATCTTTACCTTTTTCCTGTAATCATTGTTAAAACCTATATATATATATATTTGCTAGCATTTAAGAAATAGAGCAATAGCCATTGTAACCATACAATTTATAAGCTTCTTTAATAAATCTGTAAGGGTACGTCTACACTACAGCGCTAGTTCGAACTAACTTAGTTCGAATTAGTTAATTCGAACTAAGCTAGTTCGAACTAGCGCATCTAGAACTAAAAACTAGTTCGAACTAGCGTTTTGCTAGTTCGAACTAGCGCGTCCACACTGATTGGACGCAGGGGGGCATTTAAGGGCAGCTGAAACCGGTTCTGGCAGGGCATCAGGTCAGCAGTTGCTTTGTGTGGCTGCTGTCTGAGGCTATCTGAGGCTCGTGCTTAAAGGGACCCCCCCTGGACAGCCGGTTCTCAGCTTTTCCTGCTTGCTTGCCAACCTCGCCGAGGGACAGCAAAGCGTTGGTCTCTGTGCCCGTCTGTGTCAGTGCTTCCCTTCGGGGGGGACTGCCGCAGGTGGCAACATGGAGCCACGGCTCGCCCTGCACCTTCTGGTGCACGTTCTGGACTTGCTGCTGCAAGCCTGCCAGCAATGGCTCGAGGCTGCTTGGCACCACCTGGGGAACGTCAGCCCCCTGCCTCTCCGCCTGGCCGCCCTGGGGGCCGTGGAGGAGCCGCGGCGGCGCCCCGGCACCGGCGTGCCCCGCCGCATCTGGCGGCTGGACACCAGCAGCGACTGGTGGGACCGCATCGTCCTGGAGCGCTGGGACGACCGACAGTGGACCCAGAACTTTAGGATGAGGAGGGACACCATCCTGGAGCTCTGCGAGTGGCTCGCCCCTGCCCTGCAAAGAAGGGACACTCGCATGAGGCCCGCCATCCCCCTCCAGAAGCGGGTGGCCATCGCCCTCTGGAAGCTCTCCACGCCGGACAGCTACCGATCCGTTGGGAACCAGTTCGGCGTGGGGAGATCCACTGTCGGAGCAGTGCTCATGCAGGTACGGCGCTCGTCGGCCACCGAGCCGGGGGCGAGGGGGGCTGCGAGGAGGGGATGGGCCGCCCCAGGGACAAAGGGGGGGGCGGGAGGAGGCGAAGGCGCCCCGCCCCGGAGGGGTCGGGCTGTCCCGGCCGTACTACACGCCGCCAGGGGGGTTGCTTCCGGGAGTGGGGCGCGGGGCACTGCCAGGGCACGCACGCTCCCAGCCACCCGGGCGCCCCACTGATTGACGCTTTGCTGTGTCTCTCTCCGCAGGTGGTCAAGGCCATCAACCGGGTGCTGCTCCGCAGGGTGGTCCGCCTCGCCGACCCGGACGCCGTCATCCGGGGATTCGGCGCCCTCGGCTTCCCCAACTGCGGGGGGGCCATCGACGGGACGCACATCCCCATCCGTGCCCCGGAACACCAGGCGTCCCGGTACGTGAACCGCAAGGGGTACTTCTCCGTCATCCTGCAGGCCGTGTGTGACCACCGGGGACAGTTCACGGACATAAATGTGGGCTGGTCCGGCAAAGCACACGACGCACGGGTGTACCGGAACTCCTCCGTGTGCCAGCGGCTGCAGGACGGGACCTTCTTCCCCAACCGCCACATCAGGGTCGGGGACGTGGACATGCCCGTCTGCCTGGTGGGGGATGCCGCCTACCCACTGCAGCCGTGGCTCATGAAGCCCTACACGGGGCACCTCAATCCCTCCCGCCAGGCCTTCAATAACAGGCTGAGCAGGGCCCGCATCGTGGTGGAGGGGGCCTTCGGGCGACTGAAAGCCCGCTTTCGATGCCTCCTCACCCGTCTGGACCTGGCCGAGCACAACATCCCTCCCGTGGTGGCGGCATGTTGTGTGCTCCACAATTTGTGTGAGCGGAAGGGGGAGGCTTTCTTGCCAGCCTGGATGGCTGAGGCTGACCGCATGGCTGGACACTACGGTCAGCCCCGCACCGCCGCCGTCCGGGAAGCCCAGCGGGGGGCCATCCGGATCCGGGAAGCCCTGCGGGAGAGCTTCCAGGTGGAGGAGGAGGAGGACTGACCTCTCCCTGCATGCCCCACCGGGGCCTTCTTCCACCCTACCCCCCCCTTCCCCTTTCCCCTCCCTATCTACTGTACAATAAAGACACCTGTTTTTCAAACAAAAACGTCTGTTTATTTCAGAGAACTGGGGTGGGGGAGGGAGGAATGAAGGTGGGAGAAGGGAGGGGGAAACCTGGGACGAGGGAGCTGGAAGGGGAGGGGAGGGAAGGGAGGAAGGGAAAGGAAAGCTCAGGGGTGGGAGTCCGGCTGCCTCTCCCGTCTCGCCACACTGCGGGTCCGGGGGCGTCGGTGGGGAATGGTTGTGGAGGGGGGGGCAGAGAGGACAGGGGGTGTGGAGGAAGCAGGAGCGGAAGCAGGAGCGGAAGCAGGAGGAGCAGGGGGAGCAGGGGGAGCAAGAGGGGGAGCAGGGGGAGGAGGAAATGGAAAGCGGTCCAGCAGGCTCTGGAGGTGGCCTCGCAGGGCACGGCCCTGCTCCTCCATGGCCTCCAGACTCCTCTGGCGCAGCCTGAGGTCCTCCTGGACCCAGTGGTCCTGGAGACGGAGCTGTCGGTCCAGGAACCGGAGATGCCGCCTCTGGTAGTCCTCCTGGTTCCTGGCTGTCCTGCTTGCCCGGGCGCGGGCGGCTGCTGCAGGCGGTGTGGTGCGCCCTGCAGGCCCCGGTGCTGCAGCTGTGGTGCAAGAAGACCAGCGGTCAATTACCCCAGGGGCCCAGGTGTGTGAAACCCAGCTCCCCTCTGCAAGGCCAGGGCCCCTGCAGGATCCCCAGCTGCTGCTCCGTGGTGGGCAAGGCCCAGGCGCACGGTCCCGGGGCTCCCTCTCGCCCCAGCCCCCCGTACACATAAGGGGAACACGAGGGTACTCACAGGTGGACGCCTCCCCGGCCTCTGATGATGCAGGCGAGCGGCTCTGTGGGGTGCCTCGGGGGTCCCGGGTCCTGGGAAGGCTGGCGGCAGGCTCCTGGCTCTCAGAGCCCTCTTCCTCCTCCTCCGTCTCCAGGAGCGGTCCCTCTGCCCCGGGGTCAATCACGTCCCGGGGGGCAGGGACGGCATGAGGCCCCAGGATGCGGTCCAGGGCATGGAATTGGGGGCAGGCCTCCGGGTCAGCCCCTGGCAGGCAGGCCCGGGAGTAGGACTGCTGCAAGTCCTTAATTTTGCAGCGCACCTGCTCCCGGCTGCGCTGGTGGCCCCTGGCGGCCAGACTGGCAGCCATGCGTCCATAGACGGCCGCGTTCCGGTGGCTAGTGCGGAGATCGTGGACATTGGAGGCTTCCCCCCAAACCTCGATGAGGTCCACGATCTCCGCACTTGACCAGGCGGGCGCCCGCCTTTTGCACCCCCGGGCAGGCTCCCGGGAGCCGCCAGGCTGGTTGTGGGGAGCAGTGGAGGGCTGGGAGCCCTCGGATGGCTGGCTCATTGTGTGGCAGGTGCAGGCTGTGCAGGCACGGGTGCTTGCAGCCTTGCAACTGGCACAAAGTGAGTAGCCAGCCCGTGGCCCTTTAAGGGCTCCGGGGCCGGGAGGGGGGCAATAGAGTTTCCCTGGTGTTGGCCAGAGTGGCCACCAGGGAAACCTGGGAAGCCTTAGCCTCCCACTAGTTCGAACTAAAGGGCTACACAGCCCTTAGTTCGAACTAGCTAGTTCGAACTAGGCGTTAGTCCTCGTAAAATGAGGTTTACCTAGTTCGAACTAAGCGCTCCGTTAGTTCGAATTAAGTTCGAACTAACGGAGCGCTAGTGTAGCGCCTAGGAAAGTTAGTTCGAACTAACGTCCGTTAGTTCGAACTAACTTTCTAGTGTAGACATACCCTAACTGTTTAAGCTTTAACCTGACTCCTTCAGTTGCTGTAACAGAACCAAGCACAATTTAAAAGAACTTCAGCCGGTCATAAAGGGACAGACATAGGAAGAGCTTGGGCGTTTGGATCTGTGTCACTCCCAGGTGACAAGATCCGTTGGGGCACCTTTTCAGCCTTTCCTAGGCTGCCCGCTGCGAAGAAACCCCGTGTTCTAGCAGCTAAAATCTAAGGTGTAATAAGCTCTTCCTATATAACGGGGCGTCTGTTGGCCTGCTGGCCACCCTCTGCGATGGGACCCCGGTCCTAGCAGTAAAGACACGGACGTTAAACCTTTTCTCAGAAGCATACACACACACACACACACACACACACTGCCCTGACCGTCGGCTGACAGAATTGGCGTAGTCGGCAGGATTGTGTTATTGGTTCATATACAGCAGCATGAAACCAGTCACAATTGACATGGATTTTAGCTGTATAGAGAAGGAGTTTGCCCAAGAGGGATGGGGCAACCCTAAGTGGGATAAAGAGATGTTAGGGAAAGGCGCTTGCATCTGGCTGTTAAAGGGTGTGTGGCAAGCAGCCTGCACTAGCTACTGGAACTTAGTAACAGAGCTGATAAGGGTACAGAGAGAGAGATATGAACTCTGGGAACAATGCCAGAACCTAGATACCCGGGTGCGAACCCTAAATAAGGACATGGAGCACCTACAGGAACGGCTCCTCCTGAGGGTAAAAAGGGGAAGGAGAAAGTAATTAATAGAGAAAAATGAGCTTTTGGAGCTGGCTTTAAAACTTTGCTAGGTCAAACCCCCGCTCTCCCGCCTTTCACTGTAACCAAGATAAAACAGTACAGCATTCCAGCCGAAGCTATGGCTCTGGTCTCTGAACTAATTAAAGATTTGGAAAAACAGGAAATCTTAATTTGTACCTACTCCCCGTATAATTTGCTCAGGAAGCATGCTCGCTGGGAATGAGCCCCCATCCACAAGGAAGCTCTGAAACAGCTGATAACGAGATACGCACTTATCAGTCTATGGGTTCAATTTACCCTAATGGGTCCCATTTCATTTGTAGCTCACTGTGAGAAACACAGGGATGTCCTATGCCTTATGGCAAGAAGGAGAAACTGTACCCCGCCGCCCCATACAGTTTGGCTCGAAGTTATGGCAAAAGTCACAGTTAAATTACACGCTTTATGAAAAGTGCTTTTGAGAGCCTACACAGCACTAAGAGAAACAGAGGAGCTAACGCAAGCTCAAGCCATAACACTTCACACTCCTTTCCCAATCATTAAGCCCATATTGGAGGGAAAGGAGTTGCCACCGGGAATAGCCCGAAAGAAAATTAAGGATTCTACTGAAACTTAATTGGTTAACTGCATAAAGAATGAGCTCTATATATTGTAACTTTATTTTGTAAGTTTCAAATGAACTAGTTTTATTTTGTTTTAGATAATGTCCTCTTGCTTAAAATTGCAAACAGACAATGCACAAATTGGTTAGTGCTTCTGTTAAGAATTCAACTTTTAAGGTTAAATTTGCTCTCTAAAAAAACCAAGTTATTGTTTTAAAAATCCAAACTCTAAAACTTCACTGTGTCTATGTTCAAGGCTGAGTTGATAATACTTTTAGCTTGCTCTCAGATCCAAGGTTGTAACTGAGTGCAGACTGCCTTTCTGTTCTGAAGAAGTGTGAAACTAACTGTCCCTCATAAGTAAGCCTGTAACATTGTACATATAATTCTTTTCAGGAAAATAAAAGCTTTTTGCTTGCTGGAACAGTAACTGACCAACACCTTGTGCTAAGAAAAAGCATTATAGCCTCACACATTAAGCCTAATCTGTGGTACAAGAGGGAAACTGAGGCATGCCACTGTTGGGGAAGGCTAGCAACTCAAAAGTAATTTGAAGGAGTGGAAGGTCACGAATACTGATAAAGCGCCCTTGTTCTAGGAAAGTTGTAGCTCACTCGCCCATAGAAGTGTTAAGGAACTAGCTGTAACAGGTTCCCCTAACAGATCTTAAGCAGTATTTTAAGTTATAATAGGCCACCCCGATGGGGGTAGAGATGTTTTCTTGTCTTTCAGATCATCAGAAAGCGCTGGTGCCAGCTGAAGACAAACAACAACAACAAAACACCATGGTTCTGTGTCATGACACAATAAGTTTGTGTTCTGTCCAAGTTTGTCTTGTGTGTCTTAATTGTAATACAAATTGCAAATATTGTTGTGTGTAAGATATTGTTTTAATGAAAGGATACTTTGAGTAAAGCAGAAGCATTAATTTAAACCAACAAAATTAATAATTAGGCCCAATCAATTGGCAACTTTAAAATTCAGTGAAAGGATAATAGTTTAGTAATTGTTTAGGCTAGGAAAATGTTAACAATGTCTCCACAGGTAAATAAAAAAAAAACTGGAAAAAAGCAAGGAGTGCATCACGTAAACAGAAGGACTGGGAGTGAGGTACAAGCCCTCTCCCCCACTGGATTGGTTTTGCTTTAATAGCTCTAGAGCGCCAGAAATAATAAAAAATCTATAAAAAACAACACAGGCAAGTGGGACATCAGCATATTTAAGTAAAGATGCCCACAACAATGAGGAAACTAGTAACCTCACCATTGCAATAACAGCTACTTGCCCTGCTACTCATTAGTGCCTGATGCCTCAAAAGGCCTCAAGAATTATGGAATTGCATGAGTTAAGAATTAAACATCTGTGAACCATGCTTAATCCTATAAAAAAAACAGTAACTCTAGTAAATGTAACCTCCTTCAAGTTACATATATAGAACAAATACACGCTAATAGCAATAAGAATACACGGCCTTGGGCCGCCCCTCATTCACACAGAATCATTTTGTTTATTGTAACAACATAAACACGGTGAGGACAAAAAATACACAGTCCTCTGAGTTAAAGTTTGTATGGAATATTGTGGGAAAGAAGCTAAACACTGACATCAGGCCACTGAAGTTGGACCTACTGACTCCCACTGGGGCTTACCACTTAAAGCCCAGACAAGGTAACCCCTGAGGCATGGCTGTCATTTGTTAAACAATGGCCATTGCTAACTTGCCGTATTATTAACCAGGTCCTTGAGGACAAAATAAAGCCTCCCAATTGTGCATCATGCCCTGAACAGACCCCTGTCCCAGAACCAGGACAACTGTCACTGGTCCTTACCTTGGTGATGTTCCACACTGGTATAGACCAGCTGTGCGCTAGACTGGCTAATCAAATTGGCAAGTGCCTGATTAGGCAACGACGGGGCTTAGCAGATACCATCGCAGATTGGTTTGGGCCTGGAAACTCTGTCAGCAACACTTATGTCATAGGCCAAAAATTGTATAGAATCCAGGCTGGTAAATGCAGTAATATCCAGTTCCCGTAAAGGCCTAGACACCAGCCAAGCCAACCGATTGATCCTGAATAGTTTGAAGGCTCTGTCCAGCTCTGTGTCCATTTCACTAAACCTAACCAGATATTTGGACCAGAGATTAATTGGATTGTTAATTAATGGAACTAAATTAAAGGTATTAGAAGGCCAGTATTGAAGAATAGGATAGCTTTGACCACCCAGCCCTTATGGTGGTGAGTCCCCATCTCCCCCGTGCCTACCCATGGGAGTGGGGAAGTAAAGAATCCATGAGGACCCAAAGGCCCACAAATGGCAAATGAGAAAACAGATTAAATACTATAGAGCAAAGATTAAATAATCGGCAAACCCCTACGGGCAGTCCGATCAGTAAGAGATTTCTTCCCTACAGGGAGAACCTCTCCTAGCCCCACTGTACCACTCAAAGATTCTAAATATGCACCTGAAGACACTGTGGTAATCAAACACCCCAGTTTAAGAATGCAAACCCGCGTACTGCACTCCTACAAAGGAAAAGGAGTCTGGACCACTGCAGACGCTGGGCTAACACCAATAGCCATTACTGAGGCTTGGATTGTATCCAAGACCGGCGAACTTTTTGTTTTATTACAGGAAACTGAGGCAATGGCCCTGAACAGTGCTCCAGTGGGATGGATCCCTCCCAGCGCTGGTGTGGATCCGGGAAACCGTCATGAACTTTTTGTATATATACCGCTTGCTGTTGCAGCGCTTGCAATCGCTGTTGTTATAGACTGAACTATAGAAAAAAAAAACTAAGCTGAAGCAAGACATGGTACTCCAACTCGCCATGGTCTTCTTCCTCATCCCAACTGCTACTGCTGTACCAGAACACCTTACTTGACTCCTCTACTGGACTGGAAATCAAGTTTGTCCCTCTCAGCCCAAAACAACTGATGGAACAAGAGCGACATCTTCCAATGGAGACCGGTATAGTTCAAAGACAGTGACCACTGCAATCCTCAAAATAACTTTGGGGGGAGGCAAGGGAAGTGGCAACGGACTGTATGGGGTAAGACACGCTGTAACTAAGAATGTAAACATCTCATGGCTAAATTGGTTAGCCCAACAGCTGAGATTTTCCCTAACTCCTTTTTTACACTCTGTTATAACCACTGCTCTAACCACTGTAATTGCTGTAATCATTTTCTGCATAACTTTATGTATTGTGCAATGCCTAGTTAACGCAGCTATCTTTTGTGTGCACATTAGATATACAGCACTAGGAAAAGACCCTAGCCAATTCCTAGATCCTGAACCTTCTATTCCGGCCATCGGGCACTTCTAGATTCCCCCAAGGTGGGCAAGAGGTGCTGGTATCACCGCCATCTTGTATCCTGGGACGTGGTGTGTCGTATCAGGGGGTGGAATGTAGCCAGACAGGAACCCCCCTTGTAACATCCATTTTTGCTTGCCTGGAGCATCCAGGGCACACAGAGCAGAAGGCCCAGGCTGTGTGACCGTGAATGGCTGTAAACAGAGATACGCCAATTGCTGACCAAGAGGCTGCCAAGGAGTGCCCTTGACTGAAACCCATATTGATACGAACACACATCCATCCGCGGGGGGAGGAATCTCTCGCCCAGTAAAAAAATGTCTAGTATTCACAATTTAGTTATCTCTCTTGCAAGTGTAAATTAACTTGAAACTTGCTTGTAAGAACTGGCGCCACAAAATGGACCAGTAGAATTTGGCCTCTTAGATAAGAAAGAGGATACGGGCCCCCAGGGGTATATAGATGGGTCCAGCAGCGCATTTTCTCTGAGTGTCAATCTACCATCTATCTGCTGGTCGGGTTAGGTGTTTGATCTCCCAAGGTTCCAGAGGGGATGCCCACCTCGTATTCGTCTTTCCTAGGAATTGAGAGACCGGCCCTGGCCTGACACGCTGGAGTCGAGAGGCACAGAAAGGGGTAAAAATTGTACCTGGATGTGGTCCTTTGCTTAAGTATATATATACATAGACTTAGAGCTCTTTAAAGATTAAGCTGTCACTTGGTACCATTATTTCTATTTCCTATCTTTACCTTTTTCCTGTGATCATTTTTAAGACCTATATATATATATATTTGCTAGCATTTAAGAAATAGAACAATAGCCATTGTAACCATATGCTTTTATAAGTCTTTTAATAAACCTGTAACTGTTTAAATTTTCAACCTGACTCCTTCAGTTGCTGTAACAGAACCAAGCACAATTTAAAAGAACTTCAGCCGGTCATAAAGGGACAGACATAGGGAGAGCTTGGGTGTTTGGATCTGTGTCACTCCCAGGTGACAAGATCCGTTGGGGCACCTTTTCAGCCTTTCCTAGTCTGCCCGTTGCGAAGAAACCCCGTGTTCTAGCAGCTAAAATCTAAGGTGTAATAAGCTCTTCCTATATAACGGGGCGTCTGTTGGCCTGCTGGCCACCCTCTGCGACGGGACCCCGGTCCTAGCAGTAAAGACACGGACGTTAAACCTTTTCTCGGAAACACACACACACACACTGCCCTGACCGTCGGCTGACACCAGGCCTTGCTCTAAAATTTAAAATCTGAGGTGAACTAAATGAAGTAATACACTATAGCTAAAGCCAAAGAATTAAAACACAGTGAAAAGCACTCCGGATAATGAAGGATGAAGCTAAAACAGCCCATCAGAATCAATGTTTATATTCCACCTCAGTATTATTGAATTCCTAAGGCACGATATTCACAATATAGAATCATAGAACACTAGGACTGGAAGGGACCTCGAGAGATCATCGAGTCCAGTCCCCTGCCCTCATGGCAGGACCAAGCACTGTCTAGATCATCCGTAAGGATATGTCTACACTAGCCCCCTAGTTTGATCTAGGGAGGCTAATGAGGGCGACCGAAATTGCAAATGAAGCGCGGGATTTAAATATCCAGCGCTTCATTAGCATGTTCCCGGCCAGTCGCCATTTTAGAAATTGACTAGCCTGAAGTAACTGCCCGCGTCTACACGCGGCAGTGAAACGGGATTTCGAATTAAAGCCATAAATCGAATTAGCTGTCAGTGACAGAGATTCCACAACCTCCCTGGGCAATTTATTCCAGTGTTTAACCACCCTGACAGTTAGGAACTTTTTCCTAATGTCCAACCTAAACCTCCCTTGCTGCAGTTTAAGCCCATTGCTTCTTGTTCTATCCTCAGAGGTCAAGGAGAACCATTTTTCTCTCTCCTCCTTGTTCACTGTAACTAGCCTGGAAGAGCTCCAACTGTGCTGGAAAAGTACCTTTTAGGTACTTAAAAACCGCTTGTGACGGACCGGGCCGTGTCTGGGCACAGCTGAGGGCGTCCGCTCAGGGCGAATTGCTCGAATCCGGGGCTTCTTACAGCCCCCGACTGGTGACCTTTCCACACAGGCCACAAACCAGTCCCACAGAGCGCTTCAGCTGCCTGCCTGAAGCCTCCCGAGCAAAACCCCTCCGACACCCCAGCAATATCCGTGCCCCAGATGACCCCGGGCCTATACACAGGTGGGGGGTCCTAGCACCCAATCCCACCTACCCCGAACAAGTTCTGTCCGGTTCCAAGAAACCAGCCACAGATCCCTGGTCAATTTACCCTCTGGACCTTACCCACAAATCACGCTGGGCCAATCCTTTAGAATCTATATCTAAAGGTTTATTATCACAAGAAAGAAAAGCATGAGAGTAAGGTTATTAAAGTACAGTATGTTACATGCACCGAATCTCCCAGTCCTCGATGCAGGCTCTAGCAGAGATGTTGCAGCTGCTGGTTTAAAAGTTCTTATTGCACATCCTAGCATCAGGATGGGTTCACAGGTCTTCCGGGCTCTTCAATCCCCGCAATGCTGCCTCTGGGATGAAGTGCTGAGCTGAGAACAAAATGGCATCGACCACATGGCCTCTTTATACCCCCTTCCTGGCCTCTTCTGGTATGCAGCAGGTCACCTGGTCCTCAGCCTCTCTCTGCTGGCCGCTCTTAGGTGTCCGCCCTCATGCTTTAGGTGTGTCTTTGGGCCATCAAGTGCCATTGTTCCACAGGGCTTCACTACTCAGCCTGTCCATAGCAATGCTTAACCACATTCAGAGAAATATTCAGCTTCCACACAGATTACAGATTCCTACCTACACACACAGACATTATATACTCACATAAACAGTGTACACAGGATCAGAAAACAACAAGCTCCCATTCAATACCCCACATGGCTCCCTTTCCTACCAATATCTGGGGCCAACACCCCCACCTAGGGGTGCAGCAGCGATCTGGCTGCTTCCCTCCATTTCGGTAATGTGACACCGCTATCATGTCCCCCCTCAGTCTTTTCTTTTCTAAACTAAACAAGCCCAGTTCTTTAAGTCTTCCCTCATAGGTCATGTTCTCTAGACCTTTAATCATTCTTGTTGCTCTTCTCTGGACCTTCTCCAATCTCTCCACTTCTTTCTTGAAATGTGGTGCCCAGAACTGGACACAATACTCCAACTGAGGCCTAACCAGCGCAGAGTAGAGCGGAAGAATGACTTCTCGTGTCTTGCTCACAACGCTCCTGTTAATGCATCCCACAATCATGTTTGCTTTTTTTGCAACAGTGTCACGCTTTTGACTCATAGGGTATGTCTACACTACAAAGTTAATTCAAAATAACAGCTGTTATTTCAAATTAACTTCAATAGCGTCTACACATGCAAACCACTATTTTGAATTTAAGTCGAAATAGTGGAGTGCTTATTTCGAATTTGGTAAACCTCATTCTACGAGGAGTAATGCCAAATTCAAAATAGCTATTTTGAATTAAGTGCTGTGTAGACACTTAATTCGAAATAGGGGGCCTCCAGCCCTTCCCAGGGAGCCCTGGTGGCCACTCTGGGCACAACCAGGAAAACTCATCTGCTCCCCTCCAGCCCCGGAGCCCTTAAAGGGGCAGACTCTGTCCACAGTGCCTGTGCCAGTTGCAAGCCTGCCAGCACGCAGCCAGGAGACCATGCACCTGGCACAGGATGAGCCAGCAACCCGCTGCCACCCAGCCCTCCACCGCTCCCCAGGACCAGGCTGGCGACTTCCAGGAGCCTGCCAGTGGCTGCAAAAGTGGGGGCCTTCCTGGTCTAGTGTGGAGATCGTGGACCTCATTGAGGTTTGGGGGAAGGCCTCCAATGACGACGATATCCACACTAGGTGCAGGAATGCGGCCGTTTACAGCCGCATGGTTGCCAGCCTCGCCACCAGAGGCCACATGCGCAGCCAGGAGCAGGTGTGGAGTAAAATCAAAGAGCTGCGGCAGGCCTATGCCAGGGCCTCCCAACCAGGGGCAAACGCAGAGTCCTGCCTGCAGTACGAGACCCTGGAACGCATCCTGGGGGGTCAGACGGTGGTGGTTATTGACCCCAGGGCAGAGGGCCCTGCCCCTGACACAGGGGAAGAGGAGGAAGAGGAGGAGGACAGCAGCCAGGAGCCGCAGGAGCCTGCAGGGAGCGTGCCCTGCACCCAGGACCCCCAAGACGTACTGGAGAGCCCATCAGTAGCCTCATTCGAGGCCGGGGAGGCCTCCACATGTGAGTGCCATCATGGTCCCCTTATGCGGGGTGGGGGGGGGGAGGGGGAGCGCAGGGACCGTGCGCGTGGGCCTTGCCGACTATGGAGCAGGCAGCAACCTGTGCATCTGCTGTGTCCGCCGGGACATGTGGCCCCAACTGGGTGCCATGCAGGGGCCCTGGCCTGTTCCCCACACGCGTCTACGCGTGAAGGCACATGACAAGCTCCTGACCCCAGGGAGAGACACTGCACACTGCCCTCCCTCCAGACACCCCCTTTACACAGAGGCAGGGCACATCTCCCCTCCCCCCCACCCACACCACACTATAGGCAGCACAGGGGCTGGGGTGCAGTCCTAGGCCAGCTCACACTCCTGGGGATAGCAGGACGTGATGGTGCAGACACCTGCCGTCCTCGCCTTGCAGAGAGGGGCTGGGTTTCACCCACTGTGTCCCCAGGGAGAACTGACCACTTCTCTTGTTTCACCATGTATATAAATCTAGTGAGCTCAAGCGAAGGCTTTTTTATGCAACAGACATAACATCAACAGAACTCAGCAGTTTTGTCGACGGCTGTAAACCTCATTCTACGAGGAATAACACCTTTTGTCGACAGAATTCTGTCGACAGAAGGCGTTATTGCATCTACACTGTCCTTTGCATCTACACTGTGATGTCGACAAAGCGGCTTGCTTTGTCGACAGAAGCTTTGTCAACAGTATCTGTCGACAAAACTTCTGTCACCAAAAGCCTGTAGTCTAGATGCACCCAGAGAGTCCAAACCGAAGAGTTGTTTTGGGGTTGTTTTTTTTCCCTAACTTTCAGGGCAACTGGATCGCTAAACTAGAGTAGGGCAGGGAAGCAGCCCAGTTCAGGGTTTTGCAGTTGGGCAGAGTAGCCCTGGAGCAACCAACCCTGCCTAAGTGACACACGGGGGTGAAAACAGCCTCAGATCAGGGTGAGATGTCCACCTCCAGGGAAGACTCGTACAATGATGTGGCGGGACAGGAGAATGTCCCTGTGAGGCCAGGGGGAAGTAACCTTGATATGATAGGAGATTGCCTATCTCCTAGAACTGGAAGGGACCTTAAAAGGTCATTGAGTCCAGTCCCCTGCCTTCACAGCAGGACCAAGTACCATCCCTAACAGATTTTTTTCCCAAATCGCCTCCTCAAAGATTGAGCTCATAACCCTGGGTTTAGCAAGCCAATGCTCAAACCACTGAGCTATCCCTCCCCCCCCTTGTGGGAGCAGGAGCAGAGGATGGTGGCTATACCCCTCCCATACCACTGTCCTCCTTAAGACAGGCAGATTTCTAAGGACAAGATGGAGTTCTTCCTGCAGATGAGGCATTTAAAAGCAGAGGAGCAGCACAAGTGCTTCACCAAGAATTCTTAAAACTACAATACCCACCCAAGGAAGTGAGGAAACAGATTGACAGAGCCAGACGTGTACCCAGAAGCCTCCTGCTACGGGACAAGCCCAAGAAAGAAACCAGCAGAACACCACTGGCCATCACCTACAGTTCCCAGCTAAAACCTCTCCAACGCATCATCAGTGATCTGTAACCCATCCTGGACAATGATCCCTCGCTTTCACAGACCTTGGGAGGCAGGCCAGTTCTCACCCACAGACAAGCCGCCAACCTGAAGCAAATTCTCACCAGCAACTATACACCACACCACAGTAACTCTAACTCAGGAACCAGTCCCTGCAACAAACCTCGGTGCCAACTCTGCCCACATATCTACACCAGTGACACCATCACAGGACCTAACCACATCAGCCACACCATCACGGGTTCATTCACCTGCACATCTACCAATGTAATATTCGCCATCATGTGCCAGCAATGCCCCTCTGCCATATACATTGGCCAAACTGGACAGTCCCTACGCAAAAGAATAAACGGACACAAATCAGATATCGGGAATGGAAATATACAAAAACCTGTAGAACACTTCACTCTCCCTGGACACAAGTAGCAGATTTGAAAGTAGCCATCCTGCAACAAAAACACTTCAAAAACAGACTTCAAAGAGAAACTGCAGAGCTACAATTCATTTGCAAATTTGACACTATCAATTTAGGATTAAACAAAGACTGTGAATGGCTAGCCAACTACAAAAGCAGTTTTTCTTCTCTTGGGGTACGTCTAGACTACATGGCTCCGTCGACAGAGCCATGTAGATTTGTTTGTTCAGCAAAGGGAAATGAAGCCGCGATTTAAATAATTGCGGCTTCATTTAAATTTAAATGGCTGCCCCGCTCTGCCGATCAGCTGTTTATCGGCAGATCGGGGCAGTCTGGATGCTCCCCTGTCGACATGAAAGCCCTTTATCGACCTCCCCGGTAAACCTCATCCTACGAGGCATAACAGGGAGGTCGATAACGGGCTTTCAGGTCAGCGCGGGAGCCTGATCAGCTGTTTGTCGGCTCAGCGGGGCAGCCACTTATTTCCCTCTGCTGATCAGCCTAATCTACATGGCTCCATTGACGGAGCCATGTAGTTTAGACACACCCTTGGTGTTCACACCTCCACATCAGCTGCTAGAAGTGGGCCTCATCCTCCCTGACTGAATAGACGTCGTTATCTCTGGCCTTCCTCTTGATTGGTACTTCCTTCTTTTCATGTGCCTGTATATTTATCCCTGCCCCTGGAATTTCCACTACATGCATCTGACGAAGTGGGTTTTTGCCCATGAAAGCTTATGCTCCAATAAATCTGTTAGGGTATGTCTACACTACAGAGTTAATTTGAAATAACAGACGTTATTTCGAATTAACTGTAATAGCTGTCTACACATACTAACTGCTATTTCGAAATAGCGGAGCCCTTATTTCGAATTAGGTAAACCTCATTCTACGAGGAATAACAACTAATTCGAAATAGCTAATTCGAAATAAGTGCTGTGTAGACACTTATTTCGAATTAGGGGGCCTCCAGCCCTTCCCAGTTCCCCCTGGTGGCCATTCTGGGCCAAACCAGGAAAACTTGTCTGCTCCCCGCCCTAGCCCCAGAGCCCTTAAAGGAGCAGACTCTGGCCACAGTGCCTGTGCCAGTTGCCAGCCTGCCAGCACCCAGCCAGCAGACTGTGCACCTGGCACAGGATGAGCCGGCCACCCGCTGCCACCCAGCCCTCCACCGCTCCCCAGGACCAGGCTGACGGCTCCCAGGAGCATGCCCGGGGCCGCAAAAGGCGGGCGCCTTCCTGGTCTAGTGCGGAGATCGTGGGCCTCATTGAGATTTGGGGGAGGCCTCCAATGCCCACGATCTCCGCACTAGGTGCAGGAATGTGGCCGTCTACAGCCGCATGGCTGCCAGCCTGGCCACCAGAGGCCACATGCACAGCCAGGAGCAGGTGTGCAGCAAAATCAAGGAGCTGCGGCCGGCCTATTCCAGGGCCTCCCAACCAGGGGCTGACCCGGAGGCCTGCCCCTACTATGAGGCCCTGGACCGCATCCTGGGGGGTCAGACGGTCCATGCCCCCCCGGTCATCATCGACCCCAGGGCAGAGGGCCCTGCCCCTGACACAGGAGAAGATGAGGAGGAGGACGACAGCAGCCAGGCACCTGCAGGGAGCCTGCCCTGCACCCAGGAACCCCGAGACGAACTGGAGAGTCTGTCAGCAGCCTCATCCAAGGCCGGGGAGGCCTCCACATGTGAGTGACATCATGGTTCCCTTATGCGGGGTGGGGGGGGAGGGGGAGCCCAGGGACCTTACCCCGGGGAGAGACACTGCACACTGCCCTCCCTCTAGATGCCCCCTCTACACAGAGGCAGGGCACATCTCCCCTCCCTCCCCCCCACACACCACACTATAGGCAACACAGGGGCTGGGGTGCAGTCCTGGGCCAGCTCACACTCCCAGGGATAGCAGGACGTGATGGTGCAGACACCTGCCGTCCTCGCCTTGCAGAGGGGGGCTGGGTTTCACCCACTGTGTCCCCAGGGAGAACTGACCACTTCTTTTGTTTCACCACAGCCGCAGCACCTGCGAGTGCAGGACGCACCACCCTGCCTGGAACATCCACCTGCACCCGGGCCAGCAAGCGCACCCGCAACCTGGAGGAGTTGCAGAGGCAGCAGCTGTGCCTGCAGGGATGACAGGTCCACAGCCAGGAGCAGTGGGTGCAAGAGGACCTACAGCTGCGGCGGGAGAGCTTGAGGGAGCTCCCGGAGCAGGGCCGTGCCCTCCGCGAGCACCTGCAGGCCCTGGCGGACCGATTGCTGCTTCCTGATGCTCCAGCCCCTGTGGCCGCCCCAGCTATCGCTCCTCCTCCCACTCCTGCTCCCCCACCCGCTTCTTCTGCACCCCCCCGTCCATCCTGCCCCACCCTCCACACCCACTCCCCCCCGACGCCCCCGCACCCGCAGTGCTGTGAGACGGGAGAGCCAGCAAGACCCACAACCCTGAGCTTCTGCTCTCCCTTCCTCCCCTTGCCTCCCCCTTCCAGCTCCCTCCTCCCAGGTTTCCCCCCTCCCCTCTCCCCCCCTCCCCTCTCCCCCCCTCATTCCTACCCTCCCCCCACCCCAGTTATGTGAAATAAAGACATTTTTTTTATGGAAACACAGGTGTTTTTATTGTAGATCAGGAAGGGGGGTTAGGGAGGGGAAAGGGGAAGGAGGTGGGGGAGGAATGTAAGGCCCCAGGCCCCAGTGGGGCACGCCAGAGGGACTTCAGTCCTCGTCCGCCTCCCGCAGGGCTTCCCAGATGCGGACAGCCCCCCGAAGGGCCTCTCGGCTGGCAGCAGTGTGGGGCTGTGCGTACTGGCCAGCCATGCGGTCAGCCTCTGCCATCCAGGCTGGCAGGAAAGCCTCCCCCTTCCTCTAACACAAATTGTGGAGCACAGAGCACGCTGTGTGCGGAATATTGTGCTGGGAGAGGTCGAGGCGGGTGAAGAGGCATCTAAATTGTGCTTTCAGTCGTCCGAAGGCCCCCTCGACCACGATGCGGGCCCTGCTGAGCCTGGTATTGAAGGCCTGCCGGGAGGGGCTGAGGTGTCCCGTGTAGGGCATCATGAGCCAGGGCTGTAGGGGGTAGGCCGCATTCCCCAGCAGGTACACTGGCATGTCCACGTCCCCGACCCTGATGTGGCGGTCAGGGAACAAAGTCCCGGTGTGCAGCCTCTGGCACACGGAGGAGTTGCGGTACACCCGTGCGTCGTGTGCCTTGCCGGACCAGCCCACATTGATGTCGGTGAACTGGCCCCAGTGGTTAGACACGGCCTGCAGGATCACAGAGAAGTACCCCTTCC
Organism: Pelodiscus sinensis; assembly: GCF_049634645.1. NCBI lineage: Eukaryota > Metazoa > Chordata > Testudines > Trionychidae > Pelodiscus > Pelodiscus sinensis. The sequence continues at coordinate 3,053,001 of NW_027465857.1, read as the reverse complement.
TGTTTATGTAAAGGGAGGCCTGGTGGTCTGGGGCACGGATGGGGTTGTGCATTCTGTCGATTGCCCCCCTGCAGTTGGGGAAGCCGAGGGCGCCGAAACCCTGGTCGGTGAGGCGGATGACTCTGTGGAGCAGTACTCTGTTGAAGGCCGTCACCACCTGCAGAGAGGCACACAAAACTAAGGGTCACTGGGGTGCCCGTTTGGCTGGGAGTGTTCTTTCCCCACCACTGCCCCATACCCCACACCCAGGAGCAACCCCCGCTGCAATCCTGGCCACCGTGGGCGGTCTGTAGCATGGCTGGGATGGACCGACCCCACCCGGAGAGGGCACTTACACCACCTCCCCCCCATTTTCCCTGGGGCAGCCCACGTCCTCCTTGCAGCCCCCCCGTCCTGGCCCAGTCGCCAGTGAGTGCCGTACTTGCATGAGCACTGCTCTGACGGTGGATCTCCCCACGCCGAACTGGTTCCCGACAGATCGGTAGCTGTCCGGCATGGAGAGCTTCCAGAGGGCGATGGCCACCCGCTTCTGGAGGGGGATGGCGGGCCTCATGCGTGTGTCCCGTCGCCGCAGAGCAGGGGCGAGCCACTCGCAGAGCTCCAGGAAGGTGTCCTTCTTCATCCTGAAGTTCTGGGTCCACTGTTGGTCTCCCCAGTGCTCCAGGACGATGTGGTCCCACCAGTCGCTGCTGGTGTCCAGACGCCAGATGCGGCGGGGCACGCTGGCGTCTGGGCGCCGCTCCTCCAGGGCCCCCGGGGGGGCAGGGGGAGGGCCAGGGGGCTGGCCTCCAGCAGAAGGTGCCAGGCAGCCTCCAGCAATTGCTGCCAGGCTTGCAGCAAGGCGTTCAACATGAGCACCAGAGTGCCCAGGGGCGGCTCTGGCTCCATGGTGCCGAGTGCTGCGGTGTCCCAAAGGAGAGTGACCGAAGCAGGCGGAGAGGAAAACGCTTTGCTGTCCCTCGGCGAGGTTGGCAAGCAAGCAGGAAAGCTGAGAACCGGCTGTCCGGGGGGTCCCTTTAAGCACAAGCCTCAGATAGCCTCAGACAGCAGCCACACACAGCAACTACTGACCTGATGCCCTGCCAGAACCGGTTTCAGCTGCCCTTAAATATGATCCAGCGTTCAATCAGTGTGGACGTGCTATTTCGAAATAGCAAAACTCTATTTCGAATTAGTTTTGGGGTCTAGACGTGTTATTTCGAATTAGCCTATTTCGAATTAACTAATTCGAAATAAGTTAATTCGAAATAGTGCTGTAGTGTAGACATACCCGTTGTCTATAAGGTGCCACAGGACTTCTCGTTTTTACAGGCAGAGGAGCAGCACAAGCGCGTAGAAGCAGAGGAGCAGGAGAGGAGCTTAGAAGCAGAGGAGAGGGAGAAGCGCCCAACACTGTAGCATTTAATTTCAGAAAGGGGAACTACAGAAAAATGGGGAGGTTAGTTAAACAGAAATTAAAAGGTACAGTGTCAAAAGTAAAATTTCTGCAAGCAGCATGGACACTTTTCAAAGACACCACAATAGAGGCCCAACTTAAATGTATACCCCAAATTAAAAATACAGTAAAAGAACCAAAAAAAGTGCCACCATGGCTTTACAACTAAGTAAAAGAAGCAGTGAGATATAAAAAGATATCTTTTAAAAAGTGGAAGTCAAATTCTAGCGAGGAAAATAGAAAGGAGCATAAATGTTGTCAAATTAAATGTAAAAATATAAGAAAAGCCAAAAAGGAGTTTGAAGAATAGCTAGCCAAAAATTCTAAAAGTAATAGTAAAAAGTCTTTTAACTACATCAGAAGCAGGAAGCCAGCTGAACAACCAGTGGGGCCCTTGGACGATCAAGATGCTAAAGGAGCACATTGTGGAGAAGCGAAATGAATTCTTCGTTTTAGTCTTCACGGCTGAGGATATTGGGAGATCCCCAAACCTGAGCCATTCTTTTTAGGTCCAACTTAAATGTATACCCCAAATTAAAAATACAGTAAAAGAACCAAAATTATGCCTTACTAATCTACTAGAAAAAAACAACAAATGGTCTGGTAGCACTTTATAGACTTAAAAAAACATGTAGATGGTATCGTGAGCTTTAGGGTACGTCTAGACTACATGCCTCTGTCGCCAGAGGCATGTAGATTAGGCTACCAGACATAGGAAAATGAAGCGGCGATTTAAATAATCGATGCTTCATTTGAATTTACATGGCTGCCGCGCTGAGCCGACAAACAGCTGATCAGCTGTTTGTCGGCTCAGCGCGATAGTCTGGACGCGCGGGTGTCGACATCAAAGGTATACAGGGTCGTCCATTCCTGCATGTCTCTCAAAGACTTGCTTTAATCTTTCCAAACAGTCTGCAGGGGTTTCATCCTTATTTTGCTTACAAGCATAAATTTTAGTTGTCAGCCTTTCTTGGACATATGTCTAGCACCGCCTTTACTAGATTTGTGTCTATCTAGTATGGCTTGGGTGTCAGGTTCATCAGTTGGCCATTGGGCGGATGTAAATAGGCAGTTCAGGGTTTTGCGGGGCAGTACGGATTTTAAAAGTTGGTTTAGGTCTGCCCAGGTGGGGTTATAGCAGCTGATCACGGTCTCTAATTCTTCCTTAAATTTGACCGGAACTTCATGAATTTTTGGAAATTTTTGCACAAGATTTTATAGGTTGCCCGGGGTCCATGGTGCATGAACGATAATGCTATTATTATTGGCAGGGTTAATACCGGGCATTTGTCTTAAGGGGTATTGCTGGATATCGTTTCCTAGTCCCAAACTCCTAAGGGCGTATGGGGATCTTTGAAATAAGGAGGAGAGCATGCCAACGCCAGGGGAAGGGAAATACCCCTGTCCTGAATTATTTTGATGGTCTGTAGAAGGGGCTGAAGCCCCATCTTGTTCAGGGCTGTTAGTGGAATCTGGTTCCACGTGACTGTTATAAGGCGGGGGACTGGCAAGCACTGGATGCAATCCGGATTCTAAAATATCCTCTGATTCATTTGATCGAGGTTCCGCCTTAATAACTGGGTACAAAGGGCTAGGGGAGCAGCCAATTTTTCTTGCATTTCCTTCAATTGTAATTTAAGTTTTTCCTGTGAGTCTTTTAAACTTCTGGTTTGAGACTCAGTTTTTCTCTTGGACGCCTCCTCATACCAGCTAAAAAAGGCATCCCATTGAACCTGGGATACCTTAGATCCTCTGGATTCCAAGGCACCCCTTAAGTGCACTATTTTCTTTAAATCAAAACTACCTTCAATAGGAAACTGTTTAGACAAATCACCCAGGGTATAGAAATTCCATTTGTCTACAAACTGACAAGTTTTTAGAGAGTAATGCACATACATATAGTATGCTGGAGTTCCCGTGGGGGGGGGGGGGGGGGGAGGCTGGGATCTCCTTTGACTGTCCAGTACCCATTTTTTTTAAACACACAGGGAGACACAGGTAAAATTAAAGGAATCTGCACCGCTCAGGCATTAGCCCGCGATCTTTGTCACCGAGATGATCCTGACCCGATACTACTCAGGCATCAGCCCACAATTTCTGTCGCCGAGGTGATCCTGACCCAATAACGGTAAGCTTAATTAGCGGGATACAGGTAGGGGAGAAAGACAACACACACGAGGAGTCCGCTAAAGTCACAGGAGCCTGTCGGACTTTGTCAGGCAACGGATCTATAGCTGCTCATGCAGGAACCAGAGACAGGGAAAGGCAAATGACATCACTCATCACTGAGAACTCATACCATCCGAGACTTTAACTGCTAGAGCTGGTCACTCCTTTGCAGTGGGCAGCCAGAGTGGCTGACGGATGCCCCAGGAGTCTAAGCCAGGAAGGCAGCAAGACTCAATGCTCAGTTCTCAGAGATCATACATTCGTCAAGACACAGTCACACACTTAACAACCGGACATATAAACCAGATTCTCCTTATTCAGTAATCATGAGAACGTTCTTACTCCAGAAAATTTCAAACAGAATTACCTTTTGCCGGCTTTTCAGTTCTGGACTGACCTGAGTTTCACAAGGTTCGGATCCAGCACTCCCGCCCGACCGTGAGTCTACACGCAATTCTCTTCACTGACCCCCAAAAAGGGATTTAAAAGGTCCCTTACCTTTTTGTGTAGCACCTGGGGTTTGGCGGGGAAAAAGCCTGTGGTCCTCTTAGCCGAAGCGTGATGTGTGAATCTGAGTCACGGCACCAGAATTGTCGTGGAATAAACATGCAGTCTGATTTATAAGTTCAAGTCAGCAGAAATGATTTATTTCTATGATCATAGGAGAGCAATGCAGCAAGACAGAGGTCTAGCCTCTGATGATACAAGGCTCTGCAGAAAAAGAAAGTTCAGGGTTTATATACATTTTTAACTCCCGTGAGCATATAATGGAATTCAGCAGAAAACCAGAACCATATGTACTTAAGTGGTTACATTTGTTAATACACTTTCTCTTATTGCAAGCCTTGCAATTTCTTTGTCTTCAGGAATAGTTGCTTCTGACGCAGCACGCACCATGTATAGGCCCAGTCCTTTGACCAAACTTTCAAGCTTTATATGTTTTGCATCCACACCAATAACAATAATAATAATAGAGTGTCTCAGGAACAGAAGAAAAAAAGAGGGTGTAAATGGCAAAGATACAAACAAGAGAGTACCTAGATGCAGTAAATAAATGTGAGATGACAGGGAGCCAGAGATTGTTTCCATTCATATCTCCTTAGTAATAAAGAACAAGGGAATAGAAATACATTCCCTGCTGAACAAGAGTCGCTTCTCAATGCAGTTGTGTTCAGAGTGTCCCATGAGGCTTCAGCAGGTTTTTAAACAACAAAGTAACAATCATTTCCAAAACATCAAAAGGAAAGTTTCACAGGCACTTTCCTGTGCCAGGTTCTTTTTCACTGGCTTCTTATGTATCAGTGCAGAGCCAGCGCCTAGGAAACATTCTCTTTGGTCACAGAGCTCCACAAGAAAGCTTCAGGATGAATTGATTTGGAACCAGTTGGACACTAAAGTGAATTAATTTCATCCATAAGCGCCTCATTGAAATGCAGAAAATATCCTACTTAGTGTTCCATGTCTGAGAAATGGTTCTGTGAAGAGATTGTTCTATAAATTCACCCAGCATATCATGATAATCTCCTGTAAGTAACTAAGCAACAGGAGACAAGTCACCCATTTGGTACAGCCTTATTGATAACATATTTTTAATCAACACTTAAATAAGAAACACTATTTTCAATATAACACTTTATGACATTTTGCTGGCACTGCCCAATTTTAAAGCAGGAGTAAACTTTTGGAAAAGGAAATGTTTGTTCAAACAATGCAATTTAACTGAACAGTCATTTTGCCGAACCCTTCTGTACACCCCACTCACAGTCACTGCCCTTAGTCGGGCAGACCCAGAGTTCAGAGGTGCATCCGCAGAGTTCACCTCCCAGCCTGAGTGGGGGGAGGTAAGGAGTCATCTTACTCACTGTGATGGCCATCCACCTGCTTCATGCCACTCTCTGCTGCAGCATCCACTGGAGTACATTTAAAAAATAATTAAAAGACTACTCATGGAGTCTGCTTTAGTTCTATCATTAGAAGGCAGAGTGGGGGGAAGAAACAGGTTGAAGCAGTCTTACAGCTCACGCCCAGAGGACATGCAGCCTGGTGATTCAGAGTCTTGCCCTTCCCCCAGTTCACTTGACAGAGTTTTGGCAGAGGAAGCCTTGTCCATCCAAGGTTCTTTACACTGACAGTGTCTGTCCTCTGACATGAGTTAAACACAGTCTGACATTTCTGCATTCCCCCAATAACTGCAAGCATTGGTGGTCATCTCTCACAATTCCTGCATTCAGTATTAACACAGTTTGTGACCCCACAACAACCAAATTGCTTACAATGGGCAAAAAACCATTGTAAGTTGAATATCTAGCAGGCCTAAGCAAACTGAGTGAACTGTATTTATATAAACACACCCAGCATTTCTTTCCCATTCCAGCTGGCTGAAATGGAAGCATTGATTCAGACCCTGCTTACATCAACTAGAAATTATGGCTCATGTTCATTATTTTAAATTTTAATGGTCTAACAAGAATCACAAAAATGCTGTATAAATAAATGGAGCTGAATTTATTTCATTCTGTGCCGTGGTTAACTAGACCAGGACAAGTACCACTATGCTTTTTATTTATGCCTACTGTAAGGCTATTCTAATACAGATAAGAGAAGTTAAAACTCTTTTCCTCTGGCTTTATTAAGTGATGTGGATCAGAGCATTCAACACTCAGTTCACAGCTCAAGAAACCAGCATCGTTGTGAACATTTTACAGGTAGAAAAAAAGAAGATTTTGAAGCCAACTGAAAAGCCACCACCTTCGCAGGCCCAAATTCCTTTTCTGCTATTCCTCTGATTACACTTACAGCAGAACATTTTTATACCCTCTGGGGGCACTCACAGGGCCAGTGTTGTGATGGGATCGAAGGAGGTATTCCTGAACTCACAGCTTGGCTGGTAAGTGGAAGAGAATCTGATCTGGGTTTAAAATGTGTTTGGAATTTGGATGTCAGTACATTTAGTACATTGAAATCTCCAAAACCATAGAATTCCAGATTACTAGAGCTGGCTGAAAATTTTCTGGCAGAATTTTTTTCCATTAGAAATCAAAAGGAAGCATTTTAATAATGTTGAACTGTTCCATTTTTATATCATGGATCGCTACCCCTTCCTGCTTCTCCACGTGGGAACTAATGATACGGCCAAGAATGACCCTGAGCAGGTTACTGCAGATTATGTAGCGCTGGGAAGAAGGATCCAAGAATTCGGAGTGGAAGTGGTGTTCTCGTCCATCCTCCCTGTTGAAGGGAAAGGACTGGGCAGGGATCGTCGAATTGAGGACGTAAATGCGTGGTTGCACAGGTGGTGTCGCAGAGAGGGCTTTGGTTTCTTCGACCATGGGACTCTGTTCTGGGCACAAGGATTGTTAGGAAGAGATGGGATCCACCTAACCAAGAGAGGAAGGAGCATCTTCGTGGGCAGGCTTGCAAACCTAGTGAGGAGGGCTTTAAACTAGGTTCGTCGGGGGACGGTGACCAAAACCCTGAGGGGAGTGGGAAAGTCGGATACCGGGAAGAAATGCAAAGAGGAACAAGCAAGAAAGGAGGACCCCTGATTCGAATGGAGAAGATAGGGCGATCAACTGGTTATCTGAGGTGTTTGTACACTAATGCGAGAAGCCTGGGCAACAAACAGGAAGAACTGGAGGCCCTGGCCCAGTTCAAGAAATATGATTTAATTGGGATAACGGAGACTTGGTGGGATGACTTGCATGACTGGAGCGCTGTCATGGAAGGGTATAGACTGTACAGGAAGAATAAGCAGGGGAGAAAAGGAGAAGGGGTTGCACTATATGTAAGAGAGCAGGCAGGCATGCAAACCTAGTAAGGAGGGTTTTAAACTAGGTTCGCTGGGGGACGGTGACCAAAACCCTGAGGGGAGGGGGAAAGTCGGATACTGCACTGTATGTAAGAGAGCACTATGATTGCTCAGAACTCCAGTATATAGAGGGAGAAAAATCTGTTGAGAGTCTATGGGTTAAGTTTAGAGGTGCAAACAACAGCAGTGATGTTGTGGTTCGTGTCTATTACAGGCCACCAACTCAGGTGGATGTGGTAGATGAGGCTTTCTTCGGACAACTGAGAGAAACTTCAAGATCACAGGCCCTGGTTCTTGTGGGTGACTTCAATCACCCTGACATCTGTTGGGAGACCAATACGGCAGTACACAGGCAGTCCAGGAAGTTTTTGGAGAATGTTGGGGATAACTTCTTGACACAAGTGCTGAAGGATGCGACCAGGGGCCGTGCGCAGCTTGACCTTCTGCTCACAAACAGGGAGGAACTAAGGGTATGTCTACACTACCCCCCTAGTTCGAACTGGGGGGGTAATGTATGCATACCGAACTTGCTAATGAAGCCCGGGATTTGAATTTCCCGGGCTTCATTAGCATAAAGCCGGCGCCGCCATTTTTAAAAGCCGGCTAGTGCGAACCCCGTGCCGCGCAGCTACACGCGGCACGGACTAGATAGTTCGGATTAGGCTTCTAGAGGTGGGTGACAACCTGGGAAGCAGTGATCATGAGATGGTAGATTTCAGGATCCTGACCAAAGGAAGAAAAGAGAGTAGCAAAATACACACCTTGGATTTCAAAAAAGCAGATTTTGACTCCCTCCAAGATCTGATGGGCAGAATCCCCTGGGATGCTAACATGAAGGGGAAAGGAGTCCAGGACAGCTAGCAGTATTTTAAAGAAGCTTTACTGAAGGCACAGAAAGAAACCATCCCGACATGTAGCAAGAGAGGCAAACATGGTAGGAAACAGGATTGGCTTACAGGGGAAATCCTTGGTGAACATAAGCACAAAAAGGAAGCTTACAAAAAGTGGAAACTTGGACAATTGACCAGGGAGGGGTATATGTATATGTATAGCTCGAGAATGCCGGGGGGGTATCAGGAAGGCGAAAGCGCAATTGGAATTGTGACTGGCAAAGGATGCGAAGGATAACAAGAAAGACTTCTATAGGCATGTTAGCAAGAAGGTGATCAGAGAGGGTGTGCGGCCCCTAATGGATGAAGGAGGTACCCTAGTGACAGATGATGTAGGGAAAGCTGAAGTACTCAATGCTTTCTTTGCCTCTGTATTCACGGACAAGGTCAGCTCCCAGACTAATGCGCTAAGTGACACAAGATGGGATGAAGATGGGCAGCCCGTGGTGGGTAAAGAACAGGTTAGGAACTATTTAGAAAAGCTAAACATACACAAATCCATGGGTCCGGACTTATTGCATCCGAGGGTACTGAGGGAGTTGGCAAATGTCATTGAGGAGCCTTTGGCCATTATCTTTGAAAAGTCGTGGCGATCGGGAGAGATCCCAGATGATTGGAAACAGGCAAATGTAGTGCCCATCTTCAAAAAAGGGAAGAAGGATGATCCAGGGAACTATAGGCCGGTCAGTAATGAATCCATTTTGAGGCACTTGGAAGAGAGGAAAGTGATCAGGAATAGTCAGCATGGATTCATAAAGGGCAAGTCGTGCCTGACCAATCTGATTAGTTTCTATGATGGGGTAACTGGCTCTGTGGATATGGGAAAGTCAGTGGATGTGATATACCTTGACTTTAGCAAGGGTTTTGATACGGTCTCCCACAATATTCTTGCCAGCAAGGTAAGGGAATGTGGATTGGATAAATGGACGGTAAGATGGATAGAAAGATGGCTAGAAGGCTGGGCCCACTGGGTAGTGATCAACGGCTCGATGTCAGGATGGTGGTCGGTTTCTAGCGGAGTGCACCAAGGTTCGGTTCTAAGACCGGTTTTGTTCAATATCTTTATTAATGACCTGGATGAGGGGATGGATTGCACCCTCAGCAAGTTTGCGGATAATACTAAGCTAGGGGGAGAGGTAGATACGCTGGAGGGCAGAGATAGGGTCCAGAGTGACACAGACAAATTGGAGGATTGGGCCACAAGAAATCTGATGAGGTTCAACAAGGACAAGTGCAGAGTCCTGCACTTGGGACGGAAGAATCCCAAGCATTGGTACAGGCTGGGGACCGACTGGCTAAGTAGCAGTGCTGCAGAAAAGGACCTGGGGGTTACAGTGGATGAGAAGCTGGATATGAGTCAACAGTGTGCCCTTGTAGCCAAGAAGGCTAATGGCTTATTAGGTTGCATTAGTAAGAGTATTGCCAGCAGATCTAGAGAAGTGATTATTCCCCTTTATTCAGCTCTGGTGAGAGGGTCCAGCGGAGGGTGACCAAAATGATTAGGGGGCTGGAGCATATGACCTACGAGGAGAGGCTGAGGGAGTTGGGTCTGTTTAGTCTGCAGAAGCGAAGAGTGAGGGGGGATTTGATAGCAGCCTTCAACTTCCTGAAGAGGGTTCCAAAGAGGCTGGAGAGAGGCTGTTCTCAGTAGTGGGGGATGGCAGAACAAGGAGCAATGGGCTCAAGTTGTGGTGGGAGAGGTCCAGGTTGGATATTAGGAAAAACTGTTTCCCTAGGAGAGTGGTGAAGCACTGGAATGGGTTACCTAGGGAAGTAGTGGAGTCTCCATCCCTAGAGGTTTTTAAGTCTCAGCTTGACAAAGCCCTGGCTGGGTTGATTTAATTGGGATTGGTCCTGCCTTGGGCAGGGGGCTGGAGTTGATGACCTTCTGAGGTCTCTTCCAGCTCTATGGTTCTATGATTCATATTTTGATTTTTCATTTCAAAATTATTTGAACCCTCAATTTTATTGTACATTTCTTTAAAATATTAAATAAAAATGTGACGCTTTTGTTGGAAATAAAGTTTGAACACTCTGGGGGTGCGTCTAGACTGGAAAGATTTTGCGCAAAAACTTGCCAGCTGTCTACACTGGCTGCTTGATTTTGCACAAGAATACTGACGTTCTAGTGTCGGGCTGTCTCTAGACTGGCATGATTTTCTGGAAATACTTTTAACGGAAAAGTTTTTCCGCAAAAGTGCCTCTAGATTGGTCCCGGAGTTATCGTTATAACGATGCGCTTTTGCACAAAAGCGTGTCTACATTGGGGGAAGGAGACACCAGCAGCAGGTCAGAGGACGAGGCCAGCACTGCCACCCTGCAGGCCCCCTCCAGCAGCCCCGATGTCTCCCGTGCGTCCTTGGAGGCCGGGGAAGGATCCACCGGTGAGTGTTGCACTTTGCACTCACAAGGGCAGGTGAGGGGAGCCAGACGCCCGGAGGGGAAGAGTACGTCACTCAGGCCACGTGAGCAGCACGGACTGTGTAGCATTAGGCAGTATGCAGCATGTGCAAACATGTGGCTGCAGCAGGCATCTCCAGGGCACACCTGTGACCGTGCTGCTCACACACATGCGGCGGGACCAGGGGGAAGGGTGGATGCCGGCTGGAACCAGCCAGGGCCCCAGGGACTCAGCCCAGAGCCCGCACCTCCGCAAGGGTGCAGCACGCAGAACGGCAACACTGTCCCATGCCTGGCTGTGAGGCACAGCCAGCTGCTCCTGGGAAAACCGCAGCATCACAGCCCTGTGAGCGTGGCCCCCACCGAGCCCCTCGCCTGCTCCCGGTGCCTTGGCTGGCTCCCTGAGGGAAGTCCCCACTGCGGCCACACATGTCCCTGGGCTACGTGTGTGAGGGCTAGCGGGAGGGGGAGGGGGGGGGAAGTGCTCGGGCCGGCCCTAGGGCCACCTGAGTTTTGCTGCAAGGATGGGACACTCCCCAGTCACCCCTGGTTCCGTCCAGGAGACATCCCACGCGATGGGGATCTGAGAGCCCAGACCACGTCTGCCAGATGTGCTCCCAGGCACTGTGTGGGGATGCATCTCACTCCCTGTCAAACACCAGTGATTAGCCCAAAGCCTCACAGCCTCCACCAGCAGGGAGTTCCACAGGTTAACACATCACACGCGCCCTCCCACCCCCCGAGGAGCCAGGACACAGACCGGTGGTTACAACACATGGAGGAGGACCCTACTCCGGGGCGGTCCTCCTTGCCAACATACAACACGGGGGGCAGGGGGGTAACTGAGTGGGCCCAAGCCACACTACTCTGGGGTCACCTGGGCTCAGGGGTGGAGGGCATGAGGTGTGGGGACAGTGGCCGGGCTGCCTGACTGACCCATCCCTTCTTCTCTTCCCTGCAGAGGGACCAAGCACAAGCCGGGGAACCTCTAACTCTGCAGCAGCGGCAGCAGCACCCCCAGCCACCCAACCACCACGGCAGTGGCTCCGCCACCGGGACCGGCTCCTTCCGCGCCATGTGCGGGCTGTTGAGCGCGGACCTGCAGTGGCACCAGGAGGCCTGGGGCGCCTTCCAGGCCCAGTGCATCCACATGGCGGATTCAATCGCCACTCTCACTACACACATTGGCCATGCCATCCATTATGGCATCGCCTTGCCCCATGCACCCACCTTCCCTCCCCTAGCACTGCCTCTTGCCCCTCCTGCAATGGCCCCTTCTGCTCCTGCTCTGGCCCCTTCCCCTGCCCACCTCCCCATTCAGCCTGCCCCAATGCAGCCTGCCCCCCATGTGCAGGTCCACCCCCATAGGAGCGGTTTCAGGGGCCACCCCTCCCAGGAGTAGCTCCTCCCCCCTCCCAGTTGAAGGTCTCCCCTCTCCCCATTGAAAATAAAACAGACAAGTTTTTGTGCTCAAGAAAAACTGTTTGGTGTTTATTGGGAGGTAAGGGGAGGGGAGGGAAGGGTTGGGGGATGGGAGGGAATTGTAAAGGGAGACCGAGGCGACCCTACTATGGGGTCTGGGAGAACATCTCCGTCAGGGCCTCCCGGATGCGCACCCCATCCTGGTGTGCCTGGTGGATGGCAGCTGTGTGGGGCTGTTCGTAGGCCGCGTCCCCAATGACACAGATGGGCATAGGCACATCCCTGACAGTAAACTCCTGCTGGGGGAAGTAGGTGCCCGCCTCCAGACTGCGAAACAGGCCGGAGTTGCATAGGATGCGGGAATCGTGTGCCCTGCCGGACCAGCCTGTATGAACATCCGGGAAGCGGCCATGGTGGTCCACGAGGGCCTGGAGAGCAATCGAGCAGTACCCCCCCCCCCCCCCTTCCTGTTCATGAAATAGGCCGCTCGATGCTCTGGGGCCCGGACGGGGATGTGGGTTGCATCCAGGGCTCCCCCGCAGTTGGAGAACCCAAGGGCAGCGAAGCCGGCCATGGTATCATCCACATCGCACAGGCGGATCACTCTTGGGAGCAGGACGTCGTTGATGGCGTGGACGACCTGCAGAAGGGTGCAGAGAAATACAAGGGAACACATCACATAAGGCAGGGTGAGTGTGCACTCCCTTGCCCCCCCCCCCCCCGTGATGCCCTCTGCGCTCACACACACACACACACACACACACACACACACACACACACACACACACCAGGGCCCCCCCCCAACCAGCAGGCCTGTGCAAGGGAGGGACGGCCCAAACCCCTGGGTGACCCAGCCTGGAGTCTTGGCTGCCCCTGGGCATGGAGTGCAGCACCCTCCCCCCACCCCATTCCCCCTGGGACTTACCTCCATCACTACGACACCGACGGTGGATCTGCCCACCCCAAACTGGTGTGCCAGCGATCGGTAGCTGTCCGGGGTGGCCAGCTTCCAGACTGCGATGGCGACCCTCTTGTCCACGGGGATGGGTGCCTGCAGCCGGGTGGTGGCTCTCTGGAGCGCAGGGGTGAGCCAGGCACACAACTCCAGGAACATCCGCTTTCGCATTCGAAAGTTCCGGAGCCATTGCTGGTCGTCCCATTGCCCCAGGACCAGCCGGTCCCACCAGTCGGTACTGGTGTCCAGTCTCCACAGTGGCCTCTCCACCCTGGGGTGGGGATGCCACAGGGACGCCACCACCTCCCTGGTGAGGGAGTCCAGAGCGATCTGCACCTCCAGGTCCTGGAACAGGAGTGCAGCAGCCTGGAGCAGCAGCTGCAGGCACTCCAAAATGGCCGGCAGGGGCCAGAGCAGGCACATGGCCACCCCTGGCTCCATGGCAGACAAAACAAGGGAGATGGAAAAAAAAAGCAGGCAAAGGCACTAAAAGACACAAGGCAGTGGTACCAAAAAGGCAGAGGGCAACCACCAAAACTGCTACGGCTGTCAGTCCCTGCAAGAGGTCCTATAGCTCACAGCAGGAGAGAAACGGCTGTCCAGGGAGATCCCTTTAAGCACGTGTCTCAAAGGAGCTCCAGCCCCGCCCCCGGAAAGGTCTGGTGCCCTTTTGCCCTCTTCAAAATGGTTCTGGGCTTCTGCTTTTCCACAAAAGCGTCCCGCCAATCTAGACACACTTTTGCACAAAAGTGCATTGTTATAACGATAACTCCTGGACCAATCTAGACGAGCTTTTGCGGAAATACTTTTAACAGAAAAACTTTGTTAAAAGTATTTCTGAAAAATCATGCCAGTCTAGACACAGCCCTTATGTCTAATTGAGTTATGATGCGTCTATGGATGAAATGGTGGCGCCTTGCACTGGCGTGATTCATGGGTTTATGGGCCCATTATCTAGGATTAAAGCAAAACAGTGAGAACATATCGCACTTACAAATTAACAAAGTTGGTTTATACCAGTCTGTGTTTTATCTGAGTTGGTGCCGCCCTTTGGAATGTGGTTGCCAGGGCGACCATGCCTTTTTCAGGGTCATGCTAACTTATGCTAACTGCCTGTTAGGTTTACAGGGTTAGAGGCCTATTTCAGACTTTAGAATTTGAATAGGGGGTCTTAGTGAAATATCATGGACTGCCTTGGACAATTTTACCCTACACTTTGATTGACCGAAAATGAAATTTTACATTTTGCTTCATGGGAAGCCTAAAAATTCAGTGTTTTGTTCCCTTCTGAAATGAAACATGGAAAATCTCATGATTTTGAATTAAGTAGAAGTTCCAATTCCCATCCAGCTCAAAAATTACAATGTTTGTTTAGAAATAAATTCCAAATCTATTATCAGGATATAGCGGACGCTCCTGGGAATTCTTATATTGGCTGATCCCCAAAATGAAAATACAAGAGAGTCACACCCAAAAATAAATTGAACACCTGAAGCACTTAAATAGATAAATTCTTTATCCCCTGCAAAGGGACTGGCTGGGAAGATGATGCAATCTTAGCCATTTCTTAGGAGCCTAGCAGGGGGTGTCTAAGCCATCATGCTGTCAGCCTCATACATATGAAAATGCATATGAGGTCAGGACAAGGGTTTTGCATTGCATTACGATTGATGAAGTTGGGTAGCATGTTGCCATTCAGTATCTGCTGGGGATGAAAGGTGTTGTGTATTGAGTTGTCAGATATAGCTCTTGTGTTGTTATAGTAACTGAGGGTATGTTTACACTTGCACCCTAGTTCAAATTAGGGATGCAGATGTAGGCATTCAAAATAGTCAATGAATAGTCAAAAAATGAGGAGTAACGTTAGTCCGAACCAAGGGGTTTGGTTCAAACTAATGCGTTCCGGCGTGCACTTTCACTTTCAAAACAGCTGTTGATTGGAGTAACACGCTGACGAGATCATGCTAATGAAGCATGGGATATTTAAATCCCTGCTTCATTGACTATTTCAAATGCCTATATTTGCATCCCTAGTTCGACCTAGGGTGCAAGTGTAGACATACCCTGAGATTGGTCATTAGGGGTCAGCCCAGCCAGTTCTGGCTGGTTCTAGTTAGTTCTGTGTTATGCAATAAATGGGAAGCTTGCAACTGCTTCAGCTCTCTGTGTTTTGAGTGATTTCTTTCTAAATTCTGTAGCTCCAAACAATATAACAAAAGGGAATGCTTTATGTGGTGTGGGAGCCTATCATTGACAGCTTTGTATGCGAGGTGCAAGGGGGCTGGGAGTTTAGGAGACTTTTCCCTTAGGGAGCTTCCCAAGGAAATGCTGCACCACTGCCAGGCATTAAGCCTCCATGATCCATTCCCCAATCTTGTTAAGACTTCTTTTGGAGTTAAAGGAAACCATGATCAGAGGAAGAAGTAAACCTAAAAAAAAAAAAAACCCACAGAGGACAAGAACTGCTTCCACAGTGAACTGCAGAACAAGCTGCTTCCTAAGCAAGTTCAGGGAGATGCCTGTGTGAATGCAGCATATGGGTGGTGGGAGTGTGTAGGCTCCGTTGTCACAAGCGCTGAACGCCCACTCCAAGGGTTCGGCTAGAGTGCTGAAAAGCAGGCCCTGTGCAGGTTGGAGGGCATGTGGGAACACAAGAGCATATGGAGGGGGGTGATGTGTGTGCATGCACATGCAATGTTTGAACCAGTAGGAGAGAGCAAGTGTGTAGGTATGTTGGGTGGGTGGGGGATTTCTTTATTCAGGAGCCCTCTAATTCACCAACAAAATGTTTCTTACCTGTAGTATTCATTGGCTGTCACAGATAAACACATATATCAACAGGCAACCATGAAATCCCAGGGGTACATGTTTGTTTGTCCTTTTGTTTTATCCACAGCTCAGCTTTAGGCTCAGGGTGGGTTTCTGTTGAGCACGGAAATAAATGCCACTAATGGCACTACGATAGGTTATTTCACAGCAATATTAATACCCCCTACATACAGTATGTATCAGCACAATAGCGCTGTCATTAAACTCAGAGCAATCTCAGGCCATTAAAAAGGAAATGTGAAACTTCAGCTGCCAGAGGTTCTGATGAGCATCTTTTGGGCTCTTTACACCTTAGAAAAGGGATGTTTAGTCAGACACAGGGGCTGTGTCTAGACTACATGCCTCTGTCGGCAGAGGCATGTAGATTAGGGTTGTAGGCAAAGGGAAATGAAGCCGCGATTTAAATGATCGCGGCTTCATTTACATGGCTGCCGCGCTGATCCGACAAACAGCTGATTAGCTGTTTGTCGGCTTGCGCTAGTCTGGATGTTCCCCCTGTCGACATCAAAGCCCTTTGTCAGCAGCCCCGTTATTCCTCGTGGGATGAGGTTTACTGGGGCTGCCGACAAAGGGCTTTGATGTCGACAGGGGGAACATCCAGACTAGCGCGCTGAGCGGACAAACAGCTGATCAGCTGTTTGTCGGCTCAGCGCGGCAGCCATGTAAATGTAAATGAAGCCACAATCATTTAAATCACGGCTTCATTTCCCTTTTCCAAAACAACAAATCTACATGGCTCCGTCGACGGAGCCATGTAGTCTAGACGTACCCAGGGTGTTAGCTGCTCTAAGATGTATGATTAGCCAGAGGCAGCAGCCCTGATGGTGCATCAGCATCACATGTATAGGGAACTGTTGCTGCCTTGTTGCACCACACAAGTGCCAAAAAAGATGCTTGTGTGGGGAGCAGGGGACACGACCCACAAACAAACTGAATCCTTGGAAGTTCCCAGATATTGTGACAAGGGAGATACCGAAGGTTCAGATGTTTCGCTGAGGTTGTTTCACACTTACCTGAGCTTCTGGATCTTGCAATGAACTGGGCTGGAAATGGTACAAGAGCAGGTATGCCATAGAGCTTCTCAGCTTTGACCACCTCATTAAGGCTGGCAATTTCAGTGGGACCAGAGGTGTTGGGCACCCACTCGGAGTTAATGGGAATAGGGAGTTGTGGGCCTGGCTCCTCAGAAAAATCACAGCTTGAAACCACAAGAATTTTCTCTCCTGGGAGGACATAGCCTGAGGTGAGCGCTCTGGGCCCCATTTGAGCTGCAGAGTTAGATCCTCTTGCCAGAAGCCTGCAGTGAGTTGCACCTCCCTTGGGGGCGGGGGGAAGGACAATAAAGCATTTGTGTTCTGTGGGATCAGATGGGGAGAAGGGAGGGGAGGCCAAAGCAGGGACTGCTGTAACGTCTCCTTTCACATCTCAAACTGGTGGCCATTTTTCTTACATTTTTGAAGGAAGAAAGAAGTGGAACCTTGTCAGCTCTGAGGGGAATAGTACAGAGGAGGGCTTCATTCATCATGCTGGCTTTATGCATGAGTGATCTGAGATGGCATGACATGGACCTTTCAGGGCTCCAATAACCTAACATTACCCCGTGTCACGTTACTGAATTTGTCGTATGTTTGTCGGCTCAGCGCGGTAGTCTGGACGCGCGGGTGTCGACATCAAAGGCATTTGTCGACCACCCAGGTATACCTCCTGGGATGAGGTATACCTGGGTGGTCGACAAATGCCTTTGATATCGACACCCGCGCGTCCAGACTACCAGCTGTTTGTTGGCTCAGCGCGGCAGCCATGTAAATTTAAATGAAGCGGCAATTATTTAAATGGCCGCTTCATTTTCCTGTGCCTGGTAGCCTAATCTACATGCCTCTGGCGACAGAGGCATGTAGTCTAGACCTACCCTTGGGGTCTTCAAAGTATTCGAAGGCTTCAATATTTGAGATATAGGTAAGAGGATTATTCTAGGAGGGGGTGGGTGAGATTCTGTGGCCTGCACTGTGCAGGGGGTCAGACTAGATGATCATAATGGTCCCTTCTGACCTTAAAGTCTATGAGGTGGCTCTAAGTTTGTGTCTGCTGGGATGGAGGATGCTGTGACTTGGGTAGATCCAGGCTGTGTCGTGCCAGAACCCCAGAGATCAGACAGTGGGGACACTGATGTTGTGCCTGATGCTGCTATGTTGTGGGAAAAGGGGGGAGTGACTCTGTGGGACCAGGGTGACCCCTTAGCCCAGGCACAAGGAGCGAATGAGGGCATGTTAACTCTGGAGCCTAGTGATGGTGTGGACATTTACAGCCATCTAGAGAGCTGCAAAGGGAGAGAAGGTGCCTCTGACCCTGTCTCTTGTGAGTCTGTCTGTGTGCCTGAGAGGTGATTGTCTGTGAATTCACCGGAGGGGCCAGAAATGACTCAGGGAGTAAGGGAATTGCAGGAGGAATTGGTTGTGGCTCAGCAGGGCAATGCTACTGCAGAGCCAGGGAAGGGTGAACTGTGGCTTAAGGAAGCTCATAGGGAGGAGAGTCCTGGCAGTGCTTGTAGCAAGCAATTTGCTGTGACTGAAGGAGGTGACAGGGCTTTGCTTGGAAAAGGCATTCAAGGGAAGGCTCTGCCTGTAAAGGGCAGTGGCTTCTTGTGTGAGGCACTTGTTGCAGTGCCTGACAGACAGAATTTGTCTGTTAACAGTGACTCCACTGACTTGGGTTTAGAGAAACCCCGTGTGGATAGTTGTGGAGAAGTCTCAGCGGGACTGAGGGTTGTTCCACATGAGGCAGGAACAGCCAGAGAATTGGAGCAGGCTGCTAACCCAGTGACTGTGTGGGACCAGCTTGCTGGGAAGTCAGTGTCTTTGGGACAGGATTGTTCCCAGGTGAGTGAGGAGAGTGGGAAGTTAGTGTCTCAGATTCAGGAGAAGGACTGTGTAGCTAAGTATGCAGAGCAGAACAGCTGTGTGGTCACTCTCCCTAGGATGCAGGAGATGGCAGTTACGCTCTGTGAGGGGGTTCACTCACCACCGTAGTGGGGGTCTGCCATCTGTCTCCAGAACCAGCTCCTTCTGTTGGCAGGGTACCTCCCCTCAGGTGGGGTTTCCCCCTCTTTCCTCCAGACCACATCATCCTCTTCACCACACTGCCCTCCAGCAGTGCCCAAGTCAGCCTCTGAGCCCCCCCTTCCGGGGGTTGTTGTTTCTCCAGCAGGCCTTTACTCAGGCCCTGCAGTCTGGTGGTTTGTTTGGTCAGAGCTCCCCTGGCCCTCCCTTAGCCCCAGGGGGCCTCCCAGTAGCCAGGACCTCACCACCTTTCTTGGGAGCAGCCGCCCATGCTCTTATATAGCTCCCAGCTGGGCCCTAATCCACTAATGCAGTCCCAGCTGGGGCTAAACTCCCCCGCCCTGCTTCAGGCTGGGGTTTGCCCTTAAAGAGCCAGTGCAGGGCCACACACCCTCCCCCTTAAGTATCTCTCATGGGGGGGGGGGGGGGGCCTTTATCCGCCGGTTGCACCTGCACTGTCAGTCTTTATAGGAGTTCTCCAAGGCGGAGGGGGACCTGGGTCCACCCTCTCTCGAGGTCCCAGCCCAGGACCCTAAAGGTAGGCGTCTGCGACGTGCTGCCCGACCGGGGGGCCCATGGCCGCAACTCACCGGTCCCCGGGTGTCCCTGACCCTGTCCTGGGCTGCTTCCTCCGCCTTGGTCCGTCTATGTCCGCCGCTTCCCTGCCAGGGGGGCTCACCTCCTCCCGCTGCTCTGGTCTGCCGCGGGTGCCTGCGTGGCTCCACCGGTGTGGGTCCGAGTCCGGGTCCGGGTCCGGCGCCCTGCTGGTCCCGTCCACCGGGGTGGAGTCCTCCGTCCTCTCCCCAGGCAGGGAGTCCTCTTTTAAGGCTGGCGCCCTTTCCAGGGACGCTGGCGCGTGCACCTTGGGCCACTCGCGGCCCTGCCCTCGGGCAGCTGGTTCTGGGGCCGACGGTGCCTGCGCGGGCGGCCGCCGCCAAACAGGCACGGCAGAGCCGCCCCAATTCTCCGGCGGCTATGCCACCCGGGGCTTGAGTGCGGGGCGCGGGGTTAGTGTCCGCTGCCCCGGCCGCCCCGTCACACGCTCCCATCTCTGGACACGGTGGACACTCATAGTCTATCAGGGAAGTTGTTATCTGGTTCCATGTGGATACAGAGGTTGGAGGTGGACAGAGGAGAGACTTGGGAGTCTACAGCTTACTGCTGTTACCCCACTGAGTGGGGGAAGGGGGAGAATTCCAGGGCCATTGTGAGCCAGGGAGTCACACCCAGCCAGCCCTTTGTCTTGGTCAGGCCAGAGGTTTCAGGCCTGGAGCCCAGAGGACAAGTGGGAGGGCCAGGACTTGCTTTGGCCAAGAAGATTTGCAGTTTAAACCTGAAGGGCCAAAACTGCAATGGTGTGGGGCCAGAGAAGGGGCATGATGGAGAATGTCAATATACACCCAATATAGGATTGTTCTTGTTACTGATGTTAATTCTTGTAACCAATGTATTAATGTTGCAGAGAATGGTAAGGGAATACAATGTGCATGATCTTATGGAAATACCATGTAATCTGTCCGGAGATGTACCAAACGACAGACGGTATGTAAAGGGACATTGTGATCTTGCTATTTCATGGTTAACACTTGTAACTGGTCTTGGAACTTCGTACAGGACAAAAAGGGTTCCAGCCAGAAGGTGCTGTGTGAAAAGGGAAACTGAGGCACGCCACCATTTTGTTTTCGTGGCTAAGAGCAAAAATGCCTACACTATTTGGGATGAGAATACTTGCATTCACACAATGTTAATTGTTGTTCAGAGAGTTGCCAGAGCTGGCCTGGATAAAAGCACTATTTTCTTCAGCTCAGGGCAAAATCACCTGATGTGCTTAGGGATCATGTTGCAAAAGCAGATCCAAGCAGCTGTGGCTCTTACCACGTTCTACCTTGGGTTGGTGAGACAGTGCAAGGACGTGGCTGTCACTAGGACAGACCTTGCAGTAATGAAGCCTATTTTAGGCAAACTGGGTTCTCATACACTGATCCAGCTCTATGCTGTTGTTTCTAACATTGGGTTAGAACATGCGATGACACAGAGCCAAAACATGGGGAGGCCTATGATGCCCTCAGTGATGTTACTAGCATCACCTCCTGCATCAATTTTGCGCTGGGGGTGTCACGTTACTGAATTTGAGGGAAGCAGCCAGATTACTGCTGCACCCATAGGTGGGGGTGTTGGCCCCAAAAATGGTATAGAAGGGGGCCATGTGAGGTGTTGAATAGGAGCTTACTGTCTGCTAATCCTATGTACGCTAGTCATGTGATTGTATAATGTCTGTGTGTGTAGTTAGGAGTCTGTAATCTGTATATACTGAATATTTCTCTGCATGTGATTGAGCAGTGGGCAGAGCCCGGCCTATGGACATGCTAATCAGCGAGGCCCTGTGGGACAATGGCACTCAATGGGCCAAGGACACACCTAAAGAAGGATTGGTGACTCATACCTAAGGGCTACCAGCAGTGAACACAGGAAGTAGCCGTGGGCCAGGTGACCTGCTGGAGCCAAGAAGAGACCAGGAATGAGGGATAAATAGGCCATGTGGTGGACTCCATCTTGGTCTTCAGCTCAGCACTTCATCCCAGAAGCAGCAGTGCAGGGATTGAAGAGCCAGAAAGAACTGTGGACCCATCCTGATCCTAGGATGCGCAACAAGGACTTTTAAGCCAGCAGCTGTAACATCTCTGCTAGAGCCTGCATTGAGAACTGGGAGATTCGATGCATGTAATGTACTATCCTTTAACAACCTTACTCTCATGCTTTTCTTTCTTGTGGTAATAAACCTTTAGTTGTTAGATGCTAAAGGATTGGCTCAGCGTGATTTGTGGGTAAGGTCCAGAGGGTAAATTGACCAGGGGTCTGTGGCTGGTTTCTTGGAATCGGACAGAACTTGTTCGGGGTTGGTGGGATTGGGTTCTAAGACCCCCACCGGTGTATGAGGCCCGGGGCCATCTGGGGCACAGATATTGCTGGGGTGTCGGAGGGGTTTTGCTCGTGAGGCAGGCTGCTGAAGCGCTCTGTGGGACTGGTTTGTGGCCTGTTTGGAGAGGTCACCAGTCTGGGGGCTGTAAGGAGCCCCGGAGTTGAGCAATTGTCCCTGAGCGGACGCCCTCAGCGGTGCCCAGACACGGCTCGGTCTGTCACACCCCAATCTTTGGGAGGCACTGAGTGGTGGGTTCTGCTCAGCAGGTAGGGTGTTCAAACCCTCCCTGCAGCTTGGATATAAAAGCTGTGCTGCCAAGAGAACAAATAAAACCCCATTATTTATTTGCTTGAGTCATTACTGTCTGTAAATGGTTCCACTTCCTATAGAAACACACACTCAAATCAGGCGAGGCCTTGTATGGGAATTTGCAGAACAATCTCAGAGAAGTTTCCCCTGAGGAATCACTGAGGTCTGTTCATGTTTAGTCAGCTAAGAGTCTGGGCTTTTTGCAACCCCCCCCCCGCCCCCCAAAAAAACACCACACCACCACCACACCCAGAAACTCAGGGTCATGGGGGTCACCTGCCCAGTGCCTGATTGCAGGAGACAGCTCTTGAAAAAGCTAATACCTAGCCAGGGATATCCCACAATGCACCATGTGCATTCTGCTGATAAGAGTGTAGGCCATGTAACCTTAGCAGCACGACAGGTGTAGAGTGTTGGGAATAAGTTCTGGACACTCTGGATGCAGTGAAAACAAGTCAGAGGATTTATTACACACAGCGCTGGTGGAGTGCCAACCAGGGGTTAAGCTGGCTAGCACTGAGTTAAACAAAACAAAATACAATACATTACTGTATATAGGAAGCTAATGGACGGAGGGGAAGCAATTCAATAGGTTCTAGCAGCAAGATGAAATGAGCACGTAAGCCAATAACCTATGAAAGATTACATAGCATCTCTGCCCATTGCCAATTAAACATCTTATCAATAAGACAGGTAGTTATTCCTAACAAGCTAATTAAGCCAACATAAACAAAACAGACAATTCAATGGCAACTTTTGTCAATATAAATTATGATGCATCTACCCGAGGATGATGCCACCTCAAGCTGGCGTGATCCTTGGGTCCTGAGCCCATTATCTAGGATTAAAGGAAAACAATAAGAACAGATCTCACACACTAACATTAACAAAGTTTATTTTGGTACCAGACTCTAGTGAGGCCCCTTGGAATGTGGTTGCTAGGGCGACCAGAGTCATGTAACTGCCTGTGCTGTGTTGTTCAGTTCACAGGCCTGTCTCAAATTTTAGGACTGAATAGGGGTTCTTTGCGAAATACCATGGACTGCCTCAGTTTACCTTACATAAAGAAAGTGCCGTTCTATTCTTGAGGGCTGTAAAAGGAAGCTTGTGCACTCTGAAAATGAAGTCAGCCTGGGAAAAGGAGACAGATAAGGGGAAGAAACAGTAAGCCACGAGATGTTTTTATATACATTTACAGAGAGGCTTGCGCCCTGTTTGATGGGTAGGATAGCAGATATTCACTCCTTTGGAGGTTTCAAAGGCTACAAGAAGGATTAAAAAGTTCTTCTGAATTCAGATTCATGTTTCCTCTTTCACCGACCCAAAGGAACAGTTAATGTCTCAGAGGAAAACATCTCACTCCCAGCATCTTTCGAGCCCTCTCTGTGTGGCGGGTTATATGAAACACTCCCAATGAGGGTATGTCTACACTACAGAGTTTTTTTTGGGGGGGGGGGGGAAATGGCTGTTTTTCCGAAAAAAACTTCAATTACATCCACACTGCAATTGCGTTCTTTCCAAAGAAAATGGAAAGAACAGAGGCGTTTTTCCAGCATTGCTAATCCTCTTTCTAATGAAGCGTGGGATATTTAAATCCTCGCTTCATTAGCAATTTTGGTACATCTAATTTACATCCCTCTGGCAACAGAGGGATGTAGTCTAGACATACCCCCAGAAATTAAAATTCGGCCCCAGCTGCCTGCTCCAAAAGAGCTACAGTGAAGTGAAAGAAAAAGCCTGCTGGCATATGGTGCTGCCCTGGCTCCTTTCTCCTGACGGAGGGGTGTGAGAATTATCATAGGTCCATAATGCACCAGTAGTGCCCACCCAGCCCTACTGTTAGACTAGTACCATCAGGGCTGCTGGAATAATTTTTATCGTAGGGGTGTTGAGTGCCACTGAACCAAACTGCAAACCCTGTATATAATGGAAACCACTTCAAGTCGGGGGTGCTGCAGTCCCCTCCCCCACCCCACCCCACCCCACCCCTTCCCTTGTTCCAGCACCTCTGTGTGCAGACTGTATATGCAGGTGACTGTCATTCAGGGTATGTCTACACTACAGCATTATTTTGAAATAGTTATTTTGAAATAGCTTATTTCAAAATAACATGTCTACACACAAAATGCATTTCAAAATAGCTTTTTGCTATTTCGAAATAGCACGTCCACACTGAGTGGACGCTGAATTGCATTTAAAACCGGCCGGAACCAGGTCCAGCAGGGCATCAGGTCAGGACTTACTTTGTGTGGCTGCTTCTTGAGGCTATCTGAGACCTGTGCTTAAAGGGACCCCACGGACATCCAGTTCGCAGGTTTCCCTGCTTGCTTGTGAAGGATAAACTTAATGTGTTGTCAGTATGACCTCTATGTGACCTGGATGTTAAGCCTGGTCTTTGTAAAGAGGTACATGCTTGGTCACAGGTATACAACCAGGTGAAACTGGGATAAACCTGTTTTACTGGTATGAACCTGTTGTAAGGCCTGAGAAGGGAATGTGAGGGGGTAGGTAATGATTGGAGGGAATTTGGTACAAGGGCCATGACCTGTGTGGTAATGACTGGAGGAGATTTGGTGCAAGGGCATGACCTGTGTATGCATGCAACTGTAAGTGGTCAGTGGGAAAAGGGTGATTACCATGTAAGGTAGTACAAAAGACATTGCCTTTTGTTTGAGAAGTGGCGAAAACTTTTCCTGAGAGTATCCTGGAGATTTTTGTCCTGGAATGCATTCCTGAATAAAGCTGGTTGCTTACGAAGGGTGTCTGGAATTGATTGGGACGGGCTTGGACCCCCATCCGAACCCTCGGATTAAAATTCTCCGTCATTTATGGTGTCAGCAGCGGGATGGATCGGGACACCAGGTGATTGTGACGGGCCGGACCGGAGAGACTGAACAGAAAGGCGCCATACAAATCGGTAAGAGATCCGTGTTAAAAAATCTCACTGTTCCGTTCCTCTCTCCTTGTCCTGAATGGCTGCTTTCACTGGCGGTAAGCGTCCACCCTACGTTAAGAACATCCTTCCCAAGCAACTGTAAGTCTTTTTCCCTTCTCTTTTTTTTCTTTTTCTTTTCTTTTTTTTTTTTTTTTTTTTTGAATAAGTTTGTTTAAAGGGGACAGTGGGAAGTCACTGAAACAGGGTCAGCTCAGGCTTCAAGCTGAGAGGAAGGCAGGTTAGTGCCGGATTGGAACTGTCTTATAGGTAATAGGACAGGGATTATGGGGAATAAAGGATCTAAGATAGATCCAAAAACCCCTCTGGGTAAAATGCTGCAGATTTATAGTCAGCCAGGGAAATTGCCAGCAGGTCTTAAACTCAGGAGGCTGGTAAAGCTCACACACACGTGGAATGAATATACTTATGCAGAATCAGAACTACAATTCCCAGTTCAAGGTACCTTTCAATTAGACAAATTAAATTATTTAAAGGGTTTCATAGAGTCCAGTCACCCCTCCCAGATGAATTATTGGCACCTCTGGGATGATCAGGCCTCTAAATTAAAAGATAAATCCATAATGGCTAGCCTAAAGTACTCAAATGAAAAACTAAAAAAACAATTGGCAGACATAAAGGAGAAATCTGACTCCTCTAAAGTTTGTCCCCCTCCGTACAACGACATTCCTACACCAAGCGCACCCAGCGGAATCTACCCATCCCTCCCGAAACCACCAGCTCCGCTGCCAGATCCACCTGAAGCTCCATTGGACCTGTGGGCCCCCAACTTCCTGGCTCCCCTTCCCACCAACCCACACCAGAATCAGCAAATACTGCTTACCAATCATTCAGCTGCATGAGCCCAATTTGAATCCCCCACACATGCTAACAGTTCTGCAGGGGTGGAGGGGAGTGCCGACCTGGCCAATGAAAGTTCGGATTCTGATATTAACCCCGAGCATACTCAGAGTCCAGTAATTCCAAAGCTGTCAGAAGTCTCCTAAAAAATGCTGCAGCGAACATTGGCAAAAGACTTAAAGGACCTGGGGTTTGTTATAACTAAAATAGATCCCGAAAATAACTCAGTGACTATAAGTAATGAAATAAGCAAGGATGTGATTATTGAAGTTGGACCTAAAAGTTTTCCTGGACTGTTTAAAGAGAATATTAAACTTTTCCCACTAAGACAATTTCCTAATCCAGCAGGGGGCGCCCCAGCACTTGTCCACGTCCCCTGGACACCTAATGACATCATGAATTTTAGACTTACTCTCCCAAAAATAAGAGAGGATTCTGTGGGCTTGCAAAGGGAGTTGCGCCAGAGTTTTGAAGTTTATCAGCCTACCCACAGAGACATTGACATGCTACTCTCAGGAATAATGGAACCCCATGAGAAGCAAGCCCTTTACACCCAAGCAAGGCGAGGTCCTGGGGTACTCCTGCCCATCTGGGTGAGCAATGGCCCCAAGATTTGCCAGGAATTCCTGCTACTGCTGCAGAACGTACCGGGCTAGCAAATGACCGTACAGGTCTCCTAAATGCAATTACCGAAATGGTTCCAGTGCAAACTGATTGGGCTAAAGTATATAACTGCAAACAGAAGCCAGATGAAAGTCCTATTGATTTTCAGGCAAGGCTCTTTGCAGCCATGAGGACGTACAGCACCTTTAACCCAAATGATGCCAATATGCGCACTATGGTAGTGACCACCTTTGTGCAGAATTTAAGACCAGAAATTGAGGACAAGATTATTAATAATATGATTGCATGGAAAATGGAAACTACTGAGAAAATTTTGGAAGCTGCAACTCAGTCTTTTGACAACTTGCAATTAGAAAAACAAAAGAAAAAGGAACTTAAAAATACCCTAATGGCACTACAAATACAAGATTTACAAGGCCACGGGCAACCAAAAGGTCAGAGGGAAGGCCCAAACAGACCCCGGCGGGGCCCCCAACCTAATGATTTGTGTAATTACTGTGGTGGGTTTGGCCATTGGAAAAATGAACATCGTAAAAGACGACAAACTAGATTTAACCAGGGCCCCAACAGACAGTCCGGACCATCGTCACAAGGACAGAGGTGGCCCAATACTAACCCCTTTCCAGCAGCTGCACCCAACAGAGGCTACCCTCCGGAGGACCGACAAAGGAGTAATCCGTTCTGACTCTGCCCAGAGGTTATTGATAAAACATTGCAATGCTCTCTGTTACCGTCTCTCTCTCTTTCTGCTACACCCGATGCCTTAGTTTCATTTTCCGTTAATGGAAACAAACATGAATTTCTAATTGATACTGGTGCCTCTCTTTCCACAATACGAGAGGATGAAGCTCCCAGTCTGGCCAGAACTGGAGAAATAGTAAATGCTGTGGGGGTGGGGGGAGTAACTATCCCCCATGCAATGAGTGAACCGTGTTCCTTAACCATTGGGCCTTTGACAGAGGAACATGCCTTTCTGTTATCTCCCAGTACGCCTGTAAACTTGATGGGTAGAGATCTGCTGTGTAAATTGAATGCTACAATTTATTGTTCCCCTGAAGGGGTCTTTGTTGATATACCCCATAATCAGGCACCAAATTTCCTCATGATGTTAACAACAGACGACACGGTATAGACCCAGACTCCAAACTGGAGAGTGTGGAACTGGACCAGGTGCCAACGTCTTCGTGGGCTTCTCACTCCAATGAAGTTGGGAAACTGTTAACAGCAGAGCCTGTACGGATCAGGTATAAACACGGCCGGCCTTACCCTCAAGTGTCTCAGTACCCCTTGTCCCAGGAAGCGGAGGAGGGCATAGCGCCTGTAATCTCCTCCCTGTTGGAACAAGGAGTGCTCATAAGAACGCAGTCTGTGTGTAATACCCCAATACTTCCTGTCAAAAAGGAGGGGAAATTTGATGATCAAGGGAGACAGATATATAGATTTGTGCAGGACCTAAGAGCTGTAAATCAGTTTGTTATCCCCAGATTTCCTGTGGTTCCTAATCCAGCAACAATATTGTCCTCTATCCCTGCAGGTGCTAAATGTTTCTCTGTCATAGATTTATGTTCAGCCTTCTTCTCCATTCCCATTGATAAGGATTCACAGTTTTTGTTTGCTTTTTCCTATAAAGGGAGCAGCTGACCTGGACCAGACTTCCTCAAGGATATACTGAAAGTCCCACCCTTTTCTCACAACTGTTAAAAAGGGACCTTGATTCAATCTCTTTGCCAAAAGAGTCTACCCTTGTTCAGTATGTTGATGATTTATTGATAGCCTCACCTAATCATGAAGCATGTAAAACAGATACTGTACATTTGCTGTGTGAATTAGCAAAGAGAGGTCACAAAGCCTCCAAGGCAAAGCTCCAGTTCTGTAAAGCAGAGGTTGAATATTTGGGTCACCTCATATCCCAAGAAGGGCGAAAGCTTACTGATAAATGCATAACCTCTGTTCTTTCTCTCCCTCGCCCAGTAACTAAGAAACAGGTTCGGTCTCTCTTAGGTGCTGCTGGCTATTGCAGACAATGGATTCCTAATTTCTCTGGTCTTGTAAAACCCCTTGTATCTCTGACATGTGACAAGGTGAAGGATCCCGTCCCGTGGTCAGAGGAGGAATAAGAATCCTTTCAGAAAGTGAAGGCTGCTTTGGTCTCTCCACCCTCTCTTGGGCTCCCTGATTATGATAAACCCTTTACTCTTTTTTGCCATGAACAGGATCAGGTTGCTTCAGGAGTATTATGCCAGCCGTTTAGAAATCGCCTTTGTCCTGTAGCTTATTTTAGTGCTCAGCTTGACCCAGTAGCAAAGGGTTTCCCCCCGTGTCTTAAAGCTGTGGCAGCAGCCGCTGTACTATTAGAAAAGTCAATGCCTGGTATTGGGTCACCACCTAACACTTGCTGTACCCCATGCAGTGCAAGCTTTGTTGAATAAGACTAAGACCCAGCATTTGTCAATGCAAAGACTGACTAACTATGAGAAAGCCCTTTTAGGAGCCCAGAATGTCTCTATAGTACGCTGTTCTACTTTAAACCCTGCCACCCTTTTCCCTAACCCTACTGATGGAGAGCCCCATGAGATGGAACCCCACGATTGTTTGGCATTGGTGGACCTCCCTTGTACCCCGCGATCTGATCTAAGGGACGTTCCTTTGTCAAACCCTGATTTAGTGTATTACACTGATGGGTCATGTAAAAGGGATGAAAGGGGAAACCTAATAAGCGGGTATGCTGTTGTTTCTGATCATGCAATAATTGAAGCTCATTCTCTTCCAGGAATAAAGAGTGCACAAGCAGCTGAACTTACTGCTCTCAGTCGTGCCTGTATTTTAGCTACTGATCAATCTGTTAACATTTATACTGACTCAATGTATGCTTTTAATATCTGTCATTCTGTAGGTCAGATTTGGAAACATCGAGGATTCTTAACATCCTCGGGAAGCGCTATTTCTAATGGATCGCTTGTTAATGACCTCTTGCTTGCTATTCAATTACCTTTTGCTATTTCTGTTATGCATTGCAGTGCTCATACTGATAAAACTGATACTGTATCAGTAGGAAACAGACGGCAGATTTTGCAGCCAGGAATGCAGCTGCCTGTGGACCTCCAGCTCCATTTCAAATCCTGGTTGCTGTTTCTGTTCCCCTGACTCTAAATGAGTTATCCCTGTTGCATTCTAGGGCACCTGAGAAGGAACAACACAACTGGTACAAAGCTGGGTGTCGTATTCAAGATAATAACATTTGGCTTTCACCAGATGGACGACCTGTGGCTCCTTCTACGTTGGTGTCCCAATTGGCTACCATTACCCATGGATTAGGACATATGAACAAAAGGGGGGTAGCGGACCAGATTCTGAAGCATTGGTATGTGCCCGGGATTCACCAAGCTGCTACTAAAATCACCAGCAATTGTGCTACTTGCCAAAAGTTCTCTACCTAGGGTGGAGAAAAGACTACTCTGAGTGCTCATACTTGGGCCTATGGACCCTTTCAATATTTGCAGATTGATTTTATAGAGTTAACCCTTTCCTGTGGGTTCAAGTATTGTCTGGTTATTGTATGTGTGTTCAGTGGTTGGGTGGAAGCTTTCCCTTGCCGCCGAGCGGACGCCACTACTGTGGTGAAGAAATTAGCTACTGAGGTGGTTCCCAGATTTGGAATCCCTTTAAAAATTGACTAGGATAAAGGAACCCATTTCATGGCCAAAATCCTGCAAGATCTGTGTAGAGCCCTCCATATAGAACAACGGTTCCATACTCCATACTCCATACCATCCCCAAAGTTCAGGGCACGTTGAAAGAAAAAACCTCGATATCAAACGGAAGTTAAGCAAGATTATCTATGATACTGGACTAAAGTGGCCGCAGGCATTGCCCCTTGCCCTCATGCATATCCGAAATACCCCGAACCGCAAACATGGTCTCACCCCTCATGAAATCCTATTTGGGAAGCCGATTTTACTTGGATTTGAGCCTCCTGGAAAAATTAATCCTTCCCACTTGTCTGAATGTTATGATGAACTACTTCAATACTGTATACATCTGTCTAAAATTGCTTTCAGTCTCTCCTCTCAGGTTGCAGAAGCCTTACCTGTCCCAACTGATTTGCCTTGCCATGACGTGCCGCCTATCTCCAAGGTGGAATGGTCCCTTCCAGGTCCTGCTGACTACCAACACGGCTGTGAAGGTAGCCGAGCGAGATTCTTGGATACACGCAAGTCACGTGCGCCGCACCGTAGACCCTCATAAGTTGTGTGAACTTGCCTCTCCCAACATATCGCCTCCTACTGAACCTGTCAGCCCAGAGCCAGAAGACCTTATAGTCTATGGGTATGTCTACACTACCCTCCTAGTTCGAACTAGGAGGGTAATGTAGGCATACCGCACTTGCAAATGAAGCCCGGGATTTGAATTTCCCGGGCTTCATTTGCATAAGCGGGGAGCCGCCATTTTTAAAACCCCGCTGCTTCGAACCCCGTGCAGCGCGGCTACACGGGGCTCGAACTAGGTAGTTCGGACTAGGGTGCCTATTCCGAACTACCGGTACACCTCATTTCACGAGGAGTAACGGTAGTTCGGAATAGGAACCTAGTCCGAACTACCTAGTTCGAGCCCCGTGTAGCCACGCTGCACGGGGTTCGAAGCAGCGGGGATTTAAAAATGGCGGCTCCCCGCTTATGCAAATGAAGCCCGGGAAATTCAAATCCCGGGCTTCATTTGCAAGTGCGGTACGCCTACATTACCCTCCTAGTTCGAACTAGCGGGGTAGTGTAGACATACCCTTAGTTACTATCCCAGCATAGCAGTAAAAATAGAGATACAGGGAAACACCACTCGGGTGCAAGCGGGATAGACCCCCATCTCCCGTACCCCATACTCATTGGGAGGGACTTTCCCAGGTTTAATGTCTTACTTCCTCCAGAGGGGCAGGAGCAAGAGGGGTCCCCTGAACTGAGGGAGTCCCACACTGAAAAATGCTCTCCCCCACATTTGCGGAGCTATCCCAGGAACTGTTCTCCACCCCTGGAATGGGTAGGAAGATCAAGAAGCAGAGAAGGGTGACCAAAGCCTTGGGTATGCAAATCTTGAGGGCCGCCTGCATAGGGAGGTGAACATGGTCCACAGTAAGGGAAGACCATGAGATACTGGAAGGGGAGGACCCTGAAATGCTGAAAGATCCAGAAGCCAGTGCAGACCCCAACGCCATCGGACCAACTGAAAGGTCAGACACGGAGACCTCAGAGCTCATGCAAATTAACCTTGGGAGGGTACATTTTGGACGGGATCAAGCTGAAGACCCCAAGTATGACAATATAAGGAAAGAAGTGACAGAAATAGATGGAGTTCTGGTGGAAGGAAAGACCTAGGGGTCTGGACCCCACTTGATGATAATAAAGAAAGATCTCTTATACCAGGTTGCTACAGTACAGGGGGAAGAGGTACAGCAGCTACTGGTACCTCAAAAACACCAGAAAGCCGTCTTGAGCCTCGCTCATAGTCATCTTTTTGGGGGGCACTTGGGAGTAGAAAAGACCTTAGCACAGGTCCTACGAAGATTCTTCTGGATTGGAGTGCATGAAGATGTCCACAGGTATTGTGCATCATGCCTGGAATATCAGCTACACAGTCCCTGGCCCCACTTGAGAGCACCATTAGTACCCCTTTCCATCATAGAGGTCCCGTTTAAACGCATAGCCATAGACCTAGCGGAACCCCTGGAAAAGATGACCCAGGGCCACCAATATATCCTAGTTGTCCTGGACTATGCTGTGACGGACCCCGCCCCCCATGGACATGACTCAAATATACACAACTCAAAGGTGTTTTGAGTGAATTATTTCATGTAACCTATCATCTTCGTGTCATGATCAGCTGGTTCTGTTTATTTTACTTTGATGTGTGTATCACTCTTGTGTGTAAAATTAGAGATGAGGAGTAGGGAATACTTTGATTTTTAAATGTGTAAATGAAAGTCATCAAGTGGGGCCTCAGTGTCTGGGCAGTCATATGCAAATAGCCTTTTGTCCTTAAGGCTTAGCAGTGGTTGGTAGGGAGTGGCCAGGTGACTCCTCAGACAATAAGTGAATTCTTTAAAAAGACTAGGAAGGGAGGAGTCTTTTGTCTTTGGGCTGGGCTGCACCTGAGGGAAGGAGCTGAAGACCCCAGGGTGGGGAGACAGCCCTGGTTGGGAGGGGCAGCTGGAAGAGAGGTGTTAGGGTGAGTTTGGAGCGTTTGTGCTGAGGTTTCAGTGGAGAATTAGCCAAGCGGTTTTGTTTCGTTTGATTTGTAACCCACTTTGCTCTGCCTGTTCTCACTTATCACCACTTCAATCCTACGGCTTGTACCTCATAAAATCACTTTTATTTTCTATCAAACCCAGTGTAAATAACTGTTACCTGGGGGAGCATCAGTATGTACATTCCCCCTTTCATTGTTAAATAGGGCTTACCTAATTCTTTGGGGTTTGATCCCATTTGGGGAGTGGTATCTGAGAGAGAAGAAACAGGCCACCCAGGAGCGGATGGGGTAAAAGGAACTGCTTTATTGCCTATGCAATGTCTGAGTGGCCACAACCTGGTGCCAATTACACCCTTTTATCTATTTTAGTATGTTAATTCACACGTCAATCACTACTTTTCCTAAACCTTATTTAGTAATGTTAACGCCCATAAAATAAATATTAATAAGCAACTAATTAATACAATTATACCTGCCCCTAATTACTATTTACAGAATTTCTAGTTAAATCAACACATTCCTATGCTACAAACTAACAGGTTACAGAGATTACAAGGAATTTGACCCTGAAGATCTGTTATGCAGAGCCAATGAAGATAAGCAAGAGCCATAACAAAATAGAGCAACTCCATACTTATCTGGTTTCCTAGGCTACAAAAACTAAGGGAAAGAACATGTCCAAGGGTAATGCCTGCTGTGGCTGAAATCCTTACCACCATCCCAGACCCGTATTCATTTTACATATCCCAACAGTATCCCAGGAGGCTGGGCTCTAAACTGCACTCTCCTCAGACCTGAAGAGGTTCAGTGTCAGTACTGCTTCGGGGGGGCGGGCAGGCAGGGATCTCAGCTCAGGGCCTTGGCTGGTGGAGACCAAGGAGCTGACCCATCAGGACTGGACAGTGAGAAGCCCCAGAGAGCAGGAAGGCGAGTGGCAGTGGCTATGTCAGCACTCCGGGAGGCCCCTCCCAGGTGTCTTCTGTGACCGCACCCCGTCACATATGCAACCCGATATCCAGAAGCTATTCCTTTATGGAACACAGCTTCTAAAACCATAGCCAAAGCACTGCTGGAGATCTTTACTAGAGTGGGACTGCCAAAAGAGATACTGACAGACCAAGGGACTCCATTCACCTCAAAAGTAATGAAGTACCTCTGTGCCCTACTACACATAGGGTATGTCTACACTACCCTCCTAATTCGAACTAGGAGGGTAATGTATGCATACCGCACTTGCAAATGAAGCCCGGGATTTGAATTTCCCGGGCTTCATTTGCATGAAGCCGGCCGGCGCCATTTTTAAAAGCCGGCAGTTTGAACCCCGTGCCGCGCGGCTACACGCGGCACGGACTAGCTAGTTCGGATTAGGCTTCCTAATCCGAACTAGCTGTACTCCTCGTGGAATGTAGAACACCTTCTCCCGGTCCAGGGACAGGAGGGAGAACGACAGACCATCCCTACACCCGAACTCTAGGAGATCCCGGACCAAGTACAAATTATCAAAGATGCTACGGCCTGGGATGGTGTAGGTTGGGTGGGGATGGATCATGTCCGCCAGCACAGACTGCAGTTGCAGCAAGATGGCTATTGCTACAACCTTATATTCCGTGCTGAGGAGCGAGATGGGACACCAGTTCTGAAGGTCGCGGAGCTCCCCCTTCTTTTGCAGCAAGGCAAGCATGGCTCGCCTGCACAACAGTGGGTGGACCCCGGTCTCCAAGGACTCGGCCCAGACGCTGGCAAGGTCCAGGCTGAGGACGTCCCAGAGCACGCGGTAGAACTTCACGGTCAGCCCGTCCATGCCCGAGGCTTTGTTGCTGGGCATGAGACAGAGGGCTTTCAAGAACTCGGCCAGAGTGAGAGGCAGCTCTAGACAGTCCCGGTCACCCGTGCTGACTGTCAGGAGCTTGGTCCAGAGCACTCTGCAGGCATTGGTTTTTGTCGGATCTGGGGAGAACAAACTGGCGTAGAAGGCCCTGGCCCTTCCACACATCTCCTCTGAATCTGTGAGGGGGGGGGGGGGTGCCGTCCTCTGCCAAAAGGCAGGTGACATGCTTTTCAGCCCCCTTCTTTTTCTCCAGGGCATAAAAGGAGCAGGAGCGGTAATTCATCTCCTGAAGGAGACAGAAGCGGGATCGAACAAAGGCACCCCTGGGCCCGGTGGTCCTCGAGGGCCTGGAGCTCCTAGAATTATAGAACCATAGAGCTGGAAGAGACCTCAGAAGGTCATCGACTCCAGCCCCCTGCTCTAGGCAGGACCAATCCCAACTAAATCAACCCAGCCAGGGCTTTGTCAAGCCAAGACTCAAACACCTCTAGGGATGGAGACTCCACTACTTCCCTAGGGAACCCATTCCAGTGCTTCACCACCCTCCTAGGGAAATAGTTTTTCCTAATATCCAACCTGGACCTCTCCCAGCTCAACTTGAGACCATTGCTCCTTGTTCTGCCATCTGTCACTACTGAGAACAGCCTCTCTCCATCCTCTTTGGAACCTCCCTTCAGGAAGTTGAAGGCTGCTATCAAATCCCCCCTCACTCTTCGCTTCTGCAGACTAAACAAACCCAAATCCCTCAGCCTCTCCTCGTAGGTCATATGCTCCAGCCCCCTAATCATTTTGGTTGCCCTCCGCTGGACCCTCTCCAATGCGTCCACATCCTTTTTGTAGTGGGGGGCCCAGAACTGGACACAATACTCCAGATGTGGCCTCACCAGTGCTGAATAAAGGGGAATAATCACTTCTCTAGATCTGCTGGCAATGCTCCTCCTAATGCACCGTAATATGCCATTCGCCTTCTTGACTACAAGGGCACACTGTTGACTCATCCACTGTAAGCCCCAGGTCCTTTTCTGCAGAACTGCTACTTAGCCAGTTGGTCCCCAGCCTGTAACAATGCTTGGGATTCTTCCATCCCAAGTGCAGGACTCTACACTTGTCCTTGTTGAAGCTGATCAGATTTCTTTTGGCCCAGTCCTCTAATTTGTCTAGGTCACTCTGGACCC
The DNA here is from genome assembly GCF_049634645.1 of Pelodiscus sinensis. Lineage (NCBI taxonomy): Eukaryota > Metazoa > Chordata > Testudines > Trionychidae > Pelodiscus > Pelodiscus sinensis. Next base: position 3,017,154 of record NW_027465857.1, on the reverse strand, counting down.
TATCTCTGCCCTCAAGCGTATCTACCTCTGCCCTTAGTCTTTATGATTGGCAGAGCTACCTTGGATGGTCCTTCTTGTGGCAGAATGTCCACCATGGAGTCCTCCATCTCCTGTATCTTCTCCATAGGGAGATTCTTGTTTTGGGCCACCCGGCGTAGTGGCTCTTGGTAAGCCTTATGGTCGACCATAGAGGGACCAGACATGGAGGTGCCTGCCACAGTTTCGTTGGGGGATGAGGACGAATAGGCATGAGCGTCCCCAGTGTCCCCCATGAGTTCTGGGGGTTGCTGAGCTCGGTGTCCCCAATTTGGTGCCATATGGCGTCCCGAGCTAGGTGGCTGAGCCCAGGGCTCAGGTGGTGGGCTGTTGCATCTCGGTGGACAGGACTCTGTTGCTGAGGGTGCCCTTGAATGTTGTCTATCCCGTGGGGATCAGGACCCATGGCTCGTTGACGTCGTCAACCTAGGCTTGCCCGGGGACTGATGGAGTGCCCAGGGTGTCCAGAAGGGCCACTGTGCAGGCGGTAGCCATTGTTGCTGCCACAGTGCCAGGGGGTCCCATCTAGCACAACCAGTGCAGCTCCGTCGAACAGGTTGATGCTACATCCAATTCCGACTGCGACTGTGATGACCATGGTGGTGCTGATGAGGTCGGTGCCGGTGTTAGTGCCGCACGGCGAGACCTCCTTGGTGACCTCAGGTGGTACTGGCAGAGTCTGGACCCCTAACAGTGCTGAGCGCTCCTGAACCTCGACCTCGACCTGGATCGGGAGATTGACTTCGATGATGAGTGCCGGCCATCCGGCGCTGCCCTGGGAGTTGGTGCTACGCCTTCCACCAGTACCAGGGGAGGTGATATGTCTATAAGGATGACCTGTCCTGGCGTTGTTCTGCAGACGGTGGTCTATGCAGCATCACTGGCTTCCCCTTTGAACAGTGCGGTCTTGGTGGTGCCGGTGGCTTATTGTAGTTCGAGGAGTAACGGTAGTTCGGAATAGGAAGCCTAGTCCGAACTACCTAGTCCGTGCCGCATGTAGCCGCACGGCACGGAGTCTGCACTAGCGGACATTTAAAAATGGCAGCGACCAGCGAGATGCAAATGAAGCCCAGGAAATTCAAATCCCGGGCTTCATTTGCAACTCCGGTTGCCTACATTACCACCCTAGTTCGAACTAGGGTGGTAGTGTAGACATACCCTTTGTGACATCGCAATATGTTGGCCTTGGTGCTGCTGTTAGGACACCTCATCAAAACCACACAACACCTGGGAGCCCAGTGACTGACCCCAAGTGTTTGGGCTGGGACATTGGAACAACCTTTCCCTTTGTGAAGGGGTCTTTCATAAGGAGTCCGCTCCCCTTCACCTTCTCCACCCCACGTCGTGACCCCAGCAGCGGGGTTTACTTGTATCCTCGGCAGTGCACAACCCCTGAGCAGGGTGTGAGGGGGACCTGGGCCCTCCCTCTCTCCAGGTCCCAGCCCAGGGCCCTAAGATGGGGGTGTTTCCTCCCCCACCTGGCTGGCAGGGCTAACCACTGAAACTCGCCAGCCCGCAGGCAAGACTCCTTCTGCCCGCCCTGGGTCAATTCTTCACCCCCCGCTCTCTGGTCCTCCCTCAGGCCTCTCTCTCTTGGCCTGGTGACCCCTCACCTGTCTCCGCTCCCCCCTACTGAGTTGGCCCTTCCCATTTTATAGGCCACCAGCCTCCACCCTGGTCCACCTCCAAAGCACCAGCGTCCCCCGGCTTTGCCCCCAATGGGCATGCGCCGGCATCCCCCAGGCTCACTCCAGACGTACATGTGCCGGCATCCGCTGAACCGGTCCCTAGCGCCCTAGCCTTGGTGCTCCACGGCCCGCCCTCCACGGCGCTTGCACTGGCGTCCTCCGTGCCTGCGGTGGCCGCAGGAGTGCCTTCACCCTCCTGGTGCTTTCCGGCCACCACCGCTTCTCCCGCCGCTGTGGGAAGAGCTGGCCAGCCACCACCACCCTTCCGGGTCCTGCCTCCGGCAGTGCGGGGTTCCTTCACCCCATCACACCCTTCCATGTGCAGGTGCTTCAGACATAAAGCTAAAACCAGGCTCACTTTAGCAGTGTTGTGGTTAAACTGATTGGGCTTTTAGCATATGTTATGCCCCATTACATTTTGGTTTCAAATTCTGCAGATCACTGGAACTTTGTACAACAGGCAGGTGCAGTATGGAGCAGCTGAGTTTGTGTGTGTATTTGTTTTGGAACATCCCAGCCACAAAGCTTCTGTTTGCTCCCCAGATATTTGTTCCTTCTTGAGGCTGGGGTGGCTAAGTGAGATGAATGCTCTATCTGTTATTGTTGCCTATTCTCACTTTTCTCCCCATGCCCTCCACATTAGTCTGAGTGCTTCTTATTTTCCTTTTCTCTGAAAGAAGCCATAAAATTCCCCAGACCATGTGTGGTGTGCACCAACAAATTACCATTAAAAAATGAATTGCCTCAACAAAATCTAATGTTTTGTGACACAGCACAAATTTGCATTTCATTCCTGAGGAGAAGGGAAAAGAGCTCATTGGAGATATTAAATTAAGCAGTGTAACAGCTGAGAATAATTTGTTTTTCTGCTCTGTTGCTTGTGATTTGGTATGGAGGTTGAGGTGTCAAGCCAGTTCGGCTACGTCTACACTGGCATGAATTTCCGGAAATGCTTAAAATGGAATACTATTCCGTTTTCAGTTTTTCCGGAAAAGGAGCGTCTACATTGGCAGGCTGCTTTTCCGGAAAAGCCCTTTTTCCGGAAAAGCGTCTGTGGCCAATGTAGACGCACTTTTCCGGAAAAGACTACTGGGCTGTCTACACTGGCCCTTTACCAGAACAGTGTTCTGGAATAAGGACTTATGCCCGAGCGGGAGCAGAATAGGTTTTCCGGAATAGCGGCTGATTTTGTACAGTAGAGCGTCGTTGCTTTTCCGGAAATTCAAGGGCCAGTGTAGACAGCTCGCAGCTTATTCCGGAAAAGCGGCTGATTTTCCGGAATAAGTGGCCCAGTGTAGACACAGCCTTCCTGTTTATAGTACAAAGCACACACAGATGCCTTAGATTTTATTCTCTGCTTTGGAAGTTTTCTGTTTCTCTGGTATTAAAGGCTGGGTGCTGTTCAAAGTCAAGGCTTTGGGTCATGTCCCAGAGATGGGGAGCTGAGATGGAGAATCTGTGGTCAGGGTTTGGAAATGTTTACAGTCAAGCTGAAGTGGGTCAAAGGAGAAAGGAACAGGATTTGGGAAACCTTACTAACAACTTGGAATTGCTGCTGCAGCAGATACATGCTTTGATTCTCTGAAATCATCCAGCCCTCAGCCACCTGCAATGTTCCTTAGTCAGTCCTTCTCAAAAAGAAGGATTGAGGGGAGGGGGCAGCTTCCTGCTGAGCTACGCAGCCATACATTTTCCAGGGATATCTCTTCTCTTTTTTTCATAATGCTTTGCTTGTTTCCCCAGCATATGCAGTATCCACAGCCAGTTCCGCATGCTCCTTGGTTGTCCAATGTTTGGAATACCCTATGTAGTCATAGGTACCAGGCTTTTTATGCTTTTCCTTCAAGTCCCTCCAAGATCTCACCCTTCTGGGCTTGTGTGATGTAGTGTCAGTTGCTTGCTGGTTGCTGTGCTTGGGCTGAGGGCTGTGGATGACCCCTACTGGCCTCTGTCTGTAAGCACTGCCCAGTGGGGGGTGTCTTGAGGGCCCCCATGACAGTGACCAAACCGGTTCTACCGGTTAAGGGAAGGGATGGAACAAAAGAAGTGAGTGTTGGGGGAAGGGTCAGTTTCTGGCTGGAATCATGAAGGAGAGAGACTGTGGAGGGGGGCTGGGAGTCTAAGTGCCAAGGCACCCCATCTCAAGGGGTCTGAGGCATCCTGGCCCATACTCCTGTAGCCATGTCATGTCTGTGCTGTGCTGTATCCTGGAAAAGCAATAAACCCTTTCTATTCTACTGGCTGACAGAGTCTGTTCTTGCTGCTATGGGGCTGCAGGATCAGGGAACCCCCCAACTCGCCGTCACAGCTTACATTCCACCACTCAGCATCCTCCTGCACTCCCAGGCCTACAGAGTCTCTCTGTGTAACTGGAACCCACTTGGTGCATGTCAAACCTAAACCACCGGGGTTACATGGAAGAATATTGCATCCCTTCCCTCTCTTATTGTCTAACTTAGGCCCTGATCCTGGCAGACCCAGGCACCCTGACAGAATCCCACCCTGACAGAATCCCACTCTTAGGGTGTGTCTAGACTACAGGGTTTTGTCGAAAAAAGTCCACTTTTGTTGACAAAACTAAACCTGCGTCCACACTGCCGTTGAGTTATGTTGACATAAAAATGACAAAACTCAGCAGTTTTGTCGACGTATGTAAACCTCATTCTATGAGGAATAACGCCTTTGTCTACGTAGTTCTGTCGACAAAACAGCAGTGTGGACGCAGGGGAAAAGTTATGTCGACATAAAAGGTCTCATGGGAGAACCCCTGGTGGACACTCCTGCCACACCTTGCAACTCCATCTTTAAAAGGCACAGGCACCCAGGAGCAGCACTCTGGCAGCAAGTGAGCTCCAGAGCAGACCAGGACTGTACTGCTCAGTTCTGGGTGAGCCATGTCACAGGGACAAGCCCCCCAGGACCCCTCTGGCCCCTCCAGGGAATTATTCCCTCGGGAACCCCAGGGCACCAAGCGCCGGGCACCCTCCTGGTCAGGGCCGGAGATCCTGGGCCTCTGGGCTGAGGAAGACTCCCTCCAGGCCGTGCACTCCACAAAGAGGCGGAACGCAGACACCTTTGCCCAAATGGCAGAAGATCTGGCCAGACAAGGCCACCAGCCCCGCACACTGCAGCAGGTCCGAGCCAAAGTGAAGGAGCTGAGGCAGGGATACATCCGGGCCCGTGAGCAGAGCTCCCGCTCTGGGGAAAGGCCACACTCCTGTGAGTACTATGAGGACCTGGACAGGATCCTGGGGGCAGGAGAACCCCTGCCTCCTGAGAGGTTCATGGAGTCCGGGCTGGAGACCCGGGTTCTACAGCGGCCGGAACACCTGCTAGGGGACCAGGAGCTCCAGGAGGAGGAAGAAGAGGAGGACGACGGCACCCAGACGCAGGAGGCCTCGCAGACCACCTCGGACCCTGGGGAGGAAACATCAGGTGAGTGCTGAGGGTCCAACACACACGGCAGGGCAGGCGCGAGCAAAGGCGACAGTGCAGTGCTGTGACTGTCATGCTGAGCATGGCCTGGGGGAAGGGGGGGCACACCCATGGCTGCCCTCAGGGAGGACGGTGCTACGCCCCTGCACACACACGGCTGCTAGACACCACTTGTTCCTGCAGGCAGGGATGCCACATGCAGGCATGGGCTGGAGACGCTGGGATTGCCGCACAGCCGCAGGCCTCTCAGCACTCTGTGGGAACCCCAACCGTGGCCCGACACTCGTCCATGCTGCTCAGCCATGGGGGATGCGTGAGGGGGGGCACGGTGGTGGCCTGCACACCGCCTGGGCTCCAGGGAGGCCGTGGCTGCGGACCAGGCCACACCATGCTTTACTGAGACACACACGAGCATCCTCTGACCCTAGCACAGGCACTGCCTCCTGAGAAGGAGGGCATGCCCTCTCAGGGAAAGGGTGAGCATGCATGACTGCCGACTTTCCCTCTTGTCCTCCACAGCCAGACCAGCTGACCAGGAGGGGGGTGCCCCACCTGCCCCACCACGCAGATGGCTGCAGGGTACCCATAGGCACTGACGCAGATATTTAGAGCTGGTGCACCAGCACATCTCCATCCTGCAAGAGATGAAGGACTCCATGGAAAGGAGGCTGGAAGCAGAGGCCGAGTGGCGCCGGCAGTTGCTGCTCGAATTTACCCAGCAGCACAGGGACATCTGTGCTGCCATCCAGGAGGCCATGGCCTTCCCCGGTCCTTTGCCTGCTCCTGCTCCTGCCCCTCCTCCTCCTCTGCCCCTGCCATCCCAGCCCCAGCCCCACCTCCTTCCCAGCCCCCTTCTGTGGCATCCCGCATGCGCAGCCAGGTGCAACAAGGCCGCCAGAGCCAAAGCAGCAGGAGCTCGGCCTCCAGGCAGTCCCCTCAGCCCTGAGCCTCCCTCCCCCCTTCCAAGTTCACATTCCCCCTTCTCACCAGTGACACAAACTGAGGGAAGCATTTTTTTTAAGCACTTTATTTTCTAAAACAGACATTTTTATTTTTTTCTCTGAATCAAAGAGTTATTTATTTTCATTTGTTAAAAAACAACAGTTAAATAAAGTGTACTAGAGTTTTCACCATCACCTGTCTCTATTCTCAGTGAGTGGGGACTGAGTAGAATGGGTGA